>NC_059104.1:180838806-181164306 GCF_020740685.1 Jaculus jaculus
TATTGGGATGGAGCAAGGTGTTCATATTCATTATCTCCTCTAATCCCCATGACATCCACAAGATGATAATTACCATCCTCATTTCATAGCGACCGAGCTACTTTTAATGTGTTTCATTGATTTAGCAAACATTTTATATGCTTACTATTATAAGTTCATTAGCTCTCATAATGCCAACGTGAGGTAAATAATATTACAGCTGGTTTACACATAAAGAAGCCAAGACAAAGCAAAATGAAGTGCCTTGCCTGAAGTTTCACAAACTAAAGAAGAGAACCTAAAACCACATCGTTTAGCGCGTGCGGCATGGAAGGCCTTCAACTATGTGCTCTCTGCTTGTCTTCCTCACCTTGTCTCTTAGCACAACCCCCTCCTTGAATCCAGTGTACAAATGTATATTACTAGTTCTGTTTCTAGGGTCAAGGCTAACTCACATGCCTTCCCACTGGTGTAGGGTACCATTAATCCCCCTTTCCACTGGACACAAGTCTGCCCTGAGGCACTGCCTCCTCCTTGAAGACCTCTCTGCCTCATCCAAGCAGGCTGTTCCTCCTCTGGGAACCCACAGCACCCTCTGAACCTCCATAACGCCCGCTGTGTGTGACAGAGAATCTCTCTTGCAGTGCTCCCAGCTTGTAGTGTGTGCTCCTGGAAGTCAGGGCGTCATGTCTCCTGAGCAATGTAGTAGTAGGATGACATAGGGCATGTGCTCAGCATATAAAAGGGTGAGGCCTGGGGTATAGCTTAGTGAGAGGTTGTTTAGCAAGCAACCATCACTTGGATAGCTTGAGTTCAATTCCCAGCACTGCCAAACAAAACCATGAAACGAATGAAGAAGTTTGGTATAGTATACAAGATAAGCCATGAGAACTTTGGAGGGGAGACCAATGCACCAATGAGAAAAATGTCCACCGAAGACAAATGAACCCCTATCCGTTCATTCATTCATTCAGCAAATATACATGAACCACATGCATCACATCAATACACACTGAGAGAATGAGGAAAACAGGAAAGTTAAGTAAATGCCAGAGGTGACATTATTAATAAGCAATAGTTCTGGAATCTGATCTTAAATTGTTGCTCTGAGCCAGTTCCCGTGTTTGCTCACAGGGTGACTCCAAGTAGCCATTCTTTCCTTCTTTTTTTTTTTTTTTAAAAAAAACTTCAATCCTTTGTAAGCATTTTTCTTGAATTTTTGACTCTCTTAATAGCCTCTCTTGGGAGGCACTGGGGAGGAGTCATTAGAGAGAAGATTCTATTATTTATCATTAGGCAGCCATCTTCCCTTGTCACGGGGACTCAGAACAAGCTGTGCATTTGTGCCTTTCAGGAGGAAATCATGTAATGAAGTCCTCTGGAGAGATAGGGTCTCCTGTCGTCCTTCAAATTATACTGTCTAACAACATCATCAACACTGATAATTATGGGTGGAAAGCCCACGCTGAGTTCAGCCTCCAGAGCCCCTGTCTCGTGTGTTACCCTTAGTAGGCTGGAGTTCAGGCCTAGTTTTCCAAGGCCTACAGGAATGTAGCATTCTGGGAAGCTGAGCTTATGATTCGGCTGGGGAATGTGCAAGAAGATGGACATTCGACATTCAGAAAAATAGTTTACAATTTTAGCAAAATGCAACAGATGCACAGAAACAGTTCACGAGTCACACAACTCAGTGATCCCACATGCCGCCCCATGTCACAACCCACACCATGAAGTCGGTCTCGGCCCTCGCTCCATGCCCCTCCCCCGGCCACGCCCCCTCCCTCTCCCACATGCCTGACTACCCGGACCTGTGACATCACTTTCCCCGACTTTGGCCTTTGAATAACTGCACGTTACGTGTAGCCATATCATTTGTATTGCTCGGTGTCCCTTTTCTTTCACTTAGGGTTATGTTTCTGAGATTGATCTATGTTTGGTACAGCATAATTTGTTCATTTTTGTCACTCTGAGGCACTTGCTACATATGCATATGCCATGATGTTGTATCTGTCTTCCTGTTGATGGGCATGTGGGCGCCTCCAGCTGGGCGCTGCTGCTTCTGTCACTGTCTTTTGGGCACACGGGCATGCGTTTCTGCTGATTGAGGAGTCATATTGCTGGTTCATGGGACATTGTCTGCTCAGCTTCAATAAATAGTGCCAAAGATTGCTTCAGCAAAGTTTATTAAGTTTTGCTTTCATCAACAATATGTAAAAATTCCAGTTAATAACAGTTGATATTGTTGATCCTTTTAAATTGAGCCTATCTGGCAGATACACAGCAGCATTTTTTTTTTCGAGGTAGGGTCTCACTCTAGCCCAGGCTGACGTGGAATTCACTATGTAGTCTCAGGCTGGCCTTGAACTCACGGCCATCCTCCTACCTCTGCCTCCTGAGCTTTGGGACTAAAGCCATGCACTACCACACCTGGCCACAGTAGTATTTTATTGTGAATTTAATTTGTATTCTCCTTTTGACAAATGAGCTTGAGAGCAGTTCATATGGTTATTGACCATTTAGGTACCTTATCCAGTGAGGCATCCATTATGCCCATTGTTATTTTCCTATGGGGCTGTCTGTTTCTTATTGATCTTCAGGGATTCTTTATATGTTTTGGATAAAAGTCAGGTGCTGGTTATATGGTCACAAATATATTCTTTCGCACTATGACTTGATTTTCCACCCTTCTCAGTGTCTTTCAATGGCAAAAGTTCACTATCACACTATTTATCTTATACTGTATGAGCAGTGCTGTTTAAGATCCTATTAAAGAACTCTTTCCTGTTCCAAGGTCGTTCACATTTTATCTTATGCCCTCTCCTGAAACCTTTATTGTTTTCCTTTCACAGGGAGCACTATACTCTGCTTGGGATTTGTTTTGTGCAGTAAGGCCTTGTCGGTGTGACTATGCTATTTTCCTTACATCAGTAATAATATTTTTATTTTATTGATTTATTTGAGAGAGGGAAAGAGGCTGAGAGAAAGAGACAGACAGACAGACAGAGAGAGAGAGAGAGAGAGAGAGAGAGAGAATGGGCACGCCAGGGCCTCCAGCCACTGCCAAGGAACTCCAGATGCATGCACCACCTTGTGCATCTGGCTAACATGGGTCCTGGGGAATTGAACCAAGGTCCTTTGGCTTTGCAGGCCAATGCATTAACTTCTAAGTCATCTCTCCAGCCCAGATTTTTTTTTTTTTTTGTGAGAGAGCAAGAGTGGAAGAGAGGGAGAGATAATTGGCACGCCAGGACCTCTAGCCACTGTAATCAGACTTCAGATGTGTGCACTACCTCGCGTGTGTGCGACCTTGCACACTTGTGTCACCCTGTGCATCTGGCTTACATGGGACCTAGAGAATTGAACATGAGCTCTTAGGCCTTGCAGGCAAGTCCCTTAACCACTAAGCTATCTCTCCAGCCCACACAAGTTCTTGAAAATACATCTTTCTCCACTTCTCTGCAAACACCCTTTATTATGCGTCAAGTTTCCACATGTTTTAGGAACTTTGTCTGGGCTCCCATTGTTCAACTGGCCTATTTTTTCCCCTTTCCTTGCCATACTGCACTGGCGTAATTTCAGTAGCTGCATAGGTCTTGATATCTGGTTAAGCCTTTTGGCTTTGTGCTTCTTCCTCAAGATAGTCTTGGATATTCTTAGCACTTTGCATTTTCATATAAATTTTAGAGCCAGGCATGGTGGCGCATGCCTTTAATCCCAGCACTTGGGAGGCAGAGGTAGGAGGATCACAGTGAGTTCAAGGCCACCCCGAGACTTCATAGTGTATTCCAGGGCAGACTGGGCTAGAGTGAAACCCTACCTCAAAAAAAAAATTAGAACCAGGTTGTCAATATCACGAAAAACATGCTGGGACTTTCATTTAGATTGCACTAAATCTATACATCAATTTGAGGAGGATTGACATTTTTAACAATGCCAGTCTCTGAACAAGACTCTGTAGACTTAATTGCTTCTTACCTTGTGCTCACCACTGTGCGGGGCTCAGGTGTGGTTCTCGGTTTTGCAGGATATTCAAGCATGTTAACACACAGACGTGCAAAACATGATGTAATGTGATATGTAATGATGTGATGTGAAAACAGTGCATATGATTTACTAAGTGCCTGGTGTATTTTACATGATGATTTTAAGGACTACATACATATTCATTCATTTATATTTTATTCTAATACTTTGACATAAGTGGTTATCAGGCTAATTTCATAGGCCTATTTATATGAAAATATATGTTATCATTTTTCATCTATAATATACATGTGATTTCTAATAGACTTTTATGAAGAAAACATAGATTTCAGGTCATCCTTATTCTATTTTTTATCTCTGGATATATATTTATATGTCTGTCGTCTGTCTATCAATAGACAGACAGACAGACAGATAGATAGATAGATAGGATGTAATATGGTAATCTCACCACTGGAAACAGTGTATACTATTTACTAAGTGCCTGTGGAGGGGGGGCATATGATATATGTGTGGCAAGTGTGGACACACTGTGTGACATGGCACTTTGGAGAAAGTCAGAGGACATTGGATCTCCCTCCACCTCGATGGAAGCAAGATTCCTCTCTCATTCGTGATCTCGGTCTCCCTGTTCACTCTTATGCTCATGGTTCACCAGGCAACATCATCTGAGAGTCCAGGGAAACTTTGCTGCCTTCACTCACATCTCTCAACGTGCGGGGGTCACCACAGACTGTCAGCCTTCCTCCTTCCGGTGGGGCTGAGGATCTGATCTCTGACACTCACACTCACATGGCAAGTGCTTTATCCACTGAGTCATTTGCCTAGCCCTGTCTTTATTCTTTGAATAATTTTTTTGAGGGTTGGAGAGATAGCTTAACAGTTAAGGCACTTGCCTGCAAAACCAAAGGACTCAGGTTCAATTTCCCAGGTCCCACATAAGCCAGATGCACAAGGTGGCACATGCACCTGGAGTTCATTTGCAGTGGCTGAAAGCTCTGGTGCACCTCTTCTCTCTCTCTCTCTCTCTCCCCCTCCCTTCCTCCCTCAAATAAATAAATAAAAATAAAATGTTAAAAAAAATTTTTTTTGAGGTATGTTGAGAGCTGTTAGGATTAATGCCTTCAAGTTCATGGTGAGGAAGGACAATCCAGTATCTTCTGAAAACTAACTTACAGTATTACAAGTCTTGATTACTCTTACCTTTTCACAGATGCCCAATATTGTTTATAAAAGATGCCAAAAGCAGTTCCTGCACTTAGATAAGCACATTGGGATGTGAGGTTAGATGACATGCAGTGGAATAGGACTTCCTCTGGACCTTGTGAACTGGGTCCCAAGGCAAGTCCTAGAATTCCAGAAACATGTAGATATTGTCACTTTGGTTTACAGTCATAAGAAATGCCATTAAATGGGAGGCAAAACACCTGGGTTCTAGCTGCCATCTTGCCTGATGGGAACTTGAACAGGTCTCACCACTTCGGGACATCAGAAATTCTCAGAATGTAAAGGGTTAAATCAGATCATCTTCAATATCCTGTACAGCCGGGAGATTGTAATGTCAGGAAATCAGAACTCTAGGCTATTACAGGTCAGAGCTAGTGTTTGGCACATAGAACTGTTATTATAATAATTACTATCATTGTTATTATTGCCTTTGAGTCCAATTCTAACTTCAATATGTGTGTCTTTCCCCATTCCTATGTGCATGCAAACACATTTTTCTAAAATATTTTATTTATTTATTTGAGAGAGAGAGAGAAGAGGCCGAAAAGGAGAGAGAACGGGCATGCCAGGGCCTCTAGTCACTGGAAACAAACTCCAGACACATATGTCACCTTGTACAGCTGGTTCATGTAGGTACTGGGGAATCGAACCTGGGTCCCTAGGTTTTGCAAGCAAGTGCCTTAACCACTAAGCAATCTCTCCAGCCCCTCAAACACGATTTTTTCTATTGAGCAGCTTCATTATTAGCCATAAAGCTTCCTCAAGGATGCATTTTTCAATTCTGATGTTGTGTTGGATTTTATTATTTTATTTTATTTTTGGCTTTCTTTTCAACGTTTTCCAATGTCTCTTCTTACAGAGACGAAAGCTTCGCATTCTTTTCAGGGGATTTGCTGTCTTAACCAAAGCCACTTCACTTTGAAGCCTGAGACCTTGGAAATCGGTGGCGGAGCTCAGGGCCAGCTTCCTCCTCATGGAGGACCGCCGTGTTTTGTTTGGAGCTCAGTTTGACATGGATGGCCATCGTGACACATCCTCTAGGACACACTGCCACAGGACCAGGGCGATAAGCGGCCTTTTGCTTCCTTGCTCTGACTTTTACCCTACTGGTTTTTACCAGATTTCTTAGTTGTCTGAGCATCAAAGGGGAACAGGCCTGAGAGGTGTCCTACTGCTGTGTTGAAGCCTGCCCATGGCTGTCTCAGGCCAGCACCCAGCCAGAGCTTCCCCCTTTTCATCTGGGAGGCCCATAGTATTTTTAATCTTAAATAAGTCCAAGAAAAAGAGAATGCATAGTCTTACATGGGACATATAACTTGTATCTCCATAGCTCAGGGAACATCACGGGAGAGGGAACAGAAGAAAGTAAGAGCTGGGGGGGGGGGGCGAGTGGTGTGGACCTTTGCTGTCAGGCTGTAAGGGGCCTACTGAGCGCATGAGCTCACACCCAAGACCTGCAAGTGATGGGACTACCCAACATTCGGTTTTGGAAAGGGGAGGGGCTTATGAATCCACGCCTCTTGGATTGGCGTTAGTAAGAGGTAATACTTGCTGGGGGAGGGAAAGACATCCTCCTCCCCCCTGGCGAGTGGTAAGTAGGGCTGTGCGGACAAGGGAGGGTCATGTGGGGTCCATATGATCGAAATGCAGTATGTACATTGCATTTCATATGCATGTATATACATGAAATTGACAAAAGAAATAAAAATCACTTAAAAGAAAAGATAAAGAACATCCAGTGGTTATGGGGAAGTCAGAGGGAACCTACAAAAGGTGAAATTTTGTGGCTGGGCTTAGTGGTTAAAGATACTTGCTTGCAATGCTGCCAGCCTGTGTTCAGTTCCCTGACACACACATAAAGCCAGAGCAACGTTGCATAGATACCCGTCATTCCAGCATACCTAAAGCAATAGGAAGTGGAGCCAGGAGAATCTGGGAGCTCACAGGCCAATTAGACATTGTACACATGGCAGCAAAAGTAAAACAAAAAGGGAGACTCTGTCTCAAGTAAGGTGGAAGGGGCAAGTAAACACCTCAAGACTGTCATCAGACCTCTACATGTGCACCATGGCACTTGTGAGCCCATATACCACACACACACACACACACACACACACACAAACATTTTGGGCTCGAGAGATGGCTTAGTGGTTAAGGCGCTTGCCTGTGAAACCTAAGGACCTAGGTTCTACTCTCCAGGTCCCACGTAAGCAGATGCACAAGGTGAAGCAGTGTGCAAGGTCTCATGTGAGCACAAGGTGGCGCCCGTGTCTGGAGTTTGATTGCAGTGTCTGGAGGCCCCAGCATGCCCCCCCCCCCCCCTCTCTCTCTCTCTCTCTCTCTCTCTCTCTCTCTCGTAAAAAAGATGAACACTTAGCTGATTTCTGACAGTTTGCCAGGAATGGAAGAAGTCAAATATCCCAGCTGTATGAGGGACCTATAAGAAAAATAAATAGAGTAAACTGATGATGTGGCTTTTCAGGAAACTGCCAGTGGGCGAGTCTGGGACTAAACGCAGCGCAATGGGTCAACGGCATGCTGGTGACGGAGCCGCAGGAGCAGAGTCTACGGCGTTTTTGGCCTAAGTCTGTGCAGTTTGAGTTTTAGCACGGAGGCGGTGTATTCAGTGCAGCAGTTTCTTGAAGGTTGCTGCAGTCAGGTTTGCGTTACTGGCAGAAAACACCTGACCAAGAGCAGCTTGTGGTTTATTTTGGCTTAAAGACTCAAGGGGAAGCTCCATGATGGCAGGGAAAATGATGGCATGAGCAGAGGGTGGACATATCTCCTGACCAACATCAGATGGACAACAGCAACAGAACAGTGTGCCAAACACAGGCAAGGGGAAGCTGGTCATAACACCCATAAGCCCACCCCCAACAGCACAGTGCCTCCAGGAAGCACCAATTCCCAAATTGCCATCAGCTGGGGATCTACCATTCAGAACACCTAAGTTTATGGGGGACACCTGAATCAAACCACCACAGTGGCCTCTTGCAGTGCTCCCCTTAGTCCACCGAATTTGTTCTGTAGAGCTGTTGGACATTAGCAGAAGCCAGAACAACAGAAATTTATTCTATCATTGTTCTGGCATCTAGAAACTAGAAATCAGGGTGTCATGAGAAATGTCCCTTCTGTGCAAGTTCCAGAAGAGTCTGCTCTGGCCTCTTCTCCATAGCCCTGCGGCTGCCAGCGGACCTCGGTGTCAGGGGCGTCACTTTGCCCCACCTCTGTGTCCACATGATTCACTTCCCTGTGTGGCCCATGACTCTTCTTATATGAACACCACGTATATTGGATTTCAGGCCCACCCTAGTCCAGTATGGTCCTTCTTAACTAATTGCATCTGTAAAAATCCTAACTTCAAATAAAGTCCCATGTGCTAGAGGTTACTCTTTTAACATATCTCTCTTTCTTAGTTTTTTAAATAAGAGATGGCCTTTGAAAAAAATTAATTTTTATTTATCTATTTGAGAGAGGGAAGGAGGCACAGTGAGTGAGAGAGAGAGAATAGGTGCTCCAGGGCTTCCAGCCACTGCGAACGAACTCCAGATGCGGGTGCCATCTTGTGTATCTGGCTTACGTGGGTCCTGAAGAATCGAAGCAACGTCCTTTGGCTTTGCAGGCAAATGCCTTAACTGCTAAGACCATCTTTAACATATCTTTCTGGAGAACACAATTTAACATGTAACACAAAGCTTCTGACAAGGATTTGGGCATAAGAGATGCATTAAGGAAATGCTCCCAGGGAAGTCCAGGCAGGGCGCTAGAGAGTTAAGGCAGGGACAAGCCTGTGTTCCAGGCAGAGTTCCTCAGGGTAGTTTCAGTGGGATTATACAGGAGCAGTTTAGAGTGCAAAGATGTACTTACACTTGTCTAGTCCTGACACAAAAGAACTGGGCCTTTTTCATATTATTATTTTGAGAATTTCATGTATATAACAGTTTTTGATCATATTCACACACCCCTTAGCTTCTCTTGTTCTCTTCTCCTTACCACTAAACCCACCCATCTTTCCAACTCCTCCTCCTTCTACTTTGATGCCTTTTTTCCCCTTTGGTTGGGAGATGATCTGCTGAATTTAATTAGGGTTGCTTGCTTGACCATAAGCTTGGGTGTGGGTGGGGAGTTATTTATTGAAACATGGACAACATACCAATGACTATACCACTGAAGAAAATGTCTTCCCCACCCTAGCAGCCATTAACTACCAGGAGCTCCTTGAGGAGAAGTGGGGCCTCATGAGCACCTCCACCATCCATGGTGGAGTATTGATGAGCTAACCTTGAGCAGGTAACTACAGCCACTATGAGCTCAGGAATGCAATGGCCATCAACCATGTTGTGTCTGGAAGACAGTATTCCACAGCACTCCTCCCCATCCTTTGGCTCTTAAAGTGTTTCTGAACTGGGCTTTCTTAATTATTTTTATTTTTATTTATTTATTTGTTTTTGAGAGAGAGAAAGAGAGAGACAGAGAAGGGGGATAGATAAAAAATTAGCATGCCAGGACCCCAGCCACTGTGATCAAACTCCAGATGCTTGTACCACCTAGTGGGCATGTGTGACCTTGAGCTTGCCTCACCTTTGTGCATCTGGCTTATGTGGGATCTGGAGAGTAGAATCTGAGTCCTTAGGCTTTTCAGGCAAGTGCCTTAACCACTAAGCCATCTCTCTAGCCCCTGAGCCAAGCTTTCTGTATTAGGCTGAGTAAGCTTGGGTGACCCGAGGACAGCCCTCCAAAGCAGAGTCACAGGTATTGGCCCTTGGAGCCAAGGCCTTTCAGCCCTAGAGTCACATTAAAATACCAAAATGGACCTTTGAGAAGTCTGATTCTCCTGTCTGCTACTTTGTCCTCTGCTGCTCTACCTCCAGAATTGTGCAAACTGTTTAAAAGCCAACCCATCTTAGATGGTATTAGATGACCTTCTCACTCTCTTGTCTGTCCCTCGGAGATGCCAGCTCTGTCTCGTGACATATCCACCATTGTCTGCTTGTCCCAGATCGCTCTCACACGATCCCTGACAAGAGTACATGTGGTCCATGAGGTCGTGAGTAGAGGAAAATAGAGGAAGGCCCTCTATTTTGGCCCAAGCAACCTTTGGATGCGTCAGTGACCTTAGAGGTGGTTCCTGAGGTCTCTGCCTAGGTTCCTTATCTGTGAGGTTGGAAACCTCCCGTGTGGGTTTGAATGTAACGTGCAGACCTACCACAGATTCATCTGTGTGAACAATTGTCTCCGGATGGTGGCGCTGTTTGGTAAGGTTGTGAAACCTTTCGGAGGTGGAGTCTAGCTGGGGGAAGAGGGTCACTGAGGTCGGGCCTTGAGGCGTTAGAGGGGAGGGTCCCTGTGCATTCTCTGTCTGCTTCCTGTGCTTCAGTGTGAGGCCAGCCTCCTGCCATGCTTTGCCCTCCATCATGAAGCTTCCCCCAGAACTGAAAGCCAAATTAAGTCCTTCTCCTTCCACAAGCGGTTTCCACTTGGGTTCTGTTCACAGCAACCAGAAAGTAATGGCTGCACCTGAAGTCAGAGATTCCATGGAAGTTCCAGCAGCCTACTTCTAAAGTAGAATTTTGAATGCTGGCAGCTTTTTAATCCCAACGCATAACCATTTGAAGAGACTTAACCATGTCTTCAATGCTGTGCCAGGTGGTAGGGATGCAAACAGAATGAAAACTCAGCCCCTCTCCTGCATGGCCCAGAGTCAGCTGAAGATCGTCATTCAGCAGAAAAATCACAGCTCAAGGTTTCTGTCTTGGGAGAGTGGTACCAAATGGGAGGGGTGGACATCATTGTCTCTTGATAAGGCCCTTGAGCTAGATTTCAATGGGAAAATGGTTCGCTTGGGGGAGTGATGGCTCACACCTGTCATTCCAGCCCTCTAAAGGCTAAGGAAGGAGGATCTCAAGCTCAAGGCCAGCATGTGCTACATGGTGAGTTCAAGGCCAACCTAGGCTATTTAATGAGACCTTCCTTAAAAAAAAAGAAAGAAAGAAAGCAATAGTTTTCTTAGTAGATGTAGGAATGAAGAGTTTTAATACAAAATCACCGTGCCAGCTACCATCACAGATGACCCCTCACAGTGTAAGTTTATATTCAGTGCACAAAAAGCACCCTGTGGAGGTTTCTGGTTGGTGGGTGACTCTTCATAGGCTTAGCCAGAAGTCCACTTTCCCTCCACCTGTGATCCTAGTACCCTTTCCTGGGATGTCAGGGTCCTCTGCTGGACCCACTGTGTTTAGCAGAGGAAGGAAAGGGAGAGTGAAGGATGATGGGTAAAATCTGTGGGCACCAGGTTTGGAAGCAGCGTACATCATGTCTGTCCATGATACTTACGTAGAACTTGGGCACAAGCAAACTTAACTGCTAGGGGCTGTGCATAGGTAGTCTCACCGAGTTTCCAGAAGGTAAAGGGGAGATGTTTGGGGAACACATAGCAATCTGTGCCGCCAGAGACCTTCTAAAGGAGTGTGTTTTATGAATTTCTATTGGGCCACTCTAACAGAAGGGTAACATGTGATAACTGTTAAGATTGGAGTTTCTGACCAGCGGTTATCTTTATCAAACTGGGAGATAAATAGATGGACGGATCGATGGATGGATGAATGGATGGGTGGGAAGATAGATAGATAGATAGATAGGCAGATAGGTTTATTTCACTGTTACCCTGATTGGTTCAAGAAGATTCAAGTGAGAATACTTTGGAGGCATAGGCAGGAAAATTGTGAATTTGAGAACACTGTGGACTACACTGTAAGACTCTGCCTGAAATGAAATAAATGCATACATATGTGAGATAGCTCATTGAGCATAGTGCTCACTCTGAAAGCATGAGGACCTGAGTTCAGTTCCCTGAACTCACATTAAAAAGGAAGTTACGGGCTGGAGAAATGGCTTAACCATTAAGGTACTCGCCTCCACATTCACGTGCATCTCCCAACACACATGCACACTCACACACATGCGCGTGCACACATGCATGCACACAGACAAATATGAATTTTCAAGTGGGAGAGTTCTGGGTTGGAAAAGGAGCTGAGGGCGGGGGAAGGGCTTTTGCCTGCATAGGTGAGTCTTTCCCGCCTGGCTTGTCCCTGAGCCCCTGAGGGATGGGATAGCGATGGAGAACTGGGATCCGTCCCATCTGGCAAACGGCAAGCAGTGGACTTCGGTGATTATCTATGGCTCTCTTGTCATTCACAGTGACGCTCTCAGCTGCTCCTCCCTCCTACTTCAGAGGATTCACATTGATTGCTCTCAAAGAGAACCGAGAAGGTGACAAGGAAGAAGACCATGCTGGCACCTTCCAGGTAAGAGCCTGCCAGGCCTTTCCAAAGGCCCTTCCTCCCTGGAAGGTAGGGGTCAAAGGAAAGGTGGACATGCTGAGGAGCTGGCACTCCAGGAGAGGTGGGCTGTCATGGGTGGCTTCTCACCTATGTACTTAGTGGTTGGCCGGGTGGGCCAGCTCCATTCGAAGGGTATACTGGCAAAGTCCACAGGCCTGTCTGCACAGGCTTGGTCACCACACAGGACTTGCTTTACCCCAGCTGATCCCTCCGCTGGTCTCTGGGCTCTCAGCGCCCTTGGCAGCAGGCAGTTTAGTCCAGGGCGGGAGAGTGCTCCGAACCCTGGCAAGGCCTTGCTGTTTCCACTGCACAGGCATCTCGTGATTGACGGGTAATTCTCTTGTGTAAACTGAACAAGAGCTCTGGGCCGCCTGGCTGGAGGGAGTTCAAAGCGCAGGAGAAGGACTATTAAGGAAACGTGGAGATTGATTTATGAGGAAGATTAAAAGAATTACACATGCTTTGTTTGGCTAAATGAACAGGGCTGAGTTTAACAGGTGGTAATAGTCCCTGAATGTCAGTCCTGGCAGAGCCAGCTCCTCAAGGGGAGGCTTCATGTGACCTTGTACAAAAGAACACAGCAAGACGAAAGTGGGTCAAGAAAAAACAGGAATCTCCAAGGCCCTGACCGTGAGTCATATTTCACTATGGAATATTCTTCCGAGGGAAGTGGCTGGAGCACTGGCCCCTCTCAGAGGCTTAGAAAGAGGCCAGCAAGCTGTCAGAGCACATCTCAGGGGACTGGGGTGATCCTAGGAGCTGGCTGGGCAAAATTCGCTGTGAGCATTTCTCATCTCCAATGTCCATTGTTCTGGGATTCATGTTTTGCCTAGCATTTGCAAACTCAAGAGGAAAAATGACAATCTAGGAAGAATGCTTACCTCGTAGCTGGCTGCTGAGGACCTCGGAATAGCCGTGAGTTCCTCAGAAGACCCTAACCCCAAATGTCCTCATCCAAAGGCCTCTGTTTGGGGATGAGGGCAAAGTTATAACAACAGACAGAGTCCTGGGATTTGAAAGTTCTCTCCTCCTTAGATAGAGTCTTGTTACGTAGCCCTGGCTGACCTGACACCCACTATGTGGCCCAGGCTCACCTAGAGGGCCTTAAGCTCAGAGCAGTTCTCCTGCCTCAGCCTCCTGGGTGCTGGGATTATAAGCATGTGTTACCATGCCCAGCTAAAATGTTTTCTGTTGTCTTGGATTCTATGCTTCAGATCTAGTAGGATGGTTAAGTCTATGCTCATTGTGATGCCTTTCCATGACAAGCGACTTCCTGGCCCAGGTCCACCCGAGTGACCCAGTAATAATTCAAAGGAGCAGCTGGGCATGGTGGTGCACACCTTTAATGCCAGTACTTGGGAGGCAGAGGTAGGAGGATCGCTGTGAGTTCTAAGCCACCCTGAGGCTACATAGTGAATTCTAGGTCAGCCTGAGCTAGAGTGAGATCCTACCTAGAAATCCAATGTGTGTGTGTGTGTGTGTGTGTGTGTGTGTGTGTGTGTGTGTGTGTGTTTTATATATATATTTATTTTTATATATTCAAAGGGCATCCAGTGCTTGTTAAGTATTATGGCATGCCAGGGACCCTGCTGAGTGATCCACCTCTTCTTAAGTTTGTCTTATCTTAGTTTAATTAATTTACCTGCCTTTGCTTAATTCTCAAAATAACCCAACATAGGAGCCATTATCCCCATTTTCTGAGCAGGAAATTGAAAAAGAGAACTTCAACCACCATCCTAAGCCACTAGTGAGTAGTCTGGGGACGAAGCTTCCAGAACAGATGTGCTCAGTCGCCTTATCAGGGAACGTGCCTTTACCATGAAGGGAAGACCCATACGCACTTTTGGCCTAGAAATCGTTCAAATATAATCAGCAGCCTTGAGATCATGGGTGACTGATCACATCCTAGCAGGGGAGAGGCCTGGGTACCGGAGTGTCAGGGAGGGGGACGGTTTAGGAAGGAAGAAGTGCATAGCTGCGAGTGGAGGGGGAGGGGAGGTGAACTTAGTCTTCATCCCAACAGAATGGGGCCGCTTTGTAATGCTTAACAGTGTGTGCCCAAAGAATTGAAGGCGGGATGGTGAGCTGACTTAGGCACCAGTGTTCACGGAGACATTGTTCACAAAAGATGGAAGTGGCCCAAATATATACCAACAACATATGGTTTATATGCACAATTGGAGTATGACTCCACCTTGAGCAAGGAAGAAAATTCCTTTTTTAAACGTATAAGATTTACTGGAGCATTGCTGAGAAAAGGGAAAGATCGAAAACAATTTGAAACGCCCATAAATTTGTTATCATAACGATATTCATACACTGGGATAGTACCAAGTATTTCAAAAATAAGGAATGGAGGCCAGGCATCGCGGTGGATGTCTGCCGTCCCAGAACTTGTGAGACCAAGGCAAGAAGGTCATGAGTTTCAGGCAAGCCTGAGTACACAGTGACACCCTTTCTCAAAAACAACAACAAAAAGTTAAAATACATGGAAAGATGTCCAAGCTAGATTATTCAGTGGAAAGAGCATGATACAAAATGGTGTGATTCCATATGCAAGTGAAAATAAAAGAAAGTTTTGACATGCTATGACAGATGAACCTGGAAGACATTATTGTAGGGGAAATAAGCCATTCCTCAAAGGACCAGCACTGCATGGTTCCATTTCCACAATGCACCTAGGATGGTCAAATTCAAAAAGACAGGAATCAACCAGTACTGGCAGTTGCCAGGATTTGGAGTCAAGAGGAAAATTTCCATGGGTGTAGAGTTTCTTTCCGGAAGGATGGGAAGAGTCCCAGTGTGGATGCTGGTGACGTGTGTGTTACGTCTGACGTTAGTGTCTTCTACCACAGTGGAAGTGATGCTTGGAGAGGCCTGAGCAGAGACATGGTTCCTTGGTTCCTTCCTTCCTTCCTTCAATCTTTCCTTCCTTCTTCTCTCAACTCTTCAATCCTTCCTTCCTTCAACCCTTCAATCCTGCCTTCTTTCCTTCCTTCCTTTAATCCTTCCTTCTTTCAACCCTTCCTTCCTTCAATCCTTCCTTTTTTCCTTCTTTCCTTCAATCCTTCCTTCCTTCAGTCCTTCCTTCCTTCCTCTCTCTCTGCCTTCCTCTCTTTCTACTCTTGTGTCTCTTTCTTTCATAATGTTCTGCTTGTTGCTACTCCCCTGACCCACTGCTGCTTCTGCTCAGCCTGACATTTGTCCTTGCAACCGACAGTGGAGTCCAGATCCTGCTCTACTGAGCAGCAAGTTGCTGTTGGCTGAGGGTGTTAATGAGCAAGTGCCCCATTCCACCACCGTGTGTGACTCAGTCTTTGAGGCTCTCCTCTCCTCGTCACTGCTCCTTTCCAAGCTTCTGAGGTCCTTCTCACTGGCCGTGGCTTGCAGAGTGCCGTCTCACACAAGCTGCGTGAGCAGCATACGGGAACTTTTCAGGAACACAAAATCTCAGCCCTCTGAGCCTCGTCTACTGCTGGCTCAGACCTCGGAGAGTGGGGCGGTCAGCCTGTGTTTCAGCAAGCCGTGGGGTGATCTGATGCCTGCTCAGCTTTGAGCACCTTGGTTATCAGGGCACAGAGATGAGCTCATAGAACGCCACTGCCCACACCATCGCAGCAACAACACGTCTGTCTGTTTCTATCTGTCCTCTCACTGTGTCCACCAGCCCAGGACATTAGAGGGGATGAGAACACAAGAATGCCCAAGCCATAGTGATAAGGATAACAGTGCTTAGAACTAACAGTGCTTAGTGCTTGAACATCAGACACGAGCAGAGGCATCTCCATCCATTAACTGCCCTGATCCTCAGAGCGCAGCAGTGAGATCAGAGTCATTGTCCTGGCTTATAGCTGAGGCGTTTGCGGCACACAACATTGAGTTCTTCTAACATTACCAGCTCTGAGTGATAATTATTTTATGTTTTTGCATATATGTGGGGTGTGTGTGTGTGGGGGGGGACAGAGATTGTCATTGGTGTCTTCCTCAGTAGCTCTCCACCTTATTTTCCAAGACAAGTTCTCCCAATAAACTGGTGTGTTGATTTAGGTAGACTAGCTAGCTAGCAACTTCTGGGAAGCCTCCTGTCTGCATCTCCCCAGCATTAGAATTACAGGTGTGCAAGGCCTTAAGTGGGTGCTGGGGATTGAACTCAGGTCTTCATGCTTGTGCAGCAAGCACTTTTCCCACTGAGCCAGCTCCACAGTCTCCAGGTTCCTGTTTGTCACGACTGTGTGCATATTAAATGAAAACGAGAGACTGCTGCGGCTTCTTCAGATGGCAGTGTCTGTGTGGGCTGACTTTAGTATCTGATTCTGCTTGCTTTGTTTGTTGGTTGGTTTTGTTTTGTTTTTGTGACAACCTTTTGAAGTCAGGGCTGGTATCTCCATTTTTACAGTGATGAAACTAAGTCTCCAAAGGGTTAAGTCAAAGCAAGCCAGCATCTCAAGGGTCTAAACTCCAGGCCAGGTTTCCTTCACACTTTGTCTCCTACACAGCCTTCATGCCATTAAAATGCACCCTGGGCTTGGTTCCCAGTGGTCTCTGAAAGGAGAGGAGTAACCCCAGGCCCCCCGCTTATCTCTCCTGTCCTCCCCACTCCAGCAGGAAGACCTCTCAAGTTTGTCATCGTTGAGACATTTGTTCATTCATTCAGCAGCACTTAACTGAGTGTTCCCACGCACCCAGTTTAACACTGGCCATACACACAGAGGTTACCCCAAGCTGAGACTGCCCTGCCATTGTGAAGCTTACAGCTTCATCCTCCTTTAATCATCCCGAAGTCGACTTCTGCTGCTAACAGGTAGGACAGAAAATCAACTTATCTGCCAGAATTGGGGGAGGCAGCCAAACTTATAAATTCTTTTTGTCATTTATTTTATTTATTTATAAGAGAGGAGAGAGAGAAAGAAAGAGGATATGCCAGGGACATCTGCTGCTGCAAATGAATTCTGGATGCATGTGCCACCTTGTACATCTGCCTTTATGTGGGTACAGGGGCATTGAACCTGGGTCCTTACATTTTGCATACAAGTGCTTTAATGACTGAGCCATTTCTCCAGCCCTTCTGTCATTTTTAAAACAATGATCATCGGATAGGTAGGCATACCTTTTCATCTGATATGCTCCTCCACATATGACAATTCTGATGACCCATCAACCTCGAAAGCTAGGCAAAGGCCATGTTCCTAGCTCTGAAAGGGACAGTGGGTTATTTTGTCTTGAAATAAGTGAGGGCTTACCCAGAGAACAGGAACTCATCATGTGTAAATGTCACAAGCAGTGAGTGCTGTCTTGGACTTAGCTTGTCCAGGGACAGCAAGAGTTACAGCTCTCCCCCTCTCGCAGATGTCCAGGAGAACGGGTGAGGCAACCCCCCCCCCCCCCCGCTCCTGCAGTGGGTTCCAAGGTGGCGGCTTTGGCACACAGAGGTGTCCAGCTGCCAGAGAGGGAGAGACGGAATCTCTTTTATGAGCTTGCTGGATGTACTCATGGGTAATTGAAAGTGACAAGGAGTTCAGAGACCGTACTGTCTGTACAAAAGCAACTCTCCACGTCTCACAGTTCATCTTGCTAAAAACAACTGCTCCCTGGATTGCAGTGGCGCAGTCAGTGGTCCAGCTTGCTCTCTTGCCTCCTGCGGCTCTCTACCCTGATGGCCCTTTCCAATGGAGATCTGTCCTGATCACCTTATTGAAACCTTTACCTCCCTACCCTTGGGCCCTGGAGCTGACTTTCTTCTTCCTCTCTCCACTTACTGTTTCCTGTTGCATTTATTGCACCCGACAAGCTATTTTGCATGTATTATCTGCTGTCTTCCAGTGAGCCATGGGCTCCACGAGGCAAGGATTTTGACCTAACTTAAGCAAGTATGCCCAGCGCAGGGTGGACATCAGAACATTTTCAGACATCATTTTAAGTGCTCATACTAAAGCTCGAGCTGCTAATTTATAACACTGTGTGGTGTTTAACAGACGGCCTGTGCATGTCAGCGAGTTTAGGTAACAGTCTGCTGGTCAGAAGAAAGCAGTCTCATCATAAAGGCCTCTTTACCTGAGAAGATCCGAATCAACACCATGCAAGCCCATTCATTTTAACAAGTGATTCTTCTGGACTTGTAGCCTCCTGATTTAAATATTTTTAAAAATTATTCTATTTTTATTTATTTATTTGAGAGAGAGAGAGAGAGAGAGAGAGAGAATGGGTGAGCTAGGGCCTCTAGCCATTGCAAACAAACTCCAGATGTGTGTACTACCTTGTGCATTTGGCTTGTGTGTGTCCTGGAAAATTGAACCTGGGTCCTTTAGGCAAGTACTTTAACTGCTAAGCCATCTCTTGAGCCCTATTTTACATGTTTCATTTATTTATTTATTTATTTATTTACTTATTTATGAGAGAAAGAGAGAGAAGGGCAGATAGAGAATTGACACACTAGGACCTCTAGCTACTGCAAATGAACCCCTTGTGCATCTGGCTGTATGTGGGTACTAGGAAACTGACCCCCAGTCTTTAGGCTGTGTAGGCACATGCCCTAACCATTGAGCAATCTCTCCAGCCCTTAACCACCTATTTTAAAACTATTTTGTAATCTATTCATTACCAATAACTGTTTATAAGCATTTAATGGGTTCTAGGCCACTTCTGAACGAAGAAAGAATTTTAACACACTCTTCTAAAAATAAATATTATTGCACACTGGTTCTCAGGCTGGCCTTTGAGTTTATAGGAATTTTTGTTCTCATCACACTAACCTAAGCCTAACCATGGCCCTTATAAGATATGAGGAATTTGAGGCTGGAGAGATTGCTCAGCATTTAAGGCGCTTGCCTGCAAAGGACCTGAGTTTGATTTCTCCAGTACCCATGTAAAGCCAGATGCACTAAGTGGCACATGCATCTGGAGTTCATTTACAGTGACAGGAAACCCTGAGGTGCCCATGCTCATTCTCTCTGTGTCTGCCTCTTTCTCTCGGAGATAAATAAATAATAACAAAAAGATGTGAGGAATTTTAAAAATAATTTTAAATTCTTAGATGGCATGGAGCGATTTAGGTATCATTCATTCCAGTATTCCCAAATTCAACTTGTTCTAGTTGATTCTCATCTCCCTGTTTACATGTCATGTGTGTCCTTACTCCTTTCCAGGATGTGAGTTTTTTAAAGAAGGAATTTTTAAAGTTTATTTTGAGAGAGAGAGAGAATGGGCTTATCAGGGCCTTCAGCCACTGTGACCTGCAGACGCATGTACCCCTTATGGTGCATGAGTCACATTGTGTGCTTGCGTCACTGTACGTATGGCTACGTGGGACCTGGAGATTTGAACTTGAGTTCTCAGGCTTCTCTGGCAAGCACCTTAACCACTAAGCCATCTCTCCAGCATGAGTTTTTTTGTTTTTGCTTTTGTTTTTTTTTAGCTGTCATTCACTATGATAAATGATGGGTTTGGAAAAAATCTTGCATAAAACATTTTCCTTTATTTGGCCTTCATTTGTAAGGACTGAGTCCAAAAATGGGTTTGCTGTTATCAGACAGAGGCTTAAAATCTGCCTCTTCTAGATGGGACGAGAAGTGCCTTCATTCTCTGGACCTGGTTCTTTCTTCTATAAAATGACCATGAACCAAATTAAATAAAATTGGTTAAATGCCCTGTCTGGGACAGGGTCTGGGAATTACAGCTCCTCAGTCCGTGCATCCCTCAGGCCAGCACTTTCTGGGTCTCTGTGCACAGTGAACTTTCTTGGGTGGGAGTACCCATTGACACCCAGGACCAGGTGTAACTGCTTGGCTGGTTACCCAGATCCAACACGGGTTACTCTCACAGAGAAACTTTGCTGAAAAGGAATCAAGTTATAGTTTGGCAAAAGCTCCATCCCCACACTAGGGCTGTGAGCTCATAGGGGAAAACAGGCCTGTCACCTTAAGGGCTGTTCTCCTTGGTGCAGACAGAACTGTAGTTCTGTCCCTCTCTGCCAGTTCCCCGAGAGCAGAAGCTATCTGCTTCTCTGGCGCTTTCTGCAGGCCTGTGGTGGTCTGAATGCAAAATGTCCCCAGAGAGTTTAGGAAGTTGGTGGCACTGTTCATGAAGGCTGTGGAACTTTCAGGAAGTGGAGTCTTGCTAGAGGAAGTATGTCACTGGGGGTGAGCTGTTAGGAATTACAGTCCCCTTCATTTCTGTTCCATCCCTGTCTCTCTCTCTCTCTCTTTCCATCCTTCTCTGCTGATGTGTTGATGTGATTCTGCTTTCCTGCTCCTGCCATGATTGATGCTACCCCCTGGAACTGAGCACCAAAACAAAATCTCTCCTTCTCTAAATTGCTTCTGGTAGATTATTTCGTTCCAGTATTGAGAAAGTAACCAATGCAAGGCTTAATATGCCACCAGAGCTCAGTAACCATTTGCCATGTAGGTAAAAGAATTCATTTTCTCTCACACAGCCTTCTTCTCATTTGCAGTGTAGGCAATTTGAGAAAATTAGAAGTTTGACTGAAGCACAGAGCCAGTAAATGTTCGTGGGCAAGGACCTAACCATCCGAGGTCTGAGCCATTTTCTCTGTTCTGTGTCTGACATCTCCAGGGGCAGATGTGTAGGAGGGACAGACAGACAGAAGTGAGCTTCTTGATACCCTAGATCCTTTCTGGGTTTTTCCAGGTTTATGATCTCACCAGCCTGACATCCTGCAGGTCTCAGCCCTTCAAATGCCTGCAGGTCCTATTGGCTGTGGATGCCTTTCATTCCCCTGAGTCTCAGACTCTTCCCCCCTCTGCGCTCTTAAGAACGCAGCACATCCCTGTAGCCAAGTTGTCCACATGCTATGGTGCCCTGATGCATTGTCATCATCTTCTTGCAATGCAGAGGCTGAGGGGCTGGAGAGATGGCTTAGTGGTTAAGCACTTGTCTGTGAAGCCTAAGGACCCCGTTGGAGGCTCGATTCCCCAGAACCCACGTCAGCCAGATGCATAAGGAGGTGGCGCATGCATCTGGAGTTCGTTTGCAGTGGCTGGAGGCCCTGGTGTGCCCATTCTCTCTATATCTCTCTGCCTCTTTCTCTCTCTGTCTATCGCTCTTAAATAAATAAATAAATGATTTTTTTTAAAAAAGACAGAGGCCGAGAGCTGGGCTGTGGTCACCCCGTGGTCCCATGGCCCCATCAAGGTCTGGCATACCAGCTGGGTGATAAGTGCTTTCCAAATGGCTGGAAGACTGCGCTGGAATGTGCGGGCCTAGCCGCTCACTTGCTGGCATTAGTTGGTCTCATACTTTCCTGCATGGGAAACTAGCATTGTTTCCACATCTATTTCTAAACGTCTGGAATTCATTTCCATGTTCTTGATAAAATGGCTTAGTAGCAATATAAACTTTTACTGCCAGAAGAATTTTTGTTGTATATCTGCTAAATATTTTTTAAAATGTCAAATGCCTGGGCCGAGGGTATAGCTCAGTAGTAGAGCATTTGCCTAAAATGGGCAAAGCCCTAGGTTCAAGTCCCAGCATGGAAAATAAAAAAGCCAATAAGCCATTCTGTGATACATGGATATCTTTAAAATGAGAGTGGTGCACACATATTCCAGACCTAGATACTTAATGGTATAGGTCTTAATTCTGGTTTGTAAACACTTAAAGATGCCATGTTTTGTTTTTAAAATATATGAAAAAGTTAAATTCAGGGCTAGAGTGATGGCTCAGCAGTTAAGACACTTGTCTGCAAAGCCTCACATTCTGGTTGGATTTCCCGGTCCCCATGTAAAGCCCGATGCATAAAGTGGCACATGTGTCTGGAGTTCATTTGCAATGGCCAGAGGCCCTAGTGTGCCCATTCTTTCTGATATGCCTCTCTTCCATTTCTCTCTGCTTGCAAATAAATAAATAAAGATATTTTTTTAAAGTCAAATTCAGAGCGAATAGATGATTATCTTACTGAGACAATAATCTGTTGCAGGATACTTAGATGAACTTAGAATTGATTAGCGTTCTTGTAAAGAAAACCTTTTCATTCATTTATTTCATTGTTTTGTGGACAAATAAATGAACTTGCTATATGTATGGCATGCCCTAAGCTCTGAGAATAGAGCTGTGACCCCAACTGACAAAAGTCCATGGCCTTGTGGACATTGTGTTTCAATATTGTAGGTCATTTCCATGAACAGTGTCACAAGTTTATGGATCAATGTGTATGTGTACACACATGTATGTATATTTGTGTGTGTATGCATACATCTGTGTGGAGACCAAAGGTCAACAATGGTTATGTTAATTGTTCTGTAACTTATTTTCCAAAACAGAGTCTCTTACTAAATCCAGAGCTCACTGATTTTAGCCAGCAAGCCCCAAAGATTCTCCTGTTTCCATAGTCCCACTGCCGGGATTTCCGGAATAGACTACTACCTCTGGCATTTTTACGTGGGTAAGGGCCCTCATGCCTGTGCAGCAAGCCCTTTAACCACTGAGCCATGTCCCCAGGCCCTGGGGCAGAAGGGTTTTAGGTTCTTACAACATATTAGTAAATCACTTCCCGTCAGACATACACAAGGTAGAACCGGAATGAAAGCTCGCGTGTGGTCAGAGAGCGTGGAGATCGTAAGGTCTTCACCATGACTCTTTGTCTCAGTTTTGCTCCTTTGAACTGAGTCCAGGCTGGTACTGAGGCCCACAGTGGCGAGAGGACATTCCCTGTGCGCTCTGTGGTCATTAAACCGTACCTGAGACTTTTGCTTTGATGACTTAAGTACTCACTGCTGTCACACATTTCAAGATGTCTCATGATCTGGAACCTTCTCTCTGGCCTTGCTGGTCACCGTGTTGACAGTGTGGGTGCATGCTGCAGAACAACCGAGCCTGTGTCCTCATTCAAACATGTCCCAAAGACCTTGTCCTCTCTGCGGCATGGGGATGGGGCTCCTGACACCATGGGCCACCCCTTGCTGCCTTCGCAATTCTGCGTGAAGGTGACTGCTAACAAAACGTCCATTTCTGCTGATATTTTACAAAACAAACCCCCATAACCCTTAATCCCATTTTCCGGACTTTGGTTTTCTTTATTTGACTTAATATTACTTGACATTTCACCTGCTTCTTGCTTATTAGCTATTTCCCCCACAGCAATGTGAGCTCTGCCAGGGGAAGGATGGTTTGTTGAGCACAGAATCTTTTCAGCACTGATATCAAGGCTTGCTATGTAGTCAGGGCTTAGTAGCTGTCCACTTACTAGGTGTGCCTTGCTGAAGTTAGCTTAAGAAAGATTTTTGACAATGACATGATTCTGACTCAAGAGTAAGAACAAAGACTCCAGTGCTCACTCTCCATCCATTCCCTTCCCAAAGTCAGCTGATTCCGCAGCTCGACTTCACGTGCACTGATGTGAACATACACACACACACACACACACACACACACACACACACACACACATACACACCCCAGCAGCTGGTCTCTTTCCAAAGTCTGCACTTGTGTAATTGTGTTTCTGAGCCTCTGACTAGGACTTTTCTTACTTCTTCATTTAATTTCATCATTTTTGTAGTAACATAGCCCATCTCTTCCTGACTGTACAGACTTACGCAACTTAGTTTACTTTGCTTATTTTCTATTTCCTTGCCTGTGTGTTTGGAATAATGCTAACTCAGAGTTGCAAAGATCAGACAAGGAATTCCAGCTCCAGCCATGACCCATGAAGAGCCTAGACGTCCTCAACCCTGGCCTGGCAAGAAAAGAACTGAAAATCTAAACATAAGACATCAGAAAATTGAGGTCACAGAGTGTATTAGCCTGCTTTCTGTCACTGTAATGAGAATACCCAAGGCTGGGAACTTTAAGCGACAATGGATTCATTTAGTGCATAGTTCTGGAGGCTCAAGGGCCTGACGCCTGCATCTGCTCAGATCTGGTGATGTCTTCATGGCAGATGGTTTCACAAGGGCAGGGAGAGATCACATGGCGAAACAGAAATCCAGAGAGCTGGGCTATAGCCTGTGGTCAAAGACAAAAAAACAAACCTTCTGCTCTTGGCCTGAGGAAAGGGAAGATCACATTGAAATGTGCCTGGATCATCATTGATAGAACAGTTCCTTTATCTGAGATGCTGACGGGCCAAGGCCAACTCCATCTCCTCTGGCTGTCCCAGCTTACATTAGGGGAAGGGGAAAAAAGAATATCTCTTCAGAAGGGCACAGCCCAGACTCTGGTGCAATCAAAGACTGAGATGGAATCCTAATATTATGAATGGTTTTCCTTCTCACAATACAAGGATGGTGGGTTATATCCTAGAAAGCTGCATGACATTAACCCTGTGTAAGAAGGAGTTTCTAGGGAAAACTAACAGCACTCGCTCAGACAGAAACAAGGACACTGTCAGCAAACTTTAGACTCAGCCTGACTAGACAGGAAAACGTACAACCTCACTCTCATGGTCTGTTGGTGTCAATCCCCGTCATCCACGTACGAGTCACGACTGGCTTTCATCCACAACAAGCTGACCCTCAGCGTGACAGGAGAAAGAAGGGGAGCACAGCCGGAAGACCACGAGCACCCTTGAACAGGGCAGGTGTGGGAATTAGTGGTTTGGGAATTTAAAGCCACCGTGATTACCCAGCAGCCGAGCAAAGACTCACTGAGCTTGGAGATACGTCACCAGAAACTTTCCAAACTGAAGTGCAAAGACATTGAAGAATGAAAAACAACAGCTAAACGGAATATCCAAGAACTGGGGAAATTACAAAAGATATGACATACACTAAGACGATTAGATGAAATAATTAATTTTAAAACTGATCATAGGGGCTGGAGAGATGGCTTAGTGGTTAAGCGCTTGCCTGTGAAGCCTGACGACCCTGGTTCGAGGCTCGATTCCCCAGGACCCACGTTAGCCAGATGCACAAGGGGACGCACGCGTCTGGAGTTCGTTTGCAGTGGCTGGAGGCCCTGGTGCGCCCATTGTCTCTCTCTCTCTCTCTCTCTCTCTCTGCCTCTTTCTCTCTCTGTCACTCTCAAATAAATAAAAATAAAAACAAAAATAAATTTTAAAACTTATCATAGTAAGTAGTTGGCTCATAATAAGTGATCAACAAGCAGATACTGCTGTCAACATCACTAATTGATGGATCAAAATCCTGCAGCAGTGGGCTGGAAAGATGGCTCAGTGGTTAACGGTGCTTGCTTGCAGAATTTGATGGCCTGGGTTCAATTCTCCAGTACCCATGTAAAGCCAGATATACAAAGTAGTGCATGTATCTGGAGTTCATTGGCAGTGCCAAGAGGCCTTAAGCATACACACTCCTTCTCTCATTCTCTGTTTCTCTTTCTGCTTGTAAATCATTAAATTGTTAAAAAAAAAAAAATACTACAGCAGGAAAGATGAACTTGACCTTAAAGGCCTGCCTTCCTCTCTTTGTTTCTCTTTTAAAAACTTTTTAATTATTTATTTGTGTGTCTATACGTATGTGTATGAGTGCTTGCATTATGTCAGTGTGGGCATGCGCATGCCAAACACCTGTGTGGAAGTCAGGAAGCAACCTTAGGGTCACTCCTCGCTGGCCCACCTCATTTTAGTCAGGGTGTCTCTCAAGCTTGTTCCACTGTTGTTTTCACGGAGCTCACTGGCAGCTTCCAGGAGAATTCTCCATGTCCCATCAGAGTACTGGGATTACGGAACCCACCGTGGCTTCCCGCTTTTTACATGGGACCGAGGATTGAATTCAGCTTCTCAGACTTGAATGATAAGGGCTTTATCCACTGAACCATCTCCCCAGCTCCCCCCACCACACACACTTTACTTTCCCTCCCTCTCTCCCTCTCTCTCTCTCTCTTTCAAAAGGGTTTTATGTTGTAACCCAGGTGGGCCTCAAACTCCGGATCCTTCTGCCTGAATTCCCCAGTGCTAGAATCTTCTTTCTTGAGGTAAGGCACAGGCCGACAAAGCTGCTAAGAACACTAGGCAATGTGGCGTTGAGCAGAGAGGAGTCTGGGAGCGATCAGCAGATATTCTGTGTATAGTGGTGGTTTTCAAATAGTAGTAAACATCAAAACTTCCTGGCTACACTTCTGAAGTCCCCAACCCAGACAATTTCCTTCTGCCCACCTAAGGGGCTGAGGCCCCTCCATTTCTTACATGTAACCCAGATGGCCTGGAGGCACCTCTCACACCACATTATGAGTAATATTACAAGCATGTTGATCTAAGCCTGGCCTGAAACTTGCCCAACAAATTTTTAAAGTCCAGCTTATCTGTACAGGGAAGATAACAAGGACTGAGCAGACAGAACGGGCCAGGAGCAAAGGCAGAAAGAATGTGGGAGGGGGTCCAGGGGAGATGGACAGAAGGATTGTCCCGCCACAGAGATCCATTTTAGAAAATGCACACTCCTGGGAGGCAAGGACCTTCAGAAGGGAAATGAGACTTTCTCCATCAACTCTCAAGAGCCTTGTTGGAGGAACAGATAGGGGTGTGGTTTCCCTGGAGCTGCGCTGAGCATAGTTTGTCCCTCAGAGTTCATGTGCTGGATACTGATCCAAGTGGGGTACGGTTGAGGTGTCAGGACCTTTAAGAGGTGAAGCCTGGGCAAAAATAATTAAGTAACGGAGGCATGCCCCTTGGAAGGTATTCATGTTGACTTTGTAGAGCGGATGAACTTTCCTAAGAGCAGGTTAATATGAAGTGAGGCCACCCATCCCACGTGGCCCCGTGTGGATAAGGCCAGTTCTCTTTCCACCTCTCTATGTTGTGATAGGACCAAGGGAGCTCTCACCAAAGACCACAGAGAAAAGGGTTCCTGATCGTTGGACTTTCATCCTGCAAAATTGTGAGCTAAGGGAACTTTTCTTTATGTAGTAATTATTCTCAAATATATCATTTTTTAAAATCATTTTCAACTCTGATGGAATCGTTTTCTTGTTATGGTGAAGTCATCGGTGCTAGGAGTGCTCTCACTGTGGCTAGGAAGAAGGGAACACCATTCAGCAGGTACAGATGACACTCCAAGAGGCTGGAAAATATTGGTTCCAACAGAGATCTTCAGAGGTTTTAAAAATTGAGAAAAACAAACACTGACAAGGAGTCATTCTGCATTTCAGCTAGAAACTATAGAGCCATTCCTTTCTTTTAGATGCAATAGTTTTCTGAGGAGCATACCTTGAAGTAGATTCATGTTGGTACATATTTTCTTGTAGCAATAAAGAAAAAAAAAAAAACAACCCATACCTGCATCTGGAAAATCCAGGAAGGCACAGGTGTGCAGCCTAGAGGAAAGGGAGTCTGGGTACTTTGTTTAGAGAAAGAATGATGAGAGGTCTGGCTGTCTTCTCTGCCAGCTAGTCCTCTCATCATCCTTTCTCTGTCCATCCACTTTCTTTTATTTCCTTTCTCTTCTTTTCTTTTCTTTTCTTTTCTTTTCTTTTCTTTTCTTTTCTTTTCTTTTCTTTTCTTTTCTTTTCTTCCTTCCTTCCTTACTTCTTTCCTTCCTTTCTTTCTTTCTTCCTTCCTTCCTTTCTTTCTTTCTTTCTTCATTTATTTTACTTGAGAGAGAGAGTTGACAAGCCAGGGCCTCAGCCACTGCAATTGAACTCCAGACACTTGTGCCTCCTAGTGGGCATGTGCGATCTTGTGCTTGCCTCAACTTTGTGCTTCTAGCTATCGTGGACTTTGGAGAGTTGAACCTGGGCCTTTAGGCTTCACAGGCAAGCACTTTAACCACTAAGCCATCTCTCCAGCCCCCATCCACTTTCAATTCCCACCAATCTAGGCCTAGCCCCACTACTCAGAAGATTCTCAGTGACCTGTATGTTGTTGATGGGCTTTTCATCCTCTGACACACCCCTCAGCACCATCCCAGGCTCCCCTAAACACCCTCCCCTCGTGTCTCCTCGGTCTTGTTTCCTGTTAATTCCTCTGCCCGTGTCTCTATGCGCCTCTCCCTTCTTCCTTGCCTGTTAAGCCCAGGTTTTTAAACTTGGTACTCTTTTCATGTGGGGCTCAGTTGTCTTGACATGCCACTGGTGACTGTCTTGTGCATTGTAGGATGCTTGACAGTGCCCCCAGCTTCTAGTAGCATCTCACCTCAGCAGTTGTGATAATGAAAATCCTCTCAGACATTGTCAGGTGTCCCCTGAAGGACACATTTGCCCTCACTGAGACCTGTTAGAAAGTGTAGTGTTCTCCCAAGCTCAGTCCTGTAACTTTTTCCCTGCTCCCGCCCCGCGCCACCAATCTAGGTTAGGCTCCTCCATGCCCATGGCTTTTAGCATTATCTGTGTGACATTGAACCTTGTTCAAGATTCCCTCCAGCATTTGCTGCCCACTTTGATCTTCTAGGTTCTGGGCTACATTGGAGGAAAAGCAGGACTAGAGTTTTTCAACTTAGACTGTGTCCATGTAAACCTATATTCTACTCACTCTGAAGCCTTATCCCCTTGTCTGAAAATTAGAAATAATGATGGAATCAAAGTTATAAAGACAACCAAGAAAGTCCTTGGCACTTACCAAGTGCTTAAGTATTAGTTATCGTAACTTCCAATATCCTTATGACAATGCCTTAAGGCTATGCACAACACATTGTCTGCCTATAAAAAGGAGTTGGGACCATGCAGTAGGGTGTCATAGGGTGTTGAGAGCCCAAGAGGCCTGGGTTTGAGTCTTAATTCTACAACTTTGCTATATGGCCTCCATAAACCTCTGTGGCATGGGGGGGTACATGGAAGAATCTTATTCACTTTTTCATGAGTCTCTCCATGTTCAGAAGCCCCAAATCCTGTTCTTTAGGGTTCTGATGAATCAACATGACAGGCTTTTCTGTCCAGCTCTTTGTTGACCTCTTGGCTCCATCTCACCTCCCAGGACCACTTCTGAAATGGGGGTCTTCTGATACGCTGTCAGACACAAGGTAGATCTAATTTTATAGACAGATCCAAGACAGAAAAGCAGGGAAGATAATAGCATTAGTTTTTCTGACCCACTTTGGGGCCATAAAATAGTACTTCCCATGTTCTGAGGTAGGTAAACCGTGACCCCAGTCCTGAAGCTTCAAGTCGCCTGGGGTAACTAAAATGAAACAGCCAGTGAGAAGCTAGGAGCATGATGAAGGAAAGGCAGTGTGGGGACGTATGGGATGGAGGAAGTGGGGAAGGCTGAGGTCATCACTTGGGGTGACAAGTGCCTAGGAGACTGGAAGAGGAATAGAGCACACTTCTGCGTATGCCCGTGAGGGTGTTATGAGAGGACTAACCAAGGGGAGAGACTCACCCTGCGTGAGCAACAGTGTCCCCTCGCCTAGAGTCGTGGTCAGAGTAACAGGGGCAGACGTGTGGAGCAGGTCCTGGTAGCATAGGCATTACTTCTCTTGGCTTCCTGGCCATGACAGTGTGAGCTGCTCTGCTTTGGTGTGCCCACTGTGCCAGGATGGACTGAACCTCTGGACTCCAAATAAATCCTTCCTCAGTCAATAGTTTATGTCAGAGGTTTTACCCCAGTGACGGCTGACTCACACAAGGGCATGACCTGTAAGGATCTGATGGACAGATGAAGAGTCACGTCACAGAGTGAAGGAAGGAGGGAGCGTGTCACTTGTGGAGGTCCCAAGGTGAAACAGAACACCAAAGAACAGGGGAGCACAGGCTTTAGAATGTATCTCAGGATTGGATGCCAGACACCATCTCTTCCTAGCTAGAGAACCTGGCTCAGTTCCCCCATGTAGTAATAGCGACCTCACAGAATGTGGTGAGGTTCCAAGGTGACTATGCGATGCAGAGGTGAGCAAGTCAAAAGCAGATGATGTACTACCAGATACCTTGTGCGATTGAGGGCCAGCGCAGGAAAGCCCCCAGGCTGCAGGAGAGTGTCCCTGGCACTGCTTCCCTTGTCACCAGTCAGGGCAACCTTCTAGTCACCATGAAATATTGTCAGCACCCCCTGCATCCCGAAACTCATCACTGTGGGGCCTCCCACGCTGGCAATGACCCAGTCCTGCTGAACAAGACCTCCATCATAATGCCCACCCTGGCCTTTCCCCTAGAGCCACAGGACCAAGGGGGGAAGACTGACACTACATGACTGCATGACCCCCAGATAAGGGTTCTCCCTTGTGGTTTGAATGTGAAATGTTCTCCATAGGCTCGGGTATTTGAACACATGGTCCTCACCTGGTGGTGCCTCTGAGAAGGTGGTGGAATTTTGCTGGAGGAAGTGAGACACTGGAGGATGGACTTTGAGGATTTATAGCCTCGCCCCACTTCCTGCTCCTCTTCTGTCTCCTGACTATGGATGCAATGCGACCAGATAGCTTCTCACTCCTGCCACCGGGCCTTCCCTATCCTGATAGTGAGCTGAGATAAACCTTTCCCTCCTTAACACACTTCTTGTCAGCTAGTTGGTTATAGCAACCAGAAAAGTAATTGATGCAGCCTTTGACAGGGTGAGAGATGTCTGAAAACCAGACTGGCACCTGAGCCCTCCTGGAGCACCGTAGCAGTGCTGAGCCTTTTCTGCACGTGGAGATATACAGAGCACACTCCTGCACTCTCCTGCGTGCTGGGGACAGAGGCGTTTCTCTAAAGTGCCCCATGCCCATACCACAGCCCTAAGTAAGCACAGTGATGAAGCACTCACCTATTGGCCCCCCACACAAGGACTTGTGTGTGTGTGGGGCGGGGGGTGACCAGAGCACAACCACAGGTACCAGTCTTCAGGTGCCATCCCCCTTTTCTGAGACGGGCACTCTCATTGGCCCAGAAGCGGTCCACTAGGCTACACGGGTTGGCCAGCCAGCACCAGGGTTTCTCCAGTCTCCACTTCCCCTGTACTGGGATTACAAGCATGTCCCATCACCTTCACATTTTTGTTACATGGGTTCTGGGGATCAAACTCAAGTCCTCGTGCTTGAAAGGCAAGCACTTTACCAACTGAGCCATCTTCCCAACCCTGAACCCCTCTTTTAAGGCACATTCGAAGCCACTTCCTCAAGGCAGCCACCCCTGCCCTTCTTCCCACACCCAAGCCCTGCAGAAGCCGAGCTCTCCTGGCTTTCTCGGGTCTCCCTTGGAAAGAAGCCTCCCCTCCCCTGCCGCCCCTTTGCCCCTGGCCTTCCTCTGCAAGCCCCTCAGGAAACATGTTTGCTTTGTCCCCGAAACTCAAGGGCACACAAAAGTTGGTTGTTGATGATTAATTCACAAGTATTTGCTGAGTGAAAGATGGGTGTATTTCATGCCATTCCTTACAGAATATTGAAAACATCTGTCTACACATCCTGCTTTTCTGAAAAGGTGCTACTAGTCTCTATACCTAATGGTTCTGGATACCCTTTTGCTGGCATTTCTCACATCTTCTCCATGGGTCTGTTTCCAACTGTGATATCCATTTCCATACCTGTTTGTTTTCTTTTTGGAGGAAGAGGGATGGTTTGAGATAGATTTTATGTATCCCAAGCTGACCTTGAACTTTTGATGCTTCTGACTCCATCTCCAAAGTTCTGGGATTACAGGCATGTGCCATCACATTGGCTTTGAACTTAAAAAAATAAATAAATGGATATTTATTTGTGAGCAGAGACAGAGAGAGGATGATCAAGGCAGGACCTCTTGCTATTGCAGACGAAGTCCATATGCACACATTTGGCCTTATGTGAGTTTGGGGGAATCGAACCTGGGCTGCAGGTTTTGCAAACAAGTGCCTTTAACTGCTGAGTCATTTCCCCAACCCTTGATTTTTGTTTTGAGACAGGATCTCACTATGTAGCCCAGGCTGGCCTGCAACTCACTGTATAGCCCAGTACAGGCTGGCCTTGAGTTCTCAGTAATCCTCCTGTCTCAAATTCCTGAGTGTTTGGATTACAAATGTATACTACTGGGTCTCTCTCCACATTATCATTTCATGCATGATCCTGACTCAGCTCACTCCACCCGAAGGTAGCAGGCTGGGAATGCGGTCACAGGCGGCGACGGACCCCGACACTAACAGCATCAGCAGCTCTTAGGTGGATTGTGCAGGTTACTGGTTAGATAGTCTTCATGCTGTTGGTTGTATTAGCTGGAGCATGGTTCTTCAAAGTCCCTTTAGTTTGTGTTTTTCATGGCGGGGGGCCTGGAAACAGGGAGAGAGGATGGGAAGCCAAGCCTACTCCATTCTGCTTCCACTCGCCTGGGTTCTGTACTACTCTGGGTTTTGGAATAGAAAACCTGACTGTGAGTAAAGGAGCAATAATTTTTAACAGTCACTCTGTGAATAAGAAGGAAAACTAATCCAATTTGCCTATTTTTGGGAAAACAAAGAAGAAAAAGAAGGAGAGGAAAATGAGGGGTTGTTTCCCTCAAACTCTCTGACTCACTGATGGGTCTCTGACTGCTCTTGCCAGAAGGTCCATTAGCTTGGTTGCCTAGATACTGGTTAGGACCTTCCTGGGGAATGTGAGCTCAGACGTCATTCTTGAAGCTGTGTGACTTTTGCTACGTCTTGGTGCTCTGGAACCCTCAGTTCACTCAACTGGGAGAACCTTGGGATTCTCCTAACCCCACTTCCCACTGCGTGCTGGGATTACTGATACATATATCCAGCTTTATGTGGGTGCTGAGAATCTGAACCCTGGTTAGCAGGCTTGAAGAACAAGCACCTTTAACCACTGAGCAATCTTCCCAGACCCCCTGATTCAAATTGTAACATATAGACTCAAGGACTAGGATGTTGATGTAAAGACCAGGGTTCAAGTCCCAATATTGCAAACAAAATATATAGACCCAGAGGCTGGCTGGCTTGCCTGAAGTCATCCAGGCCAGGAAGTCACAGGACACTCACCCCAGGTGCAGACATATTTCTTGAGGGTGTTCTGCCTTCCCAAATAATTAAGAAATTTTACACATGAACAGAAGACCTTCACCAAGTCTGCTTGCTATGTAGCCTCTGGGGAAAAAAAATGAACTGCTGGATTCATCAGGACTAGCTAAATATCTTGAAAAGTATATGCATTCTGGTAACGGATACATCAATGAAATATTTTTATGCTCCCTGTGTTTTTATGCTTGTTAGATCTTTGTCATATATTGATCAAACTTATGACTCATAGACTATAATGAGAAACTTGCTTTTATTGAATGCTGTGTTTGTTATATTTTATTGATCATTGCCTAATTGATTAACTTATCCTCTGCTTAGTTCTAAGAATGTTTTTCCAGCTACTGAGCAATTCTTTAAATTTGTCTTTTCTTGTGAAATCACTCTGGGTCAAAGTGCTGTTTGAAGCAATTGGGTCTTATTGTTCATTTGTGGGTCAAGATGGCCACATGTGGTATAGTACATGGATATAGTGACTCAACAACTGGCCAGGGAGCCTGTGTTCCAAGTTGGACCATCTTTACGACAACCAGCTGTGCTAATCAGCTCAGCAGAAAGCCATGACTGGCCCCAGATGGAAATGAGGCCTTTATCACAGTCATCAAGCTCCCATCTTCCAGCACTCGGGTGTCCACGTGGGGAGGAAAGGAGCGAGTAAGTGCATCCCTTCCAGAGGGAGAAATTGGATTCAGGGGTTTAGAGATGACATGGGCATTTCTAGTCTGGTGAGACAATGAGTCATTGAGATAGAAGAGAATATATCGTTGAAAAGGAAACAGAAAATAGAAAGAAGAGGTGGAGACAAGAAACATAGAGACAGAGTGAGACACAGAACAGGGCAGAGCCAAGCTCACTCTTCTATACTTTACCCACTTGGAATAATGGCCCCACTCCAGTGACCATGGCAGGAGTCAATTCAGGAGGACAGCGCCTTCCCCATCTAAGCACCGCTCACTGGTCTGCGCCTCCCACACCATCGCCTTAGGGATTAAGTTTCCAACAGGTGCTTACTTGGGACACATAACCGCACTGACTGGTAAAGGTACGATCAGAAGATAGTGGTTTCTCCTAGACTCATGCAGCTTTGCACTCTAGCCTGCCTAGAAAACTCCACAGAGCTTTCAAGAACACACTTCCCACATGACTTGTAAAACATCTATGCCTTTCACTTTTCCTGGAGCTTAAAAAGAAGAGCTGCTCTGAGCTTGAGATACTGTATCTGACTCCTGAGGAACTTATTTATATTCTGGTTGGGGAATTGGCAGTTGACTGGGAAGAGAATTACCTGGCAAGTTAATGAATGATTATAGCCTGTCTGATGGGGAGTGTGATGGAGAGCCTCCCAGCCGAGCCCAGAAGAGTTCTTGGAAGTATGAGAATCTGAGAAGGCCTTCTGGCAGACATGGTTCTTGGGCTAAGCTGTAAAAGAGATAATAAGGGAGCAGGTCATGTACTTGCCCATCAGGGCAGAGGAGACAACACACCCAAAGGCCCTAAGCACAAAGGGAGAGCCACTAGGCCAGCCAGGTTCAGAGGACTGAGCACACAGGAGGGTGAAAGACAAGCCAACCAAGGCAGGAGAATCCTGAAGAGCCTGAGACAGCAGATATGAGCATCTACTGTGAGCCAGGGAGTGGGGCAGTCCAGAGTGGGCAGAAGTTGGAACTGTGAGTCAGGATGGTGCTGGGGAAGAGAGGGGCACAGGGGCTGGGAGACCCCAGGCTCGGCCTTGACCAAGAAGAGGAGTTTGGAAGAAGAGCCCATTGATGGGAAGGAAAAGATGAGCTCTACTGCAGATGTTGAAGTTCCCGATCCTTTCAGTCATCCAAGTAGCTTGAGAGGCGCCAGGTCATTGTTTCCAGGAGGATGGACTCTGAAACCAGCCTGTCCTGCTTCAAACTCTAGTTCATTCACTTAGGTGGGTTATAACATTGGGCAAATTTCTTAACTCCTCTGTGCTTCAGTGTCCCCACTGACGACATGGGGAGAGTAATAACAGTTCCTCATAGAGTAATAGTGATGTTTAACTTATACGTGTCTCTCTCTCTCTCTCTCTCTCTCTCTCTCTCTCTCTCTCTGTGTGTGTGTGTGTGTGTGTGTGTGTGTGTGTGTGTGTGAACAGCTCCTAGCAGGAAAGTAACCATGATCTATCATAACCTATTTATCAGTTGTTCTTCTTATGAGGTTCAAAGAGGGACCTGAACCAGTTGTGTCTAGGGAGGGTGTTGGGTAAGTGAACCACTGTGTATCAGTTAAGCTACAGGAAACCACTTTCAATCAAGGCTTTTAAGGAAGGCTCATTTATTAGCTAGGTGTTTAGAGATAAGTGGCTTCAGTGTTCTTTTCACAGCTCCTGTGATGTGGACTCAGAAGTGACAACTGGGATTCCTTTCGCCTTGCTCTCGGGTTCTGTAGCCTTTGTGCTAACTACTCCTTTCCTACAACAGCCATACTGGCTGGAACATCCCACTCTCACCAACAGTGTCCTCAAAAGCAGAGCATTCAGAGAGCAAGGGCCAAGTTGCTCTCCTCACAGGCCTCCTTTATGAGAGAGGAAAATCCCAGGCACTCCCTGGACAACTTACCCTCACATCTCAGTGGCCAGAAATGGGCCACCTGACTATGGTAGTGATGCTGGATTTGGCGTTCAGGGAGGGATGAAATTCCATAAAGATGAAGGAGATCCCGGGCCTGTGGACTGCAGCTTTTGGGTCCTTGTCTGAGTTTAGCAAGGAGTTCAAAATTCAGACTCAGAGAAAGATAAATTATGAATTATAAGGTTTATTTTAGGGAGAGTTAAGATAGAGAGGGAGGCCCAAGCCAAAGGAAGTTTTCCCCTAAACAGGAGGGGAGATGGAGAAAATCTCCCTCACCTAGGGAAAAAGGTTATACACATGGAGAGAAAGGGAGAGAGAGAGAGAAGCAGGAGAGTCAAAAAAAATGAAAGATCGCCCTCACATAGTGAATCTAAGACCAAGAGAAAATAAGGGCTCAGAATGTAGCAAAATAGGAATGTAGTTAAAATCAAGGCAGTAAAGTGGCCAGACCAAAAGAAACCCTCCCCCTTCCCGGCTGGAGACTCACAGAGACTTACGCACATGTGCAGACAAGGATCAAGAGGAAGAAGAGAAGAGACTTACACATGGAGTTAGACTCCTTTATGTGGGTCAAACATCCAGTGAAGACGAGCCTCATCATCACTCAGGTGTGTAAGGGAGAGACCGATTGATAGGTGGACTCTGGGTGCTGACTTCGGAGTAGTCTGACCATCCAGGAGTGCCAGGCCCAGGAAAACTTTGAAGAAAAAGCAGGAAGGATCGCTGAGTTGCCGCTTGCCGCCTTTTTACGTGAGACTGATGAGACATGGGTTCTAGTCAGGCCAAGACAGGCAAGGTTACAGCTATCTTCTCCTTGGTTTCCGGTCCCTGGATGACAGCCTTAAGAGCTTTTCTAATGAAAAGCTACCTCGGTCCTATTCCGTTATCAGTAGCTTCAGGCAAATGAACAAGATAGCCAGTGTTCTTTCAACAAAAGTTCAGCCTTATTGGATATTTGGATAATTAAACGAAATAAAAATCCCTTTGAGGCAGGACAGAAAGACAGGGACAACTAAGGGGACACAGGAAGGCTTCCTCATGCGATCTGCTTTGCATTTCCTGTTTGGTCCATAGTTGCAAAGTTCAACACAACGGATAAAATCAAAATTGCCTACAAACACAATGTTTCCTTTCCTAGAGATATTTCAAACAAGGGAGTTAAAAATAGCAAAGGAGGGCTTGGAAAGCTGGCTTAGCAGTTAAGGTGCTTGCCTAAAAAGCCAAAGGACCTTGGTTCAATGCCCCAGGACCCACATAAGCCAGATGCACAAGGTGGTGCATGCATTTGGAGTTTGTTTGCACTGACTGGAGGCCCTGGCGTGCCAATTCTCTCTTTCTCTCTCTCTCTCTCTCCCTCTCCCTCTTTCTCTCTCACTCTAATAAATAAATAAATAAATAAATAAATAATTTTAAAAAACCCAGCAAATGGACTGTGCTTACATTGGGCCAGATGTTCCGTGAGCTTTGGGTTTAACTAATGAGCAGTCTTCTCTCATCCTTAACCCTGAACAAACACCTTTTGAGCTGGGGGAGGAGCGTTCTGAGAGGGAGAGGGGAGACGGGGGAGGGGGATAAAGATGTCTTGGTGCACAGTCATCCTCTCAGGGAAGAGTCCACAAGGCAGAGGAGCTCTCTTCCTTTTCCCTGGTGTAGTTTTTTTTTTTTTCCCCCTAGATGTACATGTCTTTGTTTTTTTTGTTTTGTTTTGTTGGTTTTCCAGGCAAAGTCTCACTCTAGCCCAGCTGACCTGGAACTCACCATGTAGGCTCAGGGTGGCCTTGAACTCACAGTAATCCTCTTACCTCTGTTTCCCAAATGCCGGGATTATAGGTGTGTACCACCATGCCCCGCCACAAAGGACACTTTTGAAGAAGACAATCTTAAATATTTTGTGCTTATTTTTAAACTTTCTTACTCTTTAAACTTAGTTGTGAATTGCATCCCTTGGGCAGTTTAACTGTGGAAGCAGTTTAACTATGGAAGCAGACACTTGAGGGGCAGCTGTCTCTTTTGAAGAAGCCAGCGCTCACGTGTTGGGTGTACGCTGCGATGCTTTGGTTTAGGGTATCCCTTCTTATCTCTCTGCGGGCTCCATCCTAACTCCACGGCGCGTGCTGTCTCGCATCTCCACTTGGTAGATGCCCTAACGTGGCGTCACTCTGATGCATCCTGAAATTCCTCTCTGTGGTTTCATCCAGGACTCCACTTTGCTGCGTGGAGGTTGCTGTGAGGAAAGAGATTACCCTGGGTTACGGCTGCAGCATGGGTTGGGTTTCCCTGTTGACTCTTTCAGCCAGGCAGATGGAAGGAATGCCTGGTAGGACACTAAATAAGAAAAGTGCCACATTAGAGGGAGAAAGGATGTTTAGAAGAAGAAGACGGAGCTGGAGAGGTGGCTTGGTGGTGAAGAGCTGCTTCTGTGGAAGCATGCGGACCTGAGGACCATCCTCAGGTAAGCACCCACGTGAGCTGCTGGGTGTGGCCATGCATGTCTTTAACCCCAGTTCAGTAGTGGAGCCCAAGAACCCCCAGAGCTGATGAAAAAATGACAAGATCCGGAGTCAGTAAGGGCCTCTGCTTTGGTTCAGTTGAGAATAGCTGCCTTTATTCCCAGCCCTTGGGAGGCAGAGGTAGGAGGATCGCCCTGTGTTTGAGGCCACCCTGAGAATACAGAGTGTATACTTTGTCAGCCTGGGACAGCTTCAGGTTCGCTGAGATGAACTTCCAGACCAGGCACAGTTAGGGAGGAAGGGATATTTATTGAAGCCTACAGATCCAGGGGAAGTTCCATAAGTGGCAGAAGAAGCTTGGCCTGCCTTTACAGGACCAACCAGAGAGAGAGAAGCACAACTCTAAAAAATCAAAAGCCAAAAGCCACACAGCACAGCACACTTCAGGAACTCCAGCTAGGTACACTTTGCGTATCTTTAGATTGAAATCTGAACCCCACCACCACACCTAAAGATCCACCCAGTGACATTGCCTCCAGCCAGGTGTCTGCAGATGCAAATTACAAACAAACAACTGAATATATGGGGGGGGGCATCTATTCAAACTACCACACCCCTCCCCCAAAAGAAAAAGAACGGGTGGAAGAGTGATGGAGCAGGATACCGGACATTCTGCTCCAGTCACCGCAGGTGAGCCCAGCCTGCTGCACCAAGTGCATGACTTGCTGTATGTGCTTATGTATACACTGGACATGTACCATGTTATGCGCACATGGGGGGGGGACAAAAATGGCCAGAGAAGAATCCAGAACCCTGTGGAACCTTTAGCTCATGCAAGAGGAGCAGCCATGGAAGAAATTTCAGATGTCAAGGAGACAGAAAGAGACAACACAAGATCCCCCAAGGTAGTTCCAAGCAGAGGTCCAAAGAAGTTACATCTACAGAGGTGCATGTGCCAGAGCTTTGAGCAGACCAAGGCAGCAAGCTGTCTGGTTTGGCTAATGAAGAGGTCAGAGTGCTCATGGCTAGAGCAGAGTTGGTGGGGCTGAGGGCTGATGGGACATTGAACTCTGTCACGTGCACTTGGGGAGAGTCACCAAAAATTCCTGCTGGATTGGCTCCATGGATCCAACTTAAAATTATTTTTGTTTTATTGGTATTTATTTATTTGAGAGTGAGAGACAGAAGAAAGAGGCAGATAGAAAGAGAGAGAGAGAGAGGGAGGGAGTGAGAGAATGGGCGCACCAGGGCCTCCAGCCACCTGCAAACAAACTCCAGACACGTGCGCCTCCTTGGGCATCTGGCTAATGTGGGTCCTGGAGAATTGAGCCTCGAACCGGGATCCTTAGGCTCCACAGGCAAGCATTTAACCGCTAAACCATCTCTCCAGCCCAGATCCAACTTTTAAATGCTCATACCCTTTAATTCTGAAATTCCACATCTAGTAATTAATCTAACCTACAAATTTGGACAAGTGGAGGCTGATGTTGATTGTGCCTTGTTTATTATAACAAAAAGAGGTAATTCATCTAAAAGCCCATTTTCCAAGATTAATTAAAGCAACTGATCATATAGCATGGTGACAAAATGCAAGGCACAGTAGATAGGAGCTGATCTTTTATAGTCGGGGTCTGAGTTCTGGCTCTTCTATTTATCAGCTGTGATCTCAGCACCCTGGGATACTTTTGGGACTCAGTTTCCTGAGCCGTGAAATGGAAGTAGGTGGTACTAACTCACAGATCTAAGGTGAGGGTTGAGGAAACTGATATAAGTAAAATATACTGAACATGCCTGGCCCATATTATTAGACAGAAGTTCAAAAAGATTCAGTAGATCTATATGTATGGAAATAGAGAACTGTTTATGAGCTAAGAATAAGAAGAAGCAAAATTACAGAATAGCAATATGATGTAATCTAACAAGCCTAACACTGGTTTCACCCAGGAGGTGGACTTATGGGCGCTGTTCACTTCCCAGTTGCACTTTTATTTCTTGCCTTTGGAACAGTGGCATTAATCTTGGGACTCACTTGGCCGATGCAAAGCCACAGGAAGAGAGGTCTTACTTTTGTCCGGTTCAACGCCATAGATCATGATGCCTGGCACATTGCAAGCAGGACGCAAGTGAAGAAAGTAAAAGTAGGAAGTTGTGGTTAGCAGGATGTGTCGTAGACTGAGAGTTCAAAGGTACAGGGCTGGGGAGATAGCTCAGTGGATGATGTGCTTGTCATGCACGGCGGTGGACTGGAGTTCAGATCCCTAGCATTTGTGTGAATGCTGGGCGTGCATGGTGGCCCTTTTCTAGCCCTAGTGCTACGGAGGCACAGGAAGGGCATCCCCAGGGCAAGCTGGCTGGCTAGACCCTCCAGATCAGCAACTTCTGAGTTCAAGTGAAAGACTGCTTTAGTAAGGAAAGTGGAGAGCGACTGAGGAAGACACATGATAATAACGTGTGGCCACCACATGCATGTGGACATATGTGTGTGCAAACGCAAGCATATGCACCCACAGACATTGTGAACACACAGGGACACAGACACACACAAGCAGGCACACCACGCACATACACATGCAAAAAAAAAAAAAAAAAAATTTAAAGGTGCAGGAGTTCAATACCGGTAAAGCCCAAGTTGGTTCTCAAAGGTCAGATGTCAGAAATGTCCCAGTGGTCAGGGCTGGCCCTTGTCATCAGCATGAATGCCATAACTTAGTGAAATGAAGACAGCATCAAAAGAAAAGGAAATGGCTCAAAGCCTCAGGATCAATCACTGGCCTGTGCATCCCAAGCAAGTGCTATCTGAGAGTAGACCCTTACTGTCAATATTGCGGGGGATTTGTACGCCCTCGGGTCATTGCACACCAGCAGACTGTCCATGCAGAAGGTGACTCTCACCTCGGAGGAAATAAGCTTATTTTTGAGCCAGATCTGAGTGCCCCTGGCCCCAGAATGTGGAATCCGCTTGTCCTGGATGACTCATTCCAAAGTGGAAATGATTTTATGATTTTATTTTATAGTTAAATAATGAAAGAAAGTCGTAAATCAAGGCAAATACACCGGTGAAGATAGCAGGTTACAAGGGAAGAGAAGCCTCTGCTCTGGGCCCTGATGGTGTCCAGTAACACCCTTATCTTCAGGTCTGGTGGAAACCAGTGCTGTGCCGCATTAATTCCTTCCAGAGGTTTCGTGTGAGTGTCACGAGGGTATTAGGTGAGACACAGAGGTGGGCAGTGGCCTAGTATCCTTGTGACTGTCAGGGAGGCCAAGGACAGTCCACAGGATCTGTGACACTCAACTCTCTACAGTCAGGATGTTCTAATCAATCCTTAGCTTTCTAGAATTTTTAACATAGGTGTGTTTCTTATTCTAGAACTTGGTTCACAAAATGAAGGTCCAGAAAGGTCAAGAAGGTTGCCTTAGGGTTGGGGATATCCACTCTACACAGTACCTTCCAATGCCCAGCTCAGTTCTGCAAGGTATCCATGTTCCTGAGATAAAGGACATTATTTTTAAGAGGACAGTTGTTGGGTCCTTTAGGAACCATTTCTCTTAAACCCAGTCCAATGGCTTGCATCTTTAAAGTTCGCTGACCACCCATCGCCTTTTCCTTGTCAAGCACAAAGAGACTGGGAACACTATTAACTCCCCCACATCTCCCATTGTCCCTAGATCTTTCATACAAGCTTTGGCTGTTGTTTCTATTATTGAAGTCAGGATTATGCACTTAGCAACTCACATCCAGAGAGAGTGCCCAGTGGGGGACTCAGCAGGTGACATGGGACAAGCTTGACCTTAGATGTGGAAGAATAAAAGGAAAAGGCAGACAAACAATAACCAAGCAGAGGGTCATTCTGAATTGGGTGGGGATCTGTACTATAGTGTCTGGGGCGAGAGGGGCTCATTGGATTATTCTCAAGTACATTTAGGGATCCGGAATATCAGCCTACTGAGCTCCCAAGTACAGGCCATTGAAATTTCATTTAATAAATATTTAAGTGCAACTTGTTGCTAAAATACAACAATCAGCACAGGTAAATGGAGGATTCATATGTGCTGTTGGAAAATAACCTTTCCTCACGTTAGTGTCTTAATCATTGCTTACTGAAGCATGGGTGTTGACGCTGAGGTTGCTTTGTTAAGAAGAAGGGATGTGGGCTGGAGAGATGGCTTAGCGGTTAAACACTTGCCTGTGAAGCCTAAGGACCCTGGTTCGAGGCTCAACTCCCCAGGACCCACGTTAGCCAGATGCACAAGGGGGTGCACGCGTCTGGAGTTTGTTTGCAGTGGCTGGAGGCCCTGGCGCGCCCATTCTCTCTCTCTCTTTCTCTCTCTCTCTGTCTGTTTGCCTCTTTCTTTGTCCGTTGCTCTCAAATAAATAAATAAAAAATAAAAATTAAAAAAAAAAGAAGAAGGGATGTGCTTAGGCAAGAAAGTGCTGGGAGAAAGTAGCTGATGTTTGGCATCAGATACTCTTGAGTGGAATACTGGGTGTTCACTAGCAAAGCTTCATGCTTCTTGGGACATCATGTAACTAACCTGAACCTCTCAGATGTAAGACCCGGGTCATAACACCTCTTTGAATATGGATACAGTGGCCATCCTCGCACTTGGGAGATGGAAGTAGAAGGATTAGGAATTCAAAATTATCCTGGGCTATAGAGTGAATTTAAGAACAGCCTGGGTTATACAAGATGAGACCTTGTTTCAATAAATGAGTGAATGGATGAGTACATATAAACAGACCAATTCAAGGACTGCCCTCCTGACTCAACAGAACCATGTTCAAAAGGCCTGGCCCACAGCTCAAGAGATACCGCAGGTCCCTTGCTCCCTGACCATCTACGATCTAAGCTATGGATGACTGGAATCTTCCCCTGGAGAAGGGCAAGCAGTGCCTGTGTGGGTCTTCTGTACTCGACCTGAAGATTTGGCACAATCCACAGTTGCCTGGAGTTGTTTATCCACAAACGCCCTGAGTAAAGCAGAGGTGAAGAGCCAGGCTCCACAGGGAAGACCAGCTGCCAGGGAAACCCCAAGCAGATCCACTTCGTTCCTGCCCTTTCCTCCTGATTCCTGTAGGATGGCAATAGCCTGAGGGATCCAGCCACATGTAGGAGAAGTAGGTAGGACGAACTCTGTGATTAGGGGTCTGGAGCATGATGAGAGAGACAAGCAGTGGCAGGAGGGGACGTTCAAGAAGTTGACAAGGAGTTTGGACTCGGCAGGGACCACCTGCAAGCTGACACTGTAAAGTGTGAGTTGTGTGCACAGCGGAAAGCCACCGGAAGTCTTAAGCAGGGAAACGACATGACTGGTTTGTCATTTTAAATGTGACTCTGGCTTCTGCTGGAAGATTGGCTGGTAGGGCTTATGTATGGAAGCAGGGGATAGATAACTGAGAAGGTTGTTGCAGTGGGCTATAGAGCTTGGGACCCTAAGGTGTAAGAGACAAACAGGGAAGGCCAACATGGCAAGTGGGCAGAGGCAACGCTCGAAGAAAACCTCATGGGTGAAGTGCCAGGTGTGTGCTGGAGAGTTCACGAGCTCCAGTCCCTCTCTACTCTGCCCTACAACTCCCTCAACACAGCCAAGCTTGCCCAGGAACTGGTTTAGGGTGGTGATAAGCTTGTAACGGTATTTTCTCAGCTATAGATTTGCTCTTAGCAGAAAGGCTCACTGGGGGAGAGAGGTCAGCTCACCCATCACAGGCTGACTGGTAGGGATGCTTGCCAAGGGAGGAATAAGGCAGAGAGAAGGGCAGGGAGCAGGGAAGGAAGGAAAAAGAAAAAGGTTGGGAGGCATCCTTGGGCATCCTGTCCAAAATGACGACATCACTGTGTGTGGACGTTGCTAGCCACTTGTGTCCTTACTATTGATGATATGGATATGAGCAGTTTTTGGAGGCCATCTCATTTAACCTCTTCATTTGGGGAAGCAGATCTAGAGAAGAAAACTCACTCAGACTAACCCATGCAGATGACGGCAGAGGTGGTGCTGGAAGATGTAAAGAGTGTGATTTCTAAAAAAAATTTATTTATTTATTTATCTATGGGAGGGCAGACAGACATAGAGCAAGAGAATTGGCACACTAAGGCCTCCAGCCACTGCAAACAAACTCCAGATGCACGCACCACCTTGTGCATCTGGCTTACGTGGGTCCTGGAGAATTGAACCAAGGTTCCTAGGCTTTGCAGGCAAAAGCCATCCCACCAGCCCGATTTTTTTTTTTAATAGAATGAAACAGTAGATGCAGTTAATCAGGAAGCATGTCCTGAGTAAACCAACTGTGCTCAAAGTTAGACCCACATCCAGACTCTAGAAATGATTCAGTGAGTGAATAAGACATCAGGGCTCCTGCCCCCTCCACCTTGTGCTCTGGTTCCTTCTCTTAGGGCAACTTGATCACCACAGGCAAGTAATTAGCCTTGGTGAATTGGTCTCTTCTCTAAGCATCCTTCATTAACTTGAGTGAATTCATTTATTCATTCCACAAATATTGGTCAGGGAGAGATGATGGGCCAAGCACAGTGCTTGGTGCCAAAAGTGAGCAAGAAAAACGTGGCCTCTCCTTTCAGATATGACAGACTCGGTTCAAGAAGCTGTCATCCCAAATGTCCACCCAAATCATATGGGACCCTTTAGGAAATGACTGTGTCCTGACCCGGCCTCCAGAGCTGCTAGAGCCCAGGATGATGCTGTTTGCATGGTCTGTGGGTGGTTCTCACACCAGTCGAGAAGGGTGATCAGCATGGGGTTAGGAAGTCCTGGAGTTGTGAAAATCCAGGGCACTGAGGGTGGTGGCTGGGAGAGCAGAATTCAGGGCATCCAGCCAAAGGCTAGGCTGGGGGAGTGACAGATGCGGTGGTAAGAAGGACAAATCCAACAAGAAAAGGTATGGTGTCTGGAAACAAGAGCCCCTCTCCAGGGCTGAGCACCGTCCTGGGGTCCCCGGCACTCAGGCCATCGTCGCTCTATTTCTCTCTCCCTGTGTTGTTACAGCCCCATTCCCTGGTGCCTTCCAGAAATCCACGCTGTCCTGCAATGCTCTGTGCTGACAGGGTAGGGGCTGACTCCCCAGCCTCTAACCCATCATCTCCTGTCACGCACCCTGTACCCGCCGCTCTCACACTCATTTGCCTCATGACGATGGAGGGAAACTCATCGTTCTCTACATGATCTGATCAGGGGATTTTCCCTGTCACCTTCAAGCGCACAAAGACAAAAGGCCTTCTCTTGTAGATATTTAATGAGTTTTTTAAGTGCTCACTAGCTGACAATCACATGAGTGTGTTTGGCCAATAGTCATTGAATGCTACTTTAAACCCATTGCTTTAGGAGAGATTGTTAGAGTCTAAACACAATTAGGGGCTGGGGATATGTTGGTAGTCTGCTCATGAAATGCATGAGGTTCTGGGTATGTTTCTCTACAAGAGATCAAACTGTGTGTGGTGGCACACACTTGTAATCTCAGCAGTTAGGAGGCAGAGGCAGGTGGGTCAGGAGCTCAGGGTCGTCTGTATGTGCTACATAGCAATTCCAGGCCAGCCTAAGATGCAGGAGAACCCGCCTCAAAAATAAAGAAGAAGAAGGGGGAGGGAGGGAGGGAGGGGGAGGAGGAAGAGGAGGAGGGAAGGAAATGGAACAGAAAAGAAAAAAAAAACAACAACAAAGAAACAAAGAAAAAGAGAAGGAAAGAAAATAAATAAGCTAAAGTCTGGCCTTGCTCCACAGAGTGGAGACGTTCTAGGATGTGGACCATGTCAGTAAGATGTGCGTCCGCGCATGAGGTCTGCCATTTGCACTCTAAAGGAGACGGAGACCTTACATGCTTCTGTGTCCTGGAGACTGAAGACAACGCTTCAATGACCCTCCTCAGAACCACAGCTCTTTCTCAAGACGAGGTGGGAGGGAGGAAGGGCATGGACACATCTGACCTGGTGTCAATTTCTGCTGATCTAGGCAGAGTACAACCAATCATGGGCTTAAGAAGGAGGTGACTGGGACGTTGGGGAAGCTGGATCAGTCAGTCTGCTGGAAATGTCACTGTCTTAAGCTAGGGCGAGGGGAGAGAGAGTCCTCCTATTTCATAGTTGACATCTATATTCATTGTAAAAACAAAACTACATTATTCTTTCCTGCCTGTGTGATAGCCCGCCTTCCCTCCTTCCTGCTCACAATGTTGACCTATGAGTGAGACCAGAAACAAAGGTTGCTTTCTGATCCAGACAGCCATCTGTCCACACTTGCCAGTGAACTGAATTTGCCAAGAACTGCTCTGGGGATCTTGGGAGAGGAGGGGCAAAATGATAAGCTCTGTTCTGATAAAGCCTGCAGCCTCGGCTGATTGGACAGATCTAGGCAAGCTAGTGAGCAGGGCTGAATCCACTGGAAACTGTGTCCCTCCAGGAGATAGCTCTAGACCCCTCTCTGCCAGGAGAAACTGGACATCACAAGGAATGAACGAACAGGGTGCAGTAGAGGGAAGCCAGAGCTGCAATGAAAATCTGGCAAGGATAGCTTTCTTCTGCCTTGGACCGCATCACCTTTTTGCACATTTCTAGATCCTGTCTGCATGCACAGGACATTGTAGAAACTCCAGAGGTCCCTTCTGATGTACTTAGGGCTGTGTAGAGAATTCTAGAACCTTTCTGTATGCACAGAAATATTATAGAGACTCCAGGGGTCCCCTCTGATGTCCTTACAGCTGTGTAGAGAATTCTAGATCCTTTCTGCATGCACAGGGGCATTGTAGAGATTCCATAGGTCCCCTCTGATGTCCTTACGGCTGTGTAGAGAATTCTAGATCCTTCTTGCATGCACAGGGACATTGAAGCTGGGGATGTGGTGGCCTGATCATGGGTTTGGAGCCCAACTGCTTGCTGGAAGTTCACCATAAGCTTCAAGAATCTGATCAAGTTCTACCATTTCTCTGAGCCTCAGTGTCTCCTTTGAGATAGAAACATGGTTATCTCTCAGGAATGTTGGGGACTTTAAAGTACCCGACATAGTTAGTGCATGTATACCCCGGGTGGCCATGACACAGAAAGGCCTCAGCCAATGTTGTTTTCACTCCTAACTTTCTTCTTTTCTAAAGAAGTTCAACCTTTGAAAGGCTCATTCATGCACAGGAGGAATTCCTTGGACCATCCCTGAGGCATTAGATGACACACAAAGGTCCCCGAGTTAAGCAGGCAGAGCTAGATAGAGAGGCAAAATTGTGTTGAGCTGGCCATAAATCTGAATGAAATAATTATGTAAAGTGTTCAAGAGCAATCAATTCAGTAAGAAGATGCCTCATGTGCCTTGATGGGCTTTTCAATTTCTCATTTTTAGTACTGCATGATACTGTTCTCTGGCAATAATTATTAAACATTTCAACTGTACTATGCTATAAAACTTATAAGTGGCTGATTTATTTCCCAGGCATTAGAGCACCTATTATAAAATCCCCCAACTATATGGTTCTATTTGTTTAAACCTGTCTATCAGGGTGATTTTCTAACATTGAGTCAAAACCAATATCAGTTCCACAAATGAAAAGATGAAGGGTCAATAAGGTAGGTCTAGAGATGATGAGTTTTGAGATCATGTGGACATGAGCCCCGGCCCATTACCCAGGGTTCAAATCTGTAACGTGGGGTCATTTCTACTTAATGAAATTATTGGATGATAATGTAAGATGGGTCTGAAGTGGAAGGAAGAGTAGGAAGCATGTCCTAAGTACTGGACACTGAGGCTGTGGACCCCGCCCCCTTCCTTCAGCAGATGCGAGTCTTTCTGGCAAAGACGCATCAGTCCCTTGCAAGGCTGTGGGCACTAGGGTCCTCTCAGAGTCCATTTGCTGATTGTCACTTAAGGACTCACAGGAAGTCACAGCTACAGGCCATATTAGTGCTACAAGTACCCTGACAGACACCGGACAGAACATCTTCTTTCTTCGATGTGACAGTTGTCTTCCAGATGAGGACACTGAGTAAGAGAGAGGTGAATGACTTTACTTGAAGGCGTTCTATTGCCAAGACCAAAATTGGATCCAAGTCTGTCTCCAGCCTGCATAGTCTCTCCCAGGCTTCCTGTGAGGGCGACAGGAGGCATACAACACTGGTCAGAAGGAGAATTCTGCCTTCTCATCCAGTTTTGGCAAGAGGAGATGTCTCTTTTCTTTTAGTTTTTAAATAGTTTTATTTATTTATTTGCAGGGCAAGAGAGAGAATGAGTGGGCACCCCAGGATCTCTTGCCACTGCAAACAAACTCCAGATGCATGTGTCACTTGGTGCATCTGGCTTTCTGTGAGTCCTGGGGACTCATACCCTGCTCCCGCAGGTTTTGTAAGCAAGCACCTTTAGCCGCCAGGCCCTCTCTCCATCCCTGATAGTTCTCTTTTGTCACTATGTATTGCCCGTCCTGGTGAGTGACCAGCTCCCAGGATCTAGCTCTATTCTCAGTATCTTCCAGTGCACACATGGAGGACAAAGCTTCTCTCTTTTCTCCAGGGCTACACTGTGGATAGAGTGATCAGGCAGGGCAGGCAGAGAGACAGACAGACAGACAGACACACCTGTCCTTAGGTCCAGGGGAGCAGATACACTGGATTTATGGGCTGGCCAGCTAGGCTGCGCCCTGCATCCCAGTCTGTAAGTAGCACTAGAACATTGTGGGAATTTTGGATGAAATAGAGATGGAGAAATTCGTTAGCAGAATTGTTGACAGCTAGCATGACAAGAGAATTATAATAATAGTATTTATGATCAATAATGTACAATAATTACAGTATATACAGTGACAGGTCTCTGCTAGGAATGTCTGTAGTGCCTTTCTATACTAATTCACTTAACCCCTTCCAAAGCACTGAGGGAGATACTATTCCTATCACCCATCTTACAGAGAGGCAGAGCCATTTGGTCCCAAAAAGTTATAGCACTTGCCAACTTCACACTGACATTATACAGGTTCTTGGACCCTGCCAGGTCCTATACCACTGTCCCTTGAGAGGAACCAACCCCTGGGGCATTTCAGTGAGGAGGTGGTATGGGAGCAGCCTCTGGGTCTCCAGTGCCTGAGTGAGGTGGGTAAGTCAGGGACAGACACCGAGCTGCTTTAAGTCACAAGGAGGACAGCTGAACCCACAGACATCTTGGCCTCCTTCTCCCACACAGAGCTCAGCCTATTCTCCAAGTTGATGTTGGACAAATATTTCAAAAGCATCCCTCTGAAGGGAGGCCAAGTCACTCACCTGCCCAGTGTGTCTGTAGATGGTGGTCCAGTGCCTCCACACGTCCTGGCTCAGCCCTGCTCCCAGCCTGGTCTGCCGTGGTTGCTCCTTAGATGTGCGGCAGCCCACACGCCACAGGTGGCGAATCTGCCTTTGAGGGGAACATGATCTGGTGGCTCTGAGGACTAAACCGTGGTGGGTTGCCGGCCTCCTGCACAGGTCTCGGTGTACTTATTGGGTCTGGGAGGTGAGAGGACACCCCTAGGGCCAATGAAACAATGAAGGCAAAGTAGCAAAGATGAATAGAACCAAGATAGGAAGCTGTTTGAAGAGGTGTTAGGTCAAAAAGGGATGCTTAGTGGTTATGGCACTTGCTTGCAAAGCCTAAGGACCTAGGTTTAGTTCCCCAGGACCCATGTAAGCCAGCTCACAAGGTGGTGCATACATCTGGAGTTCGTTTGCAGTGGCTGGAGGCCCTAGTGCTCTCTCTCTAATCCCTTTCTCTCCCTCTTCCTCACTTTCTCTTTTTCTCTCCCTCTCTAAAATAAATTAATAATTTTTAAAGGAATTCTGGAAGCTGGGCATGGTGGCGCACGCCTTTAATCCCAGCACTTGGGAGGCAGAGGTAGGAGGATAGCCGTGAGTTCGAGGCCACCCTGTGACTACATAGTGAATTCCAGGTCAGCCTAGGCTAGAGTGGGACCCTACCTCAAGGAAAAAAAAAAAAAAAAAGGAAAGAAAGGAGGGAAAGGATGGGTGGATAGATGGAAGGAAGGATGGAAGAGAGGAAGGAAGAAAGGAAAAAGAAAAAGTGGGAAAAAGAGAGTCCTTTGTCAAAAGCTACACTGATAATGCCAACTTTCAGGTTGTGTTTATTTTTTGAGATTTCTGACATGTATGTAATGTATTTTGATCACATTCACCTTCATTTTCTTCTCTTATCCACCTCTCACTCCTACAGAATCCCTTCTTTCCAACTAGTCTCCCTTCCATTTTCATGTCTTTTACGTGTTTATTTATTTGTTTGTATATGTCAGGTGCATGTGACCCACTGAGTTTAATTAGGGTTGCTAACATGATAATGGGTGGAGGGGTTTTTTATGGGTGACTTGCCTGTGGCTACACCACGGTTGAAAATGTCTCCTCCTCTCTCAGCACCCATTTCTGCTATGAGTTCCTCAAGGAAGGTGGGGCCTCATGTCGGGCCCATTCAGGTCAAATTGTTTCTGATCAGTTTAGAAGAACTTGGGGAAACCTTGAGATTCCTAGCACACGCATGCAAAATGAACACAATGTTTCACAAGTTTCAGAGAGTACAAATGGAGAAAAACTAGAAGGAAATGAACCAAATTCTGAAACAAGAGGATATTATTTTTCCTTCACTTTTCTTTGTAAATTTGCCTATGATAAATTTACTTTTTAAATCAATAAAGGCAAAATTTTGAAAGCTGTATCACAAAAGACAGAAACATTCCATAAATTTCAGACTAAAAAAAAAAATCATACATCTATGCAACTAGAAAGAGATGATTCAATGGCCAGGATCTTTTCCTTGGATTCTCTCGGACTTTATTGTGCTTGAAAATCTGGAGGCCAACTCAGTATAATAACTTGCATTAATTTCACTCCCAGACAAACTAAAGACATCGAAGTTGTCCCCTGGGGATGATCAAAGAGTTCTAAATTATAAGCAATCAGCATTTGTTAGGTAAAAGGAGGACTCCTCATAAAATGAACTATGACGTGATCATCTGGCTTTTCACTGAGACTGTGCACTGAGTGGAAAAGAAAAATGGCCATAAGTTTCTGTGAAAAGTTAGCTTATAAGATAAGAGGGGGAAAGGCATGTTATCAGATCTTAAAAATGTAGTAATAATCCTATTTTCTAGAAATGCATGTGTGTATTTATAATCTGGAAAGATACAAAAATGTGGCAGAAACATGAAGAACACTTTTCTTTTTTAACCCTATGTCTTCTGATTTTCCTACAGTGAACAAATATCTCATGTAACTGACCTGTGGCTGATTCCCTGGCCAGGTGGGCACTGGTCACAGAGTGAGATCTTCCTTTCTTGTAGGAGCCAAGCAGCTATCTTACTAGCAGACTTCTCCAAAAATGACTTTAAACTTAATATTAACTCCTCAAAGCTTATTATGTTATTATTATTAACCTATATGTGAAATGGAAATCCACATGGAAAGGAATGCCCCACCGCTGTAGACCATGTAGAAAATATAGAAAGAAAAAAGGAAGTTAAGCAACTGGCAATATCATTACCAGACACAGCCACCCAGTGTAATGGGCTTTAATTTTCTTATCTTAGACACTGAGAGGAGAAACCCCCATAGTGAGTCACTGCCATTTGATTGGTGGCTAACATGATGGGATTACAAGGTCCAATTTAGAAGGTGATGAGTGTGGACACACCTGGGACTAGGAAAAGGTGGAAGAGTAACTTCTTTTTCTCCTTTTTGTGTGTGTTATGTGTGTAACATTATGTATTGTGGAGGTCAGAGGACAACCCCAACTGTTGGCTCTTCTTTGCACCTGAGTGGAGACAGGGTCTCTCACTGTTGACCACTGTGTTGAGCAAGCTGGCTGGCCCCTGAGCACCCAGGGGATGCTCTTATCTCCACTTCCCACGTTGGCATATACACACTGGAAATGTACTTCCACACGGGCCACATCTGGCTTTATGTGAGTTCCAGGCATCCAATCTCAGGCACCCACACTTGACCAGCAGGTGCTTCATCCTGTGAGCCCTCTCCCCAGCTTGAAGGGCAGGGTCTTACGGAACCAAAACCAAAACTATTTTGGAAAAAGAGATGATATGTTCTGAGAAGCAAAAAAACTGTTGGGAGCACTCTCTGGATCCGAGGAAACAACCCCTTCTGTTCAATGCTTAATTACCATCTGGCCACCGAGACTGAGGATAAACAACCATGTTTACCTGAGGTGGCTTTTGTGGCTTGGAAAACATTCTGTTGTCCCTGAGTTCTGGGCCAGGCATCCTAGGCAACTCCCCACAGAGGTCAGTGGACAAAGTCAGCCTTTGACTTTAGATTCTGAGTCAGAATCCAGACCAGATCATTCTATACTTCATGTCTTTGTCTGTCCAATTCAGAATGCAATGATGTGACCATGTGAAATACTTGGAACATGGGAGATTTTTTTCTAATTTTTAAAATTTAATTTATTAATATGAGAGAGAGAATGGACACACCAGGGCCTCTGGTCACTGCAAATAAACTCCAGGCACATGTGCCACCACATGCATATAGCTCACGTGAGATCTGGGGAGTTGAACCTGGGGCGGCCGTAGTTTTCACAGGCAAGTGCCTTAACCACTAAGTACTTTCTCCAGCCCGGTAGATTTTAATTAAATATTTGACTCCTTTGGCTTTCCCAGTGCACTCACTCAGAATACTTCCAAGGATTTGGGGGATTTAAGATTCAAAGAACCTGTAAATGTTGTCTTGACTGCCGGCAAAGAGGGCCTCACTCTGCAAGTCTAAGAACCACTGTTTGGAAATCCCCTTTACACCATCAGCCCTGCCTGAGCAGCTGTGAGTAGCACTCAAGATGCAGGAAGCAAAGGTCGTGCCTACTTATCTTGTGGAGTGGGCTGGTGTTCTATATGTGCCATGGGATAAAGCTCAGCAGAGAAGACATTTGTGGCCCAACATGCTGCTGTAGAAGGAAGTAACACAGGCCCTCAGCCAGTGAGCCCGGAGCTTGAACCCCAACTCTGGCACGATAGGACTTTGGACAGGTTATTTAGCCATCTCCTTGTGGTAGTTTTCCCAAGGATATATTGCTTATGTTTATTTTTTAGTGTTTGAGGGGAATTGAAATAATACATGTAAAGTCTCTCATAAGTAGGAAGTGATTAAAAAATACTAGCTTTTCATGTCAAGCTCATTAGTAACCATCTAGGAAAACAAGGTCTAAAGTCAGGGGTTCAGGGGTCATAATGAAAGGAGTTGCTTCATAAAGCCAAGAACCTCACCACCAAAGAGAGGAGGCTAATACAACGGGCCTCCCATATCTGTGGGCTCCACATCAACTGAGGAGCAAAACTGTTTTTGAAAGAATTATATCTGGAGGGAGATGAGAGGGTAATGGGGTGAATATGATCAAAATACATTATATGCATGTATGACGTTATCAGAAATAAAATAAAGTGATGCAGCTGTGCTGAACATATACAGACTTCTTCCCCTTGCTACTACTTCCTAAAAAGTAGAATTTCACAAACATTTTCATAGCATTCATATTATATAGGTCCTGCAGGTAATCTAGAGATGATTTAAGAATACAGAAGGGACCAGCATGAAGGGGAAGGAGACCAACACAGAGAAAAATCAACTCCTACTAAATCAGAGAGCCAGAGACCCAGAGGCCCCCAACACCTCATCACTGAAGCAGACCAAAAATGAACCCAACATGGCTCAGGGAAATTTTGCGGAAGAGGGGCAGAAAGAATGTCAGAGCCACATGTTGGTCATGATATGCAGAGATGTTTATCCTACCATAATTGTGGGCTACCTCCAGAATGAATGACCCATATATCTCAACAAGGAGGGGGCAGGGGGAGGGGGCAGGACATGGATGAGCCTAATGATGGTACCAAATTGACTGTGTTCTCCAAGTACAAAACTAATTTATGTTTACCATTTTTTTTTTGTGGTTCCGGTTATCCCATGGAAATTCCCTCCCTCCCTCCCCCACACTTTCCCCTTTGAAATTCCATTCTCCATCATATTACCTCCCCATCTCAATCATTGTACTTACATATATACAATATCAACCTATTAAGTACCCTCCTCCCTTCCTTTCTCTTCCCTTTATGTCAACAAAACTAATTAATTTAAAAAAAGAATACAGAAGGGGACCAGAGAGATGGTTGAGTGGTTAAGGTGTTTGCCTGCAAAGTCAAAGGACTTCGGTTCAGTTCCCCAGGACCCACGTAAGCCAAATGCCAAAGGGGGTACATGCATCTGCAGTTCGTTTACAGTGGCTGGAGACCCTGGTGTTCCCATTTTCTCTCCCTCTTTGTCTCAAAATAAATAAATAAAGATAAAGTTTAAAAAAACTGCAGAAGGATGTGCGTAGGTAATATGCAGATACTGTGCCTTTTACATGCCTGTAACCAGTTCCCCATCCATCCTGAGGCTGGCTGCACACCCAGTCCTCCAGTGCACGTCTGTGATATGCCAGGTAACATGCTCAGTGCAGAGGGAACAATGGATTTCCACAAGGCACAGGGCATAGGGATTGGACAGGCTCTGGTAGGAGAAAGCATATACCCAGAATGGTCAAGTTTAGCAAATAAGGAGGAAGATGGTGGCATGTGAGGCTATGGAGGCAGGAGGACAGGAGCACGATTCTGTGAGAGACTTTAATCTTGTTTGGAAGCAGTGAGACACTATAGAATTCATAAAAAGTGGGCTGGAGAGATGGCTTAGCGGTTAAGCGCTTGCCTGTGAAGCCTAAGGACCCCGGTTCGAGGCTCGGTTCCCCAGGTCCCACGTTAGCCAGATGCACAAGGGGGCGCATGCGTCTGGAGTTCGTTTGCAGTGGCTGGAAGCCCTGGCGCGCCCATTCTCTCTCTCTCTATCTGCCTGTCTTTCTCTCTGTGTCTGTCGCTCTCAAATAAAAAAAAAATTAAAAAAATTAAAAACATAAAAAAAATAAAATATGAATTCATAAAAAGTAGGATGTTAAATTATTTTTAGCTTTTACTTTACTTGTTTATTTGAGAGAGAGAGAAGAGAGGCAGATAGAAAGAGAATGGATATGCCCGGGCCTTCAGCCACTGCAAATGAACTTCAGTGCATGTGCCACCTCGTGTGTGTCTGGCTTATGTGGGCCTGGGGTATCGAACCTGGGTCCTTTGGCTTTGCAGGCAAGCACCTTACTGCTAAGCATCTCTCTAGCACCTTATTCATTTTTATTTATTTATTTGACAGAGAGATACAGGAATAGGTGGGTAGAGAGAGAGAGAGAGAGAGAATGGGCATGCCAGGTGCTCTAGCCACTGCAGATGAACTCCAGATGCGTGCACACCCTGTGCATCTGGCTTATGTGGGTTCTGGGGAGTCCAACCTGGGTCCTTTGGCTTTGTAGGCAAGCAGCTAACTGCTAAGCCATCTCTCCAGCCCCAATTTTTGTGTTTTTAAAAGATTCCTATGGCTTTCAGTATGGTTAAATTGGAGAAAGGCAAGGGGAGGTTACAGAGACAAGTTAGGATGAGTTTATGTACTTATTATGTATATATATGTATCATTATATTATATTATATTGTATTATATTTATTATAGAATTAGTTCAGTGCAGTCTACAGTGAGGATGGTCACAGAAGCACTGGGAAATAAATTAGTCAGCCTCTGGCTATGGAAGATGAAGGCACTGGGTGAGCCAAGGATGATATCCATTGTTTCTGAATTGCACCATTGGAATAGGACCAGGGTAGAAAATGATGAGGTCAGTTATTAACAAGGTGGGCATGCATTGGTTTGATACTAAAAGATGGAAGGTTGAATATACATGCCTGGAGCTCAGAGAGGCAGCCAAGACTGGAAATGTCAACTGATAAATCATTTCCACAGACATAGTAATTAAAGCCATGAGTTGAAAGAGATTACTGGCAGAGAACAAATAAAGGCAGACCAAGAAAGGTTTTAGGACTGAGCCATGAGCAGTTTTATCTCCAAAGGCCAGTAGAGGAGGAGATTGGCAAAGAAAGCGGAGTGAGAGAGAGAGTATCTAGGGAAAGTGAGGACGGGAGAGGCAGAAGGCGACCAAGAACCAATGTGGAGACTATATGAGGATGAAGGATCGATTAAGTTTAAGCACTAGGTTTTGCTAGATGCAGTTTGGTAACGTAAACTAAAAATACGTGGGACTGGGTGACTGAGTAAGGAGGTAAGAATGGGAAGTTTTGCTACTTGTTCAAGTCATTTGAGCATGGTGAGGAGAAGAGAAATTCATCTCTAGAAGGGGAGTGAAGGGTTAAGTGAGGGGCTTTCCACTCTGAAATGAGACACAGTGCAGTGTGCTTAAGATGTTCCTCGGAATGTTTCAGTTGAATCTGGAGGAGGGAAAGGGGGCCGTCGTTAGGGTCAGGAAGAAGGGATGGAACCAACGCAGAGGTGAAGGAAGCAAGGCTCCTCACTCCTCACTCCTCACTCGCCACTGAAAGCAAGGCACGGGGCGGGTGCAGGTGGGGACAGGAACAACCACATCCCATAGCTTCTGCTTTTTTTGTAGTAAGATGGGGCTTAACAAGTAATATCAAGAGAGAAGAGATGAAGGTTGGAGGCTTCTGGAAACCAAAGAAGACGTGGAACTGCTATTAAGAGTGAGGTAGAGGGCTGGAGAGATGGTGTAGCCATTAAGGTGCTTGACTGCAAAGCCAAAGGACCCAGGTTCAATCCGCAGGACCCACCTAAGCCAGATGCACAAGGTGGCAAATGCGTCTGGAGTTTGTTTTTTTTTTTTTTTAAATTAATAATATATTTTATTTTACCAACATTTCTAACGCTGGAGATGCAGTTCGGTAGGAAAGTGCACTTTGCACATGGGCCTTGTGTTTGCTACCCAGCACCACAAAAAAGCAAACACAATAACCCAATATATCCAAATACTTCAACTCATCAATATAAAAGTTATTCATGAGACACATTATTTATTTTAAGTTTTCTAAACCTGTCCTTTAGGAGTTTGTTTTCAGTGGCTAGAGGCCCTGGCATGCCCATTCATTCCCTCTCTCATTCTCTCTCTCTTTCTCTTCCCCCCTTCCCTCCCTCTTTCAGATAAATTAACAAAGGTTTTTTTGTTTTTTCTTTTAAAAAAGTAAGATAGAAAATAGGTTTTCTGCATACATACAAGTGGTGTGGCAGGGCAGAGCTGAGTCTGAGGGTCCTCTGACCTGATCCTGGAGTAGTGAAGAAAGGCAGGGCTGAGTCTGGGGGGGTCCTCTGACCTGATCCTGAAGCTTTGTCCTGCAGCCCTGAGCTGCTCGGGTGGGCAGTACTTCTGGAGTTGGGATTTTATGATATTAGGGAGGTTAAGTGTTTGCATCTCCTTTCGTGCACATATTATCATGCTGTTGTACCAATGCGATAGCTTTGGAGGAGGACTTTGGAGATGGTTAGGTCTTGAATGGAATTCGTGCTCTATGGAAAGGGGTCCAAGGGAGCTCATTTGTCCCTCCACATGTGAGAATGCACTGAGAAGGTCCCTCTGTGAGGAACAGACCCAGAACCTGCTGGCACTTTGATCTTGGACTTCCCAGCCTCCAGAGCTGTGAGAAATGCTTTCCCATTGTCTGCAAGTCACCCGTGGAAGGAATTGTATTAGAGAAGCTTGACAGGACGAGGACATAGGGCAGTCTGCTGCCCTGAACAATAGAGACAGACAGGGCACATTTCCAGAATCTCCATTTATCTGACTCAAAACCTCCAAGGGAACCCGCGCCAGGACAGGGAAACTTTCACTGGAAATAAGTTGCCAGAGGCTCTTGGTATATAACTCCAAGAGTTAAAAACCCATAGGGAAGCCCCAACATTTGTGGGGTTTTTTGTTATTGTTGTATTTTCAAGGCTGACCTGGAATTCACTCTGTAGTCTCACGGTGGCCTCAACTTTACAGTGATCTTCCTGCCTCTGCCTCCCAAGTGCTGGGATTAAAGGCGTGCACCACCATGCCCGGTCATTTTTGTGTTTGTGTATTTTAACTTCAGATTTTCTACCAGCCCTCACCATAAATAACAAGAAGATGTTTACTTGCTTCCCAGTATAAGGCAAGGAAGGAACAATTTTGAAATAGCCAAGCATTTTTTTCTTAATTATGCCTCACTTTAGGAGAAACCACACCAACCTGAGGGAAGGGAAATACCTAAATCTTGACCCCACCTACCATATTACCCCAACTTGTGGAGGAAAATGGGCTCCCCAAAGACAAGCACTCAGTCAGGGATTGACAACCACTTCTCCTTCATCTCCCACGACCACCTGACTGAGGTCTTACAGCAGTTTATCTCATCTGTCATATCCGCCTCTCATCAATAAACCACACGACATATTAAAGGGTGAAAAATGTAGATTGAAGATATTGAACAACATCAGAATGGAGACAGATACAGAAGGAAGGATGGAAATTTCAAAACACTGTGATTAAAATGCGAAGTACACAGCACGTAAGAGCAGATGGGTAATGTAAGCAGAAAGATGGAAAATCAATGGAAATTTGAGTCTAAGAAAGAATTTTTATTTATTTTTTATTTGAGATGGGGAGGAGGAGGAAGAGAGAGAAAGAATGGGCACACCAGGGCCTCTAGCCACTGAAAACAAACTCCAGATACATGTGCCACCTTGTATATCTGGCTTATGTGGAATTTAGAGCATCAAATCTGGGTCCTTAGGCTTTGCAGGAAAGCACCTTCACTGCTAAGCCATCTCTCCAGCCCAAAGAAAGAAGTTTTAAAATGCTATCAGTCGAAGACATTGTAACAGAAGTGAAGAAAGCCTGTAATGGACTTCTTCATGGCTGAAGGAGTCTCTGAACTTAAGGATATGTCACTAAGAACTTGCAAAACTGAAAACTGGAGAGAAAAAAGATGGGAGGGAAACTGAGCAGAGCATCTGAGAACCTTGGACTAAGCACAAAGGTATGGACATGTAAGACGGGCTGTGAGGAGGAGAAAGAGACGAAGGGGCGGAAGCAATGATGGCTTAGTTAAAATCAGACTCTAGATCACAGCTCTGGAATCTCAGGAGCATAGCAAAGTACTAGGCCAGCCTGGACTGTACCCCAACTTCCATGTGAGCCTGGGTTATATAAGTCCCTATCTCAAACAAAATAAACAAAGAAAGGAGTGAGGAAGGGAGAGATTCTGGAGTAAAATAAAGTGCTAATAAAAACACCAACCTAGGGCTGGAGAGATGGCTTAGCGGTTAAGCACTTTCCTGTGAAGCCTAAGGACCCCGGTTCGAGGCTTGGTTCCCCAGGTCCCACGTTAGCCAGATGCACAAGGGGGCGCACGCGTCTGGAGTTCGTTTGCAGAGGCTGGAAGCCCTGGCGCGCCCATTCTCTCTCTCTCTCCCTCTATCTGTCTTTCTCTCTGTGTCTGTCGCTCTCAAATAAATAAATTAATTAATTAAAAACAACAACAAAAACAAAAAAAAAAAAACACCAACCTAGCTAGAGTGAGACCCTGTCTCAAAAAAACAAACCAAAACAAAAAAACACTGACCTAGAATTCTGTACAGGTTCCTTAAAATGTAAGGGAGGGCTGGGGAGATAGCTCAGAGGGTAAAAGTGCTTGCCATGCAAGCCTGAGGGCTTGAAAGGGCCTGGTTCACCCTGAATTTGATTCCTCAGCACCCATGTAAACATCTGGGCATGGCCACATAAGCTGGTAACCCCAGTCCTGAGGTGTTTGGAGACAGGGACATCACTGGGGCTCTCTGGTCGGCCAATTTGAGTGACTTAGTAAGAGACCTCACCTCAAGAAACACACAGATGAACAGCAGAGGAAGACTCTTGACATTGTCCCTCCAGCCTCCGCACATGCATTCCTGAAGCATGCTCACACACATGCATACACCACATACACACACACCACACCATACACACCACACCAACACTACACACATACACACACACATAAAAGCAAAAGTAAAGAAGAGATGCCTTCTGAGCCTAATGAAAGTCAAGGGGATTTGTTGCCAGTAAACCTGCCTTGCAAGAAATTGTCTTTAAAGTGTTATTCAGAAAGAAGGAAAATTATATAGATCAGAAGAGCATCAAAAAGATAAGTGAAGACAAAATGAGCTTTCTTTTTCTTAATTGCTCTAACAGATTATAGCTGCTTCTGAGTGAAAGCAACACTGTGCTCGGTTATGTGTGCGCTTATGCAAGCTTACGTGCAAGGAGATGGAGAGCAATGACAGGGGAAGGGAGAAAGAACATAGGAACACTCCATTATTATAAGGTACTTGCGGTGCCTGTGAAATGGCTATGACATAATTTAAAAATAGATTTTGATAATATATATTATTTATATATTTATATTGAAACTTTAGGAAGCCCACTAGAACCAGTTTTTATTTTTATTTTTAAAATATTTTACTTATTTACTTATTTGACAAAGAAAGCAGGAAAGAGAGTGAGAAAATGGGCATGCCAGGATCTCTAGGTATTACATATGAACTCTAGATGGGAGCACCCCCTTGTGCATCTGGCTAATGTGGGTCCTGGAGAATTGAACCTGGGCCCTGTGGTTTTGCAGGCAAATGCCTTAACCGCTTAGCCATCCTTCCAGCCCTTAAACTGTTTTTTGGTTTTTTTTTTGAAGAATTCAAGCTGGTCAGCTATGAATGGAGAGAAAGTGGAATCATAAACGTGTTCAAAATTAAAATACATAAAACCACAGAAAGAACAAAAAAACAAGAGTAAAATTGAAAACAGAAACAAAAATCCAGGACAATAAATGAAAACAAGAATGAATATGATAGCTAATAGTCCAATGTTACCTTAAATGTGAAACATTTAAATAAACCAATGAAAAGGGGAGATTGGGCTGGAGAGATGGCTTAGCGATTAAATACTTGCCTGTGAAGCTTAAGGACCTGGGTTCAATTCCCCAGGACTCACATAAGCCATATGTACAAAGTAGCACACACGTCTAGGGTTCATTTGCAATGGCTGGAGGCCCTGGTGTGCCCATTCTCTCTCTCTCTATCTCTTTCTTTCTTTCTGAAATAAATTTTAAAAAATTAAAAATATGAACATTATCAGAAACTAACAAAAACTAAGACCCAAATACAAGAAGCTGTCTTTAATTATAAAGACATATATAGACCCAAATTAAGTGAGTTTAAGATTACATACCCTGCTAATGTTAATCAAAAGAAAGCAGAGGGTAGGTAGTTATAGTCATATTACACAGAACAGACTTCAGAGCAAGAATAATTACAGGGGAAATGTAAATTACAGCTGAAGACTTTTTTTATTTTTTATTTATTTATTTGAGAGCGACAGACATAGAGAGAAAGACAGATAGAGGGAAAGAGAGAGAATGGGCGTGCCAGGGCTTCCAGCCTCTGTAAACGAACTCCAGTTGCTTGCAACCCCTTATGCATCTGGCTAACATGGGACCTGGGGAACTGAGCCTCGAACCGGGGTCCTTAGGCTTCACAGGCAAGCACTTAACCACTAAGCCATCTCTCCAGCCCTAGCTGAAGACTTTAATACACTCTCATAGAAATGGTCAGATTCAGCAACTAGAAAAACTAAATAATAAAGACATAGTTGAACTCAAAAATACCAACAATTGATTGGCTACAGTTTGCATCTGTGACTACTTCGCTTTAGACGTGTGCATTACACATTCTTAATCTGGTAGCTAAGGTAGACCACATCCTGAGCCCTACGATACACCTCAGCTATTTTATTATTATTATTATTATTATTGTTGTTGTTGTTGTTTTAAGGTAGGTCTCACTCTATCCCAGGCTGACCTGAAATTCACTCTGTAGTCTCAGGCCTTAAACTCACAGCCATCCTCCTACTTCTGCCTCCTGAGTGCTGGGATTAAAGATGTGTGCCACCATGCCCAGCCACCTTAGCTAATTTTTTTTTTTTTTTTTTTTTTTTTTGGTTTTTCAAGGTAGGGTCTCACTCTGGTCCAGGCTGACCTGGAATTAACTCTGTAGTCTCAGGGTGGCCTTGAACTCATGGCAATCCTCCTACCTCTGCCTCCCGAGTGCTGGGATTAAAGGCATGCGCCACCACACCCGGCCACCTTAGCTAATTTAAAAGAACAGAAATCATAGAATGCCTGCTCTCAGCTTACAACATAATGAAACTGGAAACCAAAAGCAGAAAGATAGTTGGAAAATCCCCAAACACTTGGAGATTAAATAGCACACTTCCAAAGAATACATGGTTTAAAGAAGATATCTCAAGAGAAATTTTTAAATAGTTGAAGTAATGAGCAGAAAAACATAGCTGATCAAAACTTGTGGGATACAATAAAAGCAACGCTTGGAGGGGAACTTACAGCATTGAATGTAATGCTAAAAAATGATCTAAAAGCAATGATCTAAGCTTTTACTTTAGGAAACTAGAAAAATAGCAGTGAGTGAAATCCGCAATAAGCAAAAAAGAGATATAATTTTAAAAGGAGCAGAAGTCAATCACATTAAAGATAGAGAGTCAGTCAAGAGAAGTCAACAAAACCAAAAGCTGGTTCTTTGAAAAGATTAATGCACTGGTGAGCCTTTAGACAGGCTCAGACAGCAAGGATGCAAATAACTAGAGCAGAAATTAAAGAAAGGACATTCCTACAGATCCCAGGAGAATCAAAAAAGAAATATTGTGAACAATGCTAGGCCCACAAATTCAATAAACTATATGCAACAGTCCATCCTTAAAAGACATAGACACCCTGAAGATTATATGTATGCAAGCAGAGTGATAGAGAGGAGAGAGACAGACAGAGAGAATGGTCACGTCAGCCTCCAGCTGCTGCAAACGAACTTCAGATGCATGTGCTACTTTGTGCATCTGGCTTTATGTGGGTCCTGGGAAATTGAACGGGGTTGTTAGACATTGCATTCAAGCATCTTAACCACTGAGCCATATCTCTAGCATATATATGTATATGTATATATATGTGTGTGTGTGTATATGCATATATACATGTATATATACATATACATATATACATATACATAACATATACATATATATATACATATATATATATATATATAAAGTTTTCAAATTTTCATTTATTTACAAGAGAAAGAGGCAGAGAGAGATTGGGAGGGAGAGAGATGGAGAGAATGGGAGCACCAGGGCCTCCAGCCACTGCAAACGAACTCCAGGTGCATGTGCCCCTTGTGCATCTGGCTTATATGAGTCCTAGAGACTCAAACTGTGGTCCTTTGCCTTTGCAGTCAAACGCCTTAACCGATAAGCCATCTCTCCAGCCCCCATATATATTTTTAAAAATATTTTTCTATGAGACGGAGAGAAAGTGAGTATGGGTGCACCAGGGCCTCTGCCACTGCAGACAGACTCCAGATGTGTATGTCACTTCATGCTTCTGGCTTTACATGGGGCCTGAAGAATCAACCCCAAGCCATCATGCTTTGCAAGAAAATGCCTTTGACCACTATGCCATCCAGCCCAAGATTGATATTTATTAAAGAAATCAAAATCAGTAGTTAATAGCCCCCCAAACAAAATCAATCAGGGCTCCATGGATTCACTGGCGAATACTTTCAAGCATCCTTGGAAGGCATTATACCAATCGCTGTAAGCTCCATCAGAAAGAGAGGCACTTCCTTACTCGTTCCATAAGGCCAGCATCACTCTAATAACAGAATCAATGATCTTCAGAAAAGAAAACAATAAACCAATAGTTCTTTTTTTTAAATTTCTATTTATTTATTTATTTGAGAGCAACAGACACAGAGAGAAAGACAGATAGAGGGAGAGAGAGAGAATGGGCGCGCCAGGGCTTCCAACCTCTGCAAACGAACTCCAGACGTGTGCGCCCCCTTGTGCATCTGGCTAACGTGGGACCTGGGGAACCGAGCCTCAAACCGGGGTTTTTAGGCTTCACAGGCAAGCGCTTAACTGCTAAGCCATCTCTCCAGCCCAAACCAATAGTTCTTATGAGCAAAGGTGTAAAAAATTCTCAACAAAATAAAAACATTTAATCCAACAATGTCCTAAAAGACTTGTAGATCATGCTATTTGCCCCAGAAATGTAAGGCTGACTCAACATTTGAAAGTCAATGAATATAATTCATTGTATCCACAGGGAAGGGGGAAATAAACATGATCAGATGAACAGCAACGAAGTATTTGACAGTATCTAATAGCCATTTGCCACAACACATCCGGCAAAATAGGAGCAAGAGTGAGTGTCCCCCACTTGATCAAGGAAATCTGCAAAAGAGAGAGAGAGAGAGGGAGGGAGGCAAAAAAAAAAAAAAAAAAAAAAAGCACCTAACGTCATACTTAGTGGTGAGACAGTGCCTTCCTGATGAGACTGGGAGCAAGGCAAGACAATGTTCCCTCACTGCTGCTCTTCAGCATCATACTGGAAATGGTAGCTAATGCAATAAACCACAAAATGAGAACAAGAGGCATGCCGACTGGAAGAGAAAAGGCAAAACTTTACTTATGGATCATATTATCCACGCAGAAAATCCAAAAAGAAAAATTAATCAAAAGGGGGAGAAGAAGGATATCACCTAGAATTAAGTCATTATAACAGAATTACAAGATATAAAGTTAAAATATAAAAGCCAATCAGTTTTCTACACGCCAGCAAAAAACAAAAGGAATTTGAGATCAAAACCAAGTTGTCATTTGTACTAACATCTTAAAATTAAATGCATTGTAGAAATCTCACAAAATATTTCAAGATCTATATGATGAAATAATGCTAAGCAATGCGAGCTATCAAAAGAGAAGAAATAAATGGGGGTGCAGTCCATGTTCATGGATAGAAAGGCTCAGTAGTATCAAGATGTCTGTCCTTCCCACCTTGATCTATAATGAATGCAATTTCAATCAAAACATGAGCAAGTGATTTTGTAAATAGCTGCAGAGTTAAGCTTTATACAGAGAAGCAAAAGACCCAGAGCAGCCAGCACATAGGTCAAAAAAAATTGACACCATCTATCTTCAAGACCTACTAGGAACAGTTATTAAAGTAGTGCCCCATGGGTGAAAGTCAGATCAATCAATGGAATATTATTAAGAGCCTAGTCAGTTGATCTTTGGTGGTGGGGGAGATAATATAATTGTTCTAAGATAAATTCGTTTTACATGTGCACGTGTGTGCGTTGGTACCATATGTGGTGCAGTGTGGGTGGTATGCGTGTGTATGGTGTGTACACATGGACATGCCCAGTATGCATGTATGTGGTGGCCAGAGGAGAATATAAGGTGTCCTCCTCCATCACTCTTCTTGGTATTTCCTTGAGATGGGTTCTCACTGAACCTGGAACTGACGGTTTTGGACAGACTGACTGACAGGCAAACCCCACTGATTCTGCTGTCTCTGTTTCCCGTAGGACTGGGGTTGTAGATATGTGTGGCCATGCCTAGGTTGGTTTTTTCCTTCTTTCTTTCTTTCTTTTTTTTTTTTTGCACATGGGTACTTGTGAATTAAATTTGGTGAGAATAAAGCCCTCATCCTTTCATAACAAACACTTTTACCTGCTAACTCATCTTTCTAGTCCAAAGATAATCTGATTTTTTTCTTTTTTTGTTGTTAGTTTTACAGGGTAGGGTCTTGTTATAGCCCAGGCTGGCCTGAAATTACTCTCAGGCTGGCCTAAAACTAACAACAAACCTCCTACCTTACGAATGGACATCCATGTGCAAATAAAATCTCTACACATATATTGTGCCCTTTACAAAAAGAAACCCTGGGCTGGAGAGATGGCTTAGCGGTTAAGCGCTTGCCTGTGAAGCCTAAGGACCCCGGTTTGAGGCTCGGTTCCCCAGGTCCCATGTTAGCCAGATGCACAAGGGGGCGCACGCGTCTGGAGTTCGTTTGCAGAGGCTGGAAGCCCTGGCGCGCCCATTCTCTCTCTCCCCCTTTATCTGTCTTTCTCTGTGTGTCTCTCGCTCTCAAATAAATAAGTAAATAAAAATTAAAAAAAAAAAGATGCCTCCCTTCAGCACAAAAAGAAACCCCAAGTGTATCAGTCCTAAATAAGAGTTTTAGACACAGAAGACAGCCTAGACAAGGGTGAGCATGGCAGCCAATTTTAAGGTGTAATACCAAAGGCATGACCCATGAAAGAATAGCTGATAAGTTGGATTTCATTATCCTTTCAAAAAATTCTCATCTGTGAAAGACCCTGTCAAAGAATAAGCTAAACCATGAACTGGGAGAAGATATTAACAAAACATACATCTCATTTAAAAAAAATAAACAGAGCTAGAGAGATGGCTCAGTGGTTAAGCGCTTGCCTGTGAAGCCTAAGGACCCCAGTTCAAGGCTCAAGTCCCCAGGACTCACGTTAGCCAAATGCACAAGGGGGCGCACACGTCTGGAGTTCGTTTGCAGTGGCCAGAAGCCCTGGTGCGCCCATTCTCTCTCTCTCTATCTGTTTCTTTCTGTCTCTCTCTGTCACTCTCAAATAAATAAATAAAAATTAACAAAAAAATTAGAAAACAACAATCATCCAAAATATACCATGAACACAATTACAAATCTCATTTGAAAAAAATTAACAAACCAATTGTGAAGGTTTGAATGTAAAATGTCTCCATAGACTCATGTGTTGGTGGCACCATTAGGGAAGGTTTTAGAAGCTTTAGGAGGCCGGATTGTTGCTGGAGGAAGAGTGTCACCAGGGCAGGATGTGAAGCTTTCCAGTCCTGCGCTGCGTGGTGTTCTCTCTCCTTCCCCTATGCTGAGAGGATGACTGCCTCCTGCTCCTGTCACGCTGTCCCTGCCATCCCGAACTTCCCCTTGCAACTGTAAGCTAATCTAGACTTCCCTGAGTTGTTTCTGGTCAGGTATTTTTCTCACTGCAACCAACAACACAGAAGTAATTAATGCACCAATTTCGGAATGGTCAAAAGACCAGAAAGGGCACCTTGTCAAAGGAGACATACGAATGGCAAGTAAGCACAGGAAGAGGTCTTATAACACGATGCTGACGAATGACAAATGAGGACAACATGATGCCACTACGCGTCATGAGAGAGACCGAAACCTCAAACACTGACCACAGCCAGTGCTGATGAAGATGTGACCAGCAGGAACCCTCATTCGTTGCTGATGGAAATACAAAATCCAGCCACTATAGAGGATAATTGGTCAGTTTCTTGAATATCCAAGTCCATTCTGAACACAGGATGCAGCATCTGTGAAGCTTGGCTTTTACCCAAGTGAATTAAAAACTTATGCCCACACAAACAATCTTTATTCATAATTGCTAAAATCTTGGAAGCAACCAAGATGTTCTTCAGTAGGTTAGTGGAGAAGCTGGTACCTCCAGACAATGGTGTGTGTTCAGTGATAAAAATTAATGAAATATTAAGTCATGAAAATATCTGGAAGAAAAATGGAAGAACAGGCCAAAATTTTGGAAAAAGATACACACTATGATTTTAACTATATGACAATCTGGCAAAATTATGAAGATAGCAGAAGTATTGATGGTTGTAAGGAGCTTGAGAAGAAGGATGCATGAGCGACTAGGCAGTGCATAGAGGATTTGTTTAGGTCACTTAAATCATTCTGTATAATACTGTGATAGGAATACTTTGCCATTATGTGTCTGTCAAAACCCACATAATGTACAGGTGTCAGTTACTTTTCTTACTCATAATCAGGAAGCAGAGAGCGATGACTGCTCAGACTCAGCTTGTACTCTCATTTCATTGGGTCTGGGGACCCCCACCAGGGACTGGTCCTGCCCACCGTCAGGGTGGGTCTTCCCACCTCGGTTAACCTAATCTAGAAACCCCCTCAAAGGCTTATTTCCATGGTGATTTTACAGCCCATCAAGCTGACAATCAAGATTAGATAACATAGTACACCTCCAATCCTAATGTAGACCTCTGGACTCCAGCATGTGTGTGTGTGTGTGTGTGTGTGTGTGTGTGTGTGTGTGTGTGTGTGTGTTCGCTGCCTATAACAGATACACCCCTCTGGTGAGGAGTGTTAATAGTGGAGGTGTCAATGCGTGTGCAGAGATGGAAAGTCTATGGCGGCTCCCTGTACTCCCTTCCATCTCAATTAATTTTGTTATGAACCTAACCCCCTGAAAATGAATTTATAATTTTTGAAGGAGCTCACAAGCACACTGTGACCAATGGAGCTGGACCCTCATTCCATCATCTTAGAACTAACCTTCAGAGGTTGGGGAGATGGCTCAGCTGATCAAATGCTTGCTATGCAGATCTGCAGTACCCATGTGAAAATTGGGTGTAATCCCAGCACTGGGGAGGCAGAAACGGGAGGATCCATGCACCAGTACGTGTACACACAAGTGTGCCAATGACAGTTATTTTGTTAAATGAGGAAGTCCAAACACTGGCTTGCATGGAACCTAGAGAATAGAACATGAGTCCTCAGCACCTTAACTGCTAAACCATCTCTCCAGCCTGAAACGTTTCTAATCTTGTGGCTCTCTAGAGGATGCATTAGATGCCAAAACCCACCCAGTGGAAAGTAGGCAGAAAGACAGGGTGAAACAGGCCCGGGAAGGGGGCCGCTGGGCTACCACGCTGCTTGCAGTATCCTCGCAAAGCGGGATGGTTAATTTGGGAGGCTACCAATGACATGAAATCTGTAAGTAGAGGCCACACAAGCAAGCGTGGTGTGAAAGCTCTGTAACATTCTGACTTATGAACTAAACAACTCCAGCCATAGCATAGCACTTTCTTTAGAGTGTCACCCCTCTTCCATCTCAATGGGACACACAGGTGTCTGACGTGAAAGGAACAAGATCATTGTTACCTACTGGTCAGCTCCTAAACTGACACAAGATCTGGTTCCAGAGAGAGCACAGAAGTGTCCAATCCTTGTCATCAAACCACGTTAATCCAAGGGGCATTGATGTGACTCTACAGGCAGTGTCCTAGGCCTGGGGACCAGCACTGATGTGACCATGCAGGCAGTGTCCTTGGCCTGAAGACCAGCAGTTATGTGACCATGTAGGCAGTGTCCTGGGCCTGAGGACCAGCACTGATGTGACTGTGCAGGCAGCATCCTGGGCCTGGGGACACAGAGTTGCTAATGCAAGATGACAGGTTTAAAAATAAAATTATGGAAGTGGCAATTCAGAAATTTCAGAGTCCTCCCAAAGGGATGCTATATTTTAATGTGTTTATTTTCCACTGGTTTCCCACAGATAATAGATGAAGAAGACACCCAGTTTATGAGTAACTGCCCCGTTGCAGTCACAGAGAGCACCCCTCGGAGGAGGACACGAATCCAGGTGTTTTGGATAGCGCCACCCACAGGGGCAGGCTGCGTGATTCTGAAGTAAGTAAACATGGGCTCCTCACAGGCCTTCCAGCAGCTACCAGAGACTTCTCGTGTGCCTGCAGGAAGAGGTGTGGCTCACTGGGGCCACAAACAAGTGCGCCTTCTCAGCCTTGTGGTATCCATGGTGGTATGCCATTGTGGCATGCCATTGTGGCACCTGGGCTCTATATTTTAGTATTGTCATTTGTATATGTGTTAAAATAATGCCTCACAAATTTGTTGGGAAGGTTTAACGAAGGCATGAATAAAAACTAGTTGATATACCATAAAAAAAAAAAAAAAAACCGAGCTAAGTAAAGAATCATTTGACTCTATTTTCATCCAGTATGATCCTTTTCCCAGCCATTCTCTATATTACCAGAGATAATGATATGATTTTGAAATAAAAATAAGCCACCAAGTGAAGGTAAGTTTGAGTACTCCATCTGGAACTTGACGTTTTTCCTTTTCTTAGAACCCCAGTAACCAGAAGCTTTCACCTGTGATTTGGCTGACCTGCTGCCCCAGTGTAACCTGCTGGTCCCAGGCTCTGGGTTTTGAGACTGTCTCCTTCTCTGTCCATCAAAATTGGTGTCCACTTCTGTTGCCCAGATAGCCAGCCCACCTCCTCACGGTGAATTACAATAACTGGCAAAGGGCATTAACTAGCCCGGATCATTTTCTTCTGAAAGGCAGCATTGTCTCAAACCTGTGCTTCCACAATTATGGACCACAGAATGATGAGCAGGTGGGAGAGGAAAACAACCACTGGGTTAAATATGTTTATCAAATACCACATACGATCCCTGTCTTGTGGAGCGCTAACATCTATGAACATGTTGAATGCTTTGCAAAGCGCTCCCCTCAAAAGAAATCTGTTTGACTTACCTTACACCAGGATGTCCCAAATGTATTTGCCTAGAAAGTTCCTCTTTTTACTTTTTTTCTTTTGTTACCATCAATTAACATTCGTAAGTTTGAGAAACTCAGCCATATCTAATTGAACCAGATTTAAAAGCTCATTTGGATTGATGCTGAAAATTTTAAGATTTCAAGCAGACACATGATCGTGAGTCAATGGCAAGAATTCAATCTAGCATCTAAGACATCAGGTTTTATGTTTTTGTTTGTTGTTGTTGTTGCTTGGCTATGCAGGGTAGCACATGTCTATACTTAGGAGCTAGAAACCAGAGCATCAAGGGTTCAAGGTCAGTCTCAGCTACAAAAACCTATAACCCCAAGATATCAGGTTTTCCCCATCAAGGTAGGCCTGTGACTTTCTCAAACATGTTTCATTCCTTTAATCCTCTAAATCCTTGTTTCCGCATTTGGTACATTTGTTAAGTGTGGACATTTCAACAGACCTTACCACTGGGATTAGTCCAGCCCGCCTCTGAGGAGATGCTGAGAAGAAAGCCTCACACGTAGGCACAGCAGTTCCTGTCATGCCTAGACTGCGGCTGTGCCTGGCATATGGGAAAAGTCCCACAGAGGTCCCTGGCACCTGGCACTGTCCAAACCCAGCCCTGTCTCTATCTGATCCCTAGTGCTGCCATCTGTCTGCATGTCATGTTTTCATTTCTTACTCTAACACAAGCCAAACATCCTCCAGTTTCTAGAAAAGCCTGGTTCTTGGCTTTGATTTCTATTTTCATCTTTAAAATTGGGCCGTAGAATATTTGTTTTAGGGGAATGGGGGAGGGATGTGCACACACATGAGTGTGGAAGCCAGGGAACGACCTCGGGTGTCATCGTTAGGAAAGCTATCCACGTCCTTTGAGTTAGGGTCTCTTACTGGCCAGCGAGCCCCAGAAGGCATCCCATCGCTTCCTCCCCAGTGCTGGGGTTACAGGTGTGCTACCACGCCCAGCATTTGTATATGGGTTCCGGGGATCAAACTCAGATCCTCCAGCTTGGGAGGATGGCTCTTTACTGACTGACCTGCTCTGCAGCCCCAAGCTGTAGAATTTTAAAGTAAATACAGTCTACAAAGCACAGTAGTTAGCATGTATCTAGTAGCTTGTTGAAATGAGGGACGGCCTTGAGGAAATGACCACAGGCCACTGAGAACAGAGTCCGTGTGCTCAGAGGCGGCTGTGTAGCGAGGGAGCCAGCAGCCACCACTGGCATTTGGTAGAGACTTGAAGGCAGGAAGAGGTATAGGAAAGCCTTCTTAACAAGGGGTGGGCTTCAGTCCTGCTCTGGGGAAGGTTGTTGGCATGGGAAGCTGATGCCAGGCTGGAAGTGGGGCTTCTTGAATGGTTAGTTTGGCATCTTGGATCCTAAATTAAAAGTAGAATAGATGCTGAAGAAATGGGGTCTCGATAACTCCCAAGGTTCTGGGCTGACTGTTGCAGTCTTGGTGGTCAAGGGTCAAAGGCCCGTCCTTGTCATTTGTGGTCTGGCCACTGTCTCTGTGTACATTCAGTGCTTAGCCTCGAGACTGGGTTCCAAGGCTGACTTTCTAGAACACAGATTCTTCATCCAGGATAGATCCATTACCCTGCAGAGCCTAGGGCTCTAAATAAGACAGCTTGTAGACGTTGGATGAGTCTTCCCCTTCTCAAAGCCTTCCTTCGTCTGGCCCACATCCTTGGTTTTGCTTTATTGTGTTTGCAAATTTGATCTTTCTGTTGGAATCCATAGACATCCCTTGTTTACCCACTGACAGTCAGCATATGTGCACGTGTGTTTCCCCATTAACAACGAACGTGTGTGGCTGTTCTTTCGCTCCTTTGTTCAACAAATGGAACTGAGCTGCTTTTGGCCCAGGCATTTGGGGTGTCTGAGTGATGGAGGTGTGCTCTTAGCCCTGGACCACTCAAGGTCAAATGGGAAGGTGAAAACAGTCAGCCAAGAGCCCCCTTGCATGCCTCACAACCTGGAAGCTTCGGCTAATCCGATTGTCACAGCCAACTGCCCCCATTTACACAGGAGGACACAAACCCCAGGAACCAAGATAGAGCTAGAATCCCTCCTTTTATTTATTTATTTATTTATTTATTTATTTATTTTCCTAAAGGAATTGTACATGAGTGTCAGCTCTTTTGTTTAAAAAATGACGATTTTAGAGATGAGATGTAAACACAATCACACTGTAAAATTTCAAGCAATGCAACAAGGAGAGAGATGCAGAAAAAAAAATACAGAATACATGAAAATTGAAAATTTGCTGACATTGTCCCCAATAAATCCTAGAGTTTCTTACATGAAGGTAGCCAGAGATATCAATATTGTAGGTGCGCTTTAAACTTTTCTCTGTGTATTTATATTCATAAGGGTAAATTCAAAAGTTCAGCTTCATTTCTGTATGGCGTGAAGTTTAAATGCAAATGGTATTGTTGCATGCATAATGCCACACAAAATAGAGCACATATCTCTGCTTGTTCTTTTTCCACTGTACAATCTAAAGTATAAATGGGCTAATTATTCTCTTGTAGGTGGACAGTTACATTCTTGTCATGTATTTTTAAAAATAAATTCCATTCTTTCTTTAAAATTTTTGTTTATTAGAAAGAGAGGGGGCCGAATGAGCACGCCAGGGCCTCTAGCAGCAAATGAACTCCAGTCACATGTGCCACCTGTGCATCTGACTTATGTGGGTTCTGGGGAGTTGAACGTAGGACCTTAGGCTTTGCAGGTTAATGCTTTAACCACCAAGCCATCTCTCCAGCCCCCCTTTATTATACTGTTACAAATAATGATATGATAGCCATCCTGGTATATGCCTTTTTAAAAAATTTTTTTTATTTATTTATTTGAGAGTGACAGACACAGAGAGAAAGACAGATAGAGGGAGAGAGAGAGAATGGGCGCGCCAGGGCTTCCAGCCTCTGCAAACGAACTCCAGACGTGTGCGCCCCCTTGTGCATCTGGCTAACGTGAGACCTGGGGAACCGAGCCTCGAACCGGGGTCCTTAGACTTCACAGGCAAGCGCTTAACCGCTAAGCCATCTCTCCAGCCCTGGTATATGCCTTTTTGAGCAAGTACACAGCTTTTATCTACAGTGGATGCCAAAACATGGGCTAATAAGGGATACACACTTGTGATTTTAACAGATACCATCTCCCAAATTCTGACAATTTAAGACTCTTCCTGTGGATAAGAGACCCTATATCACTACCTGCTCCACAGCACTTGATGTCATTAAGGTTTACTATCTGAGCACTAAAAATACCATATGCTAACTTACTGGTAATTCTTTTATAGGCATTTTTATATAGTAATTATTTCTTTGTGTTACTCCTGTGAATGACCCATTCATATTTTTGTCTGTCTAATAATATGTCTTTTTAAAATTGATATTACATATTTAACTTTGTATTTTAAAACATGAATTTTAAAGCACATTTCTAAAGCTTGGCTTGGTGGCGCGCAGCCTGTAATCCCAGCACTTTTGAGGTGAAGTCAGGGAGAGTAGAAGTGCAAGAGAGCTACATATTGAGTGTGAGGCCAACCTGAGCTACGGCTTCAGAAACCAACAACAGGGCTGAAGAGATGGCTTAGCGGTTAAGGCACTTGTCTGTGAAGCCTAAGGACCTGTCTTCAACTCTCCAGATTCACATTAGCCGGATGCACAAAGGTGAGGCAAACACAAGGTTGCACATGCCCACTAGGTGGCGCAAGTGTCTGCTGTTCAATTGCCGTGGCTGAGGCCCTGGTGTGCCAATTCTCTCTGTCTCACTCCATCTGTCTCTCTCTCAAAAAACAACAACAACAAAAAAACCAATATCAATACATGAATGAATAAAGTATGTTTATATATAAGATATACTTTACAGATAAAAATAAGGAAATTCATGAACTGTATCATTTTATTTATAATTAAGACTTTAAGACTTATGTTTGGATTTGTATTTAAAACTGATCATTATCCAACCCAGATAACCATGCTTTTTTTTTTTTTTTTTTTTGAGGCAATCCCAACAGACTGGCCTCTTTTTATTTTTATTTATTTATTTACTTTTTAATTTAATTTATTAGTTTTCTTTTCAGTAAATACAGGCAGTTTGGTACCATTATTTAGGCTCATCTGTGATCTACCCCTTCTCATTAGACCCTCCTTGTTAATGTAAATGGGTCGTGCATTGTGGAGTTAGCCCCCAGTTATTGGTATGATAAATGTCTCTGCAAATCATGACCCAACATGTGACTCTGACATTCTTTCCGCCCCCTCTTCCACAAAATTTCCCTGACTGGCCTCTTTTTAAATGTGAGAGAGTAAAGAGAGGGACTGAGAATTTGTGGTGCAGGGGGAGAAGATTGCCACACCAGGGCCTACAGCCATTATAATCAAACTCCAGATGTGTGTGCCACCTAGCGCACATGTGCAACCTTGTGCACTTGTGTCCCCTTGCGTCTGCTTTACGTGGGACCTGGAGAGTCAAACATGGGTCCTTAGGCTTCTCAGGCAAGCGCCTTAACTGCTAAAGCATCTCTCCAGCCCAACCATACTTTATTGGATGTTCAAGCATCCTTTGTGCATCACTTTTAATGTTGCTTGTGGATGTCTCGTTGTTCAAAGGTTTGAAATTTTCATTTAATCTAATGTATCTGTCCTTTCCCTTACGAATTTTAATTTTATCACTTGCTAAAAAAATAACTATCCTATGCCCAAGGTTACGTATTCCCACATTTTAAGTATTTTAATAGATTTTTAAATAGGTCTAGGCATTTCATCTCCCTAGAATTTAACTTTGTTAATGACACAGTATCAGCAAGCCACAGCAGAAAACGGGTGGCCTGAGAAACCTGGGGCACCAAGGAAAGTTGAATCAAGGATCTGTTGACAGTGGTCCAGGCAAAGTAACAGTGGGGGAGACCTCACCCACATGGGCCTGGAGGGGCCCACAGAGGGGAGGGCGAGGACCACCCTTCACGTAGCTGGGACCTTTGGATCAGGGCTCACCTGAGGCCTCTCCATAGAGACTCCAATCCCGCTTGCTTCCTCTGCTTCCTGATGGTCTGGCCCCTTCATCCTACCATGAGGATCCTGGAGCCCTGGAAACAGTCCACACACAGCATCTGCTCAGGCAAAGACCCGGGGCACAAGGGTGAGTAGCTGCATGGAGGAGCCTCGCAAAGATAACAGCACAGATGGAAAACTGAAATCAGTCTCTTTCCCCTGTGTGGATCGTTAGTTGTCTCCATTTATTTATGGAATGCTATATCATTAAATACAGCATTTTTATGTACTCAGTTTGGGTTATCTTTTTTTTAACAAGTTACAGGTTTTTAAAATATTTTTTAATATTTTATTTATTTATTAGAGAGAGACAGAAATAGGCAGGAAGAGAGAGAGAGAGAGAGAGAGAGAGAGAGAGAGAGAGAGAGAGCATGCACCAAGGCTTCCAGCCACTGCAAACAAACTCCAGATGTGTGCCCCCCCTTGTGCATCTGGCTTACATCGGTCATGGGGAGTCAAACCGGGGTTCTTTGGCTTTGCAGGCAAGCGCCTTAACCACTAAGCTATCTCTTCAGCCCTGGGTGATCTTTTTATCTAGCTCTCCCTCCATGAGATAAGTTTGTTTCCATAACAAGCCATCACTTATTAATCTTCTAAATGTTCATGGTTGCTCAAGTGGATTTATAATCCCAGGTAAATCATGAAGTAAGTTTGCTGTGTTCATTAAAACCTTACACTGGGATTTTGAATGAAAGTGCCTCTGGAAAGCCATCATCCATGCCACACGTGTTTCCTGTGGAAAGCTTAGCACATCCCTGCTGATTCAGTCCTTGTCCTCCATAAAGCTTTGCAAGTTTTCTTCATGCAAATCATGCTCTCGTCTTGGGCTTTCCCTTCATGGGTAACTCACACTTCCCTTGTTTTTGTGATGGGATCTTCTTTTCCTCTTTTTGTTTCTAATCACTCACTGTGTTTACTGACTCTTGCACCTGGATTTTCAACATGGAAATTGCTGAATTCCCTCACTAGGTAATGGCTTGTTCCCTTGCCTTGTAGGTACTGTCGCTGTATTTGGTCATACCTGAAAACTATAATAATGAATATTTATGCTTTGTTTCCTTCTCACATTTCAGTTTATCGTGCCCTTCTAATTCTGATTCCTGTAATCCATTCCATCGTGGTATCCATGCGTATTCTTGATTGTAATGGGATACACCACCTTTATTTTAAGTATGGGATATGTGGTAGCATGGGTGGAAAACCAGTGGCTTCAGTTAAGTAGAGGAATAGCTTTTAGATAGCTAGGCAAGTTTCCTTCTTTTTCTTGTTGAAGGCAGTGTTTGCATCTGCCAGACATACAAAGTACATACTGAGAAAAACTCAGATCAGAATGTAAATAATGATCCCAACACTCAGAACACTTTCAGTCTAGCTGTGGGATAAGTAAAAGCATGTATGCGAAAATTAGAAAACCTAAGATTGGCGTGAGCAGGGACAGAGTCGGCACGGTTAGGATGCAGAGATGAGATAAGCAGGGAGGGGCTAATCGGAGCTTCTTGGCAGCAGTAGCGCGTACATCTTGAAAGCAGCTGGAGGGCTGGGCTACGTGGAAGGGAGGGAAGAGGTGACTCCAGGTGACAAGGAGTGAACAGAGTCAAGACTGAAGTGACTGCCCGAAGGTGAAGGCAGCGCCGGGAGACAGTGAGCAGACAGACTCGGTGAGGTGGAAGGTCTCCAGGGGCGGGCAGGTGGGGGCGACATCCAGTGCTAAATCAAGGAGATCTAATGTCAACACCAAGGGACTGAACTTGATTAAAGCTCAGTGAGGGAACCATTAGTAGCTATTAAACAGTGACTGATGTGCTGGGAAGAAGGTTTGTGAAAGCTAATAAGGATGCTTAAATCTGGCCATCAAGTTGGGGACAGATGAGAGGGGTGATGCTGAATGTAAGGCAGAGCCCTGACTAGCGAGTGTTGGTTTGGCGATGCTTGGGTAACAGCCCTGGTAGGAACAGTTCCAATCTGCTCAGCATTTGTAGGTGACAGCTCTGAGGCCCTCTTGGATGGTTGTGTGCTTTGGCCCAAGGGAGCTGGGAAAGCCAGCTCCTAGCAATTATGACTTCCCTTTTGGCAAGCCTGAAACCATTTCCACTTTCCATTTTTCTGTAAGGTTCTACACATTTCTGAATCACTGGCTTTGCAGGCAGCCCTCTTTAAAGACTTCTCCTGCCTGTGAATGTTCCAGTACTTTAGGTTCTGATGGCATGCTATAGTGTGGCAAGACTGCTGCATACCATTAGAGCGAAGTGGCAGATTACAAGGAAAGGTGCTTTGGGGCTGAGGAGATGGCTCAGTGGCTAAAGGAACTTGCTTGCAAAGCCTGACAGCCTGAGTTCAAACCCTCAGTCACTCACATAAAGCCAGATGGGCATTCATTTGCAGTGGCAAGAGACCCTGGTGCATGCATTTGTGTGTGCGTGTATGTGTGTGTGTGTGTGTGGATGTGAACACACATGTGCAAATAAGTAATTACTTTTGTCGAAATGAGAAAAGGTGCTTTGTGTAGAATCAATGTTTATAGACGCTACCAGAAGGAAGTTCTCTCCCCTTGAGTCTGACAAGTTTTGTCTCCAGAAAATGATTGTGTCTTTGGTTGTCTCTTCTTGGAACTATCTGAACAGTGGGCAGTTCTAAGGACAAGGTCATTCAGCGAACCGTTTGGGAAATTCAACATGATAAAACAGTAGTTGGTTGTAATAGGAGCCAAGGGCTGGGGGCATGACTCTCTGAGTAAGAGCACTTACTGTGTAAGCATCCGGGCCTGAGAAGGCTGGACTTCAGTCCCCAGTACTCACATAAAACGCCAGGTATGGCCGACACATGTGTCACCCCAGCCCTGTGTAGGGACAGAGAATGGGCAATTGTTGGGGTTTGCTGGTCAGCTACTCTGCCCCCCAAAATAGCAGCTCTATGTTCAATGAGAGACTCCCTCTGAAGGAGGCAATGCAGAAGAGGGATGGAGAAGAGCATCCAACATTCTCTTCTGGCCTCCACACACATGTGCATGAGGCGTGAGCACACACACACACATACACACACACACACACACACAACCAGCCAAGCACTATCTTGGGCATGTTTCTGCTTATTTCATCTTTAAAGCTACATCATGCAGTAGATACTGAGGAAGCTGAGCAGAGCGGTTATGTAATTTGCCCAAGGGATTAGAGTTGGTGGCCACTGTTTGAAAGCATCCAGGCTCCCAGTCCGTGACCCTCAAACTCCAGCACCTCAGACTGGGACTGTAAGGTCAAGTTGAACTCCAGCATATCCCTCTCCCCAAACAGCATTCATAGACACATCTCAGAGTTGGCCGTGGACTTGTCGCTTCGGCCACGTGCTTTGCCCTTGTTCATTTATTGCCTCCTTCAAAGTCACGCCTTGCCTCTGAGCCAGTCACACAACTTCTGGCCTTCTCATCCTTCCTCGCCCCGGTGCAAGGCTTGCTGTCCCTGCTTGTAGCTCAGTGCCTCCGCTTACCTGACAAACCCAGCGGCTCTCCATCACCGTAAGAAAGCTCGGTCCTGATCTGAGCATGTACGTCCCCCTCTTCCTCGAACAGACCCTGACCAGCCTTTTCAGAGCCCTTTCCCCAGCCTTTCTCCTCTGCCCATTCCTTCAGCCCTCCTCCAGTACCTCCTGTACGCGGATGTTGGCAGGGGCGCTCTTTGGGATTCTGACTGACTCGAGGTGACTTACAAACAATACAAGAGGGGTGCATCGCCCTTCATCTGTAATCCTGAAACCTGCAGATGCAAAATCCAAAAGAGCTGTCATGACTCATTTAAGTCCCAAGCTTGCTGTTACACTGACTTGACTATTTATAGTCTTTTAGTGTAAATATGAACATTTGATTGTAAGTTGCTGTCCCAGACACATTTGGTCTTAAGGGTGCAGGTGAGCGCTTTGTCCCTGTCCATGCGATTCAGAGTGGAACCCTGGAAGCATCACCTGGATGCTGCAGGCGCCAGAGGGGCAGCCTTCCACAGAACTAGGTGTCATAAAAACGTGACAAAGGAGCCATTTATTTCATACCAGTTAAATAACTTGTTCCCAGATGCAACCACTATAAGATCTGAGAACTCATTCTGCATTCCCCGTGGCCAAAGAACAACCTCAAAATTCTGTAACACAAGTTGTTCTGGCCACCCCAATACTCACACACATGCCTAGCCAGTGCCAGGGAGAGAGGCCAGATTTCATGCCCTTGCTAGTTGAGCACTCTGCCAATCCAACCACTTCATTTCCATGAAATCCTGCTCTTCACACGGGACCATGAGCTTTATGAAGGCATGTATCAGGTTCACTCCTCTCTGTGGCCCTGAAGCAGGGATTGACAAACCACAGCCCATGAGGCAAATCAAATGGTTTTATCTGTGATGGGCTGGGGCCCTCATGTACACTTGGCCACAGCGGGCATGTGGAGATCAGAGGCCAGCCTTGGAATGTTAGTCCTCTCCTCCCACTGGCCACCAGCTGGCCCATCTGTGAGCTTTAGAATTCTTTTGACTCGGCCTCCCATTGCCACAGGCTTTTTTTTTTTTTTTTTTTTTTGCCAGCTTTATCTGATAGTTGAGGCTCAAACATGGGTATGCAGGCTTGTGGAGCAAACAGTCTTCACTGCTGAACCATCTCCCCAGCCCTGCTTTTTTTTTTTTTTTTTCATAAATAAAAATCTACTAGAACCTGGCCACATTCTTTCATTTGGGGTTGCTTTCACAATTCTGCAGCAGAACTAAAAAGTCCCAACAGGGACCAGATGGCCTGTAAAGCCCAAAATATGTGCTGGGCCCTTTGTAGGAAAGGTTCACTGATCGCACCTCTGTGTGATGTGTCCTGCAGTGCTAGGTGCTAATTGGGAAAGCTGTCTCTGGGAGCAGAGCTAAAGGATGTGGGTGGCAGTGTGGTTAAGTGTTACAGACTTGGCTGTCACTGCCAACAAGTGTGCTTGCCCTCTCTGGGTCCCTCGGGGATGCTTTGTGCCATGTGCTCAGGGTGAGGAGGGAGCCACTGTGCCTTGGCCTTCTTCTTCCTGATCAAGGATGGCCAAAAAGCATTAGCTCTTCTATTTTGTTTGTATATTTGAGGGGGGCTCAGACAGAGAGAGATAGAAGGAATGGGCACACCAGGGCCTACAGCCACTGCAAACAAACTCTAGATGCATGTGCCACCTTGCGCATCTGGCTTATGTGGGTCCTGGGGAATCGAACCTGGGTCCCTTGGCTCTGCAGGTAAATGCCTTAACCACCAAGTCATCTCTCCAGCTCTAGCATTAGCCCTTTTGAGTGGTTCATGTCAGCGTTTTGCAGCTTCAGAATGCTTGCTGAAGCATCGTAAAGGCTCTGGGGCAGGAGTAAGAGGTGTGCCAGGTAGGCAAGGAGGGCATCATCCAGTTCCAGTGGTATGGCGAAGAGGCTGAAGTCAGCGTTGGGCTGGGAGAAGGTGAAGAGATACAGGGGTGACAAGTGCCGCAAATGTTTGTGCTCCTTCCCTAAACCCATGTGTCTAAACCCAGTCCCCAGTGTGACCACGCGATAGCACCGTGATAGGAGCCTCATGAGTGCGACAGGAGCCTTCATGAATAAGAAGAGACCAGGCGCTTGCCTCCTCTCTCTGTGCTCTACCAGATGATCTTATGAACAGGCAGACATCTGCACCTGAAGAAAATGCTCTGGTCCTAAATATGCCAGTGCTTTGACCCGGGGCTTCCCAGTAGAAATAAATTTCGTTTGCTTTTTAGCCATCCAGTTTATGACATTTTGTTAGTGGTCCTTACGTGTGTGTGTGTGTGTGCGTGTGTGTGTGTGTGTGTGTGTGTGTGTGTGTGTGTGTGTGTGTTGCTAGGGATCAAACTGAAACACAGTACGCAAATGCTCTGTACTGAGCTATACCCCATCGCTCGACTTAAAAGATTCAGATGGTGAACAGTATATTGACTAGTTAGATAAAAGCATAAGTAGCTTATTTTTGTTGCTAAGCACTATGCTTATCAATAAAACACCTTATCCTGATTTCCATAAAAGCCCAATAGACTGCACCACATTATTCCCATTTTGTTAATGAGAAAACTGAGGTTTAGAGAGGTGATATTCAGGGTCATAAAACAGTTAAGCCACCGAGCTGGGGATTAGATCCACTTCCTCCTGAGTCCTTGTTAACTGACCACTATGAAGAGACCCTGAACAAGCAAAGGTGGCTCCTCAGCTCCCAGCCCTCCGCCGCAGTCAGTTGGTGTGAAGGAATGGAACAGGGCCAAGTCCCTCCTGAAACAGGGGGTCTAGGGCTGCCAGTGAGAAGAGATGCTGTTTCCTAAGTAAGGACACGAAAGACCATTTTAAAGTGGAAAGTAGGGCCAGGGACCGGGCCAGCAAAGAATTTGTTAATGGGAAGAGGGAGAATATTAAAGAGGACTCACTGTTCTGTCACTTCCTAGGGCTTGCCGGCTCTCCCTGTGAGAGGCAGAAAACACAGCACCCCACGGGGAGAGGGTGACTCTGTGATGTAGAACAGACTTAGGAGGGCAGGTTTAGGAGGATCTGATGTGGCTGGCTTTACCCCATAATTTTCTGGCATGAGGTAGTGAGGCCAGCCATAGTCTCCTTTATCATAAGACAGGATGGCTTCCCTTGAAGCAAGGTAGGACCTCACGGCAGTACCCGAGGATGGAGTAAGGAGTCAACACAGGAGAGATGTGGAAAGTCAGATCCGGTTAATGTGGCCGCTTCTTGGGAGAGAAGTTGGGAACGCCAGCACCATGACAGCATGCTGGCTTCACAAAGACTTGGATCCCAAGGACTTTGCATCCAACAGGTGGAATCCAGATGCTAGGAGTTCCTGGAAGGCCTGCTGATGTGTGGTTCCATGGGGGACAGGCCAGTGACAGCAGAGTTTCATTCAGCAGCTGAGACCCCAGGTGTAGAATCCAGCCTTGGGGAGGAAGCTGGCAAGAGCTGAGCAGGAAGCGGGGGACAGAGCTCCAGGCACAGCAACAAACCAAAGCTCGGCGGGAAAACAAAAGCCATGGTCTGAGGATGGTGCCAACATCGTGCAGACCCAGGGGGTGACCACAACCTGGCCTACAAAAGCACATTGCCCACCCCAGCTGTGCACCACAGAGCCCAGTCCACGGTAGGAAGACCAGATGTAGTCCTTTCCACCCATGAAGCAGAGCTGTCAACATATCAGGGTCAATCAGACCAGCAAGTTCTGATCCTGGGAACTTTGTTCTTGATTGAGGTTAACGTGCATAACATAAAGTTAAACGCTTTTGCATGCATGTGGTGAGCACGTGTGTGTGTACATGTGAGTGTATGCACAGACTAGAGGTCAACATCAAGGGTCTTCCTCTGTTGCTCTCCCCTTTATTTACGGAGGCAGGATCTCACTGATTCCACAGCTCATTGCTTCTGGTAGCCTAACTAGCCACCTCCAGGGATCCTCTGTCTGCATCTCCTAAGCCCTAGAAATAGACTTACAGACTAGCATGTCTGCCCGGCACTTCCATGGTTCTGAGGAGCTGAACGGAGGTCACCCCACGTGCACAGCAGGTACTTTACCAATGGTACTATCTCTCCAGCCACAGTTAACCATTTTAAAGGGATCAGTTCAGTTGTCATTTTTTTTTTTTTTTTTTTTTTTTTTACTATTTGAGAGAGACAGAAAGGCAGAAAGAGAGAGAGAATGGGGTGTACCAGGACCTCCAGCCACTGCAAACAAACTCCAGACATATGCGCCACCTTCCGCATCTGACTTACGTGGGTCCTGGGGGAATGGAACTCGAGTCCTTAGGCTTTGCAGGCAAATGCCTTAGCAGCTAAGCCATCTCTCCAGCCCAATTCAGTGGTTTTAAATCCATGAACAACCCTGTATCACACCTGATTTTACCTACTTCTGAAATGTTTCCAGCACTCCAAGTGGAAGCCCTTGCTCACGGGGCAGTTTCTTTCCATCGTCTCCCTACAGCCTGAGGCAACTGTACACCAACAGACCGATCGCCAGGGGTTTCCTTACTCGTTCTCAATACTTCGTAGAAATGGCATCTCATTTCTGCCTGGCTTCGTTCACTTAGCGCAAAGTCTTGGAGTTCATGTGTCTCTGCACCGTCAGCCTTCAGCATCTGAAGATTGATTCCAGGCTCCTCACAGATGCCAAAACATAAGGATGCTCAAGCCTGTTGTACACGTGCTCATTTAACCTACACATCTCCCCATGTACTCAAACCATCTCTAAAGTAGTTATGAAGTGTAAATTCAACACAAGCAGATTTTCTTTTGGCTGGTTTAATAAAATTATTGACTTAGGTTACCAATATAAAGCACTATTATTTCCAGCCAAGCCCCTCTCTAACTTTTGAGATATGAAATAGACTTCAGGTTTTCTTGATTGCCCTAAGGTTACAAAAATTGTACATATATGGGCTGGATAGATGGCTTAGTGGTTAAGCGCTTGCCTGTGAAGCCTAAGGACCCCGGTTCGAGGCTCGGTTCCCCAGGTCCCACGTTAGCCAGATGCACAAGGGGGCGCACGCGTCTGGAGTTCGTTTGCAGAGGCTGGAAGCCCTGGCGCGCCCATTCTCTCTCTCTCCCTCTATCTGTCTTTCTATCTGTGTCTGTCACTCTCAAATAAATAAATAAAATAAAATAATTTAAAAAAAATTGTACATATATATGTGTGTGTGTGTGTGTGTATATATATATATATGTATATGTATATGTATATGTATATGTATATGTATATATATATTCTTTCATACCCTCCCTCCTGCTCACACAACCCTATGGAATAGCAGGGGGACCATCCTTCAGTGTATTCCTACCTACTCTGTGGCTCTTACAATCTTTCTGTTGCATCCTCTGCAATGTTCTCTGAACCATAGCTGGCCCGTTAGCAGTCTGATTTATTGTTGAGTTCTCTGTAGCCTCTGGATTTCTGCTTTGATAGGTTTTGATTGATTAATTACCATGACTGTCACCATCACTCTGGAGCTGGTTGTCAGGCTAGCAGTAAGAGTAGTGTGCATGTTGCCTCTTCCTCTGCAATTTCTCCTGGGCCCCAGCAGGTGTGGTAGAGGTAGCACACCTCACAGAGGGCAGTGAGCTACCTTTTTGTCTTATCAGTGAATTTTGGTTCTCCCCCATTTTTCTCTGCCTTCTGTAAAATAAAACAGAATCTCCAACCAAGAGTAAGAGCATCATGGGTTAAAGGGATTATAAAAAGTTATTTGAAAGGCATTTTGGCATGCCAGCCCACTCTTCAGCAGAGAGCAGCTCTCTGACATCTTTGAGTTTCCTGACCATAGGATACTGACTTGATTTCCAGTGTCAGATATGAGTATCTTCCACTTAGTGGGCCTCATGACCAATCAGAGAACAGTTGATTACCTGTTGTACTGGACAGTTCCACAATACTGGAATGAACATCCAACCAAACACAGTTTTATGGGAGGAAGGGATTTAATTCAAGCTTACACAATCCAGGAGAAGTTCCATCAACGGTGGAAGAAGCCAGCTCCCTTTAATAAATCCAAGAAGAGAAAGAGACAGAGAGACTACCAGCAGCTGGCAGATGTCAAAAAGGAGCAAGCATGAACCATAGCAAGCAGGACCCTGGAGCTCAAACCTCTCAACATACCATTGTCCTGGAGTTCAGATCTTCCCCAGAAACACCTTTGGGTTGGACCCCATGATCTGTCCCCATGGATACCTTGCAGTGGTTTGATTCAGATGTCCCCCCACACACACATAAACTTAGGTGTCCTGAATGCTAGGACCCCAGCTAGTGGCAATTTGGGAATTAAAACTTTCTGGAGGCAGTGTGTTGTTGAGGGCAGGCTTATGGGTATTATAGCCAGCTTCCTCTTGCCTGTGTTTGGCACATTTTCCTATTGCTGTTGTCCACCTGATGTTGCCCAGGAGGTGATGCCTACCCTCTGCTCTTGCCATCATTTTCCCCTGCTATCATGGAGCCTCCCCTCAAGTCTGTAAGTCAAAATAACCTTTTTCTACCACAAGCTGCTCTTGGTCAGGTGTTTTCTGCCAGCAATGCAAACCTGATGGCAACAGTAAAGTTGGTACCAGGAGTGGGATTGTTGCTATTAGAAACCTGACTCTGTGGTTTTGGCCTCTTGGAACTGCTTCACTTGAAAATGTGTACAAATTTGGAATTATGGTCTAAGAAATAATTTGCAGTATTGTAAGTATAGTTTGATGGACTATTCTGGTCAGAGTTGAATGACCTGAATGCAGTCAGAACTATGGACTGTGAGATTAGGCTTATGAGGGTAAGAAAGAGCTTTTCTTGGACTAGGCTAGAAGTAGTTTGTGTGAGAGGCTTGCTCTTATGCCTGTGTCCTGAGAGCTTGTGCAGGGTAGTATTGTGTAGAAATAGACTAGTGTGAGCAAAGAGATATGACACAGAAAGAAATCTTTGGGCCAAAACTTTTGACCATTCACCTGTAATTGTTTGAGAGATTACAACCATTGAGATTGGGCCAGCTGATCTGCATTGTGGAGAAAGAAAGAATACAGACTCTTTTGAAGTGGCCTGATTGATGGAGTGTCCTGTTTGCCAAAGTCTGCTTTATTCCCCCGGATTAAAAAATTGGTAGCCCACCTGGTATTATGGAGTATACCAAATATAGGAAAGTGAGGGTCATTGAATTTGTAACATAATATTGTATTTTGGAAATGGCCATGGGCATAGTCCTGGAGATACCAGGACTATGAGATGCCTGCCAAGGAGAGCTGCCTGCACCAGATGAAGTTTTCTGGGACTGTGAGTTGCCTAGATGGAGATATGGAATTGGAACTCCAGAAGCTTGTCACTAGTTAGAACTGACTTGGGACTCATCACTGGTTAGAGTTGTTGGACTTGGAGCTACAGAGTTTGGTAGTTGCCTTGTTTATTTTAAATCTTGTATTGGTTGAATATTTCTTTGCTGTGCCCAGTGCCATCTTTTTGCAATGTGAATGTTTTTTTCTGTGCCATTATGGTTTTTTTTTTTAATTTGGCTTTATGGCTCAGTTAAAAGATCTTGGACTATAGGAATATTTGAATATAATTGGGATTGATTAAAAACTATGGGGACTCTTAAAGTTGGATGAATTCATTGCATTTTACATCATGTATGGTTATCTGTTTATGGAGGCCAGGGCCAGAATGTTGTGGTTTGATTCGGGTGTTCCCCCATAAACATAGGTGTTCTGAATGCTAAGTCTCTAGCTGATGGCAATTTGGGAATTAAAACATGGAAGCAGTATATTATTGGGGGCAGGCTTATGGGTATTATAGCCAATTTCCTCTTGCCAGTGTTTGGCTCAGTCTCCTGATGCTGTTGTTCATCCGATGTTGCCCAGGAGGTGATGTCCACTCTCAGCTCATGCCATTGTTTTACCCTGCCATCATGGAGTTCTCCTTTGAGTCTGTAAACCAAAATAAACCTTTTCTCACACAAGCTGCTCTTCTTGGTCAGGTGTTTTCTGCCAGCAGTGGGAACCTGAGTGCAACACACCTCCTCCAGCCAGGTGGCTATACACCCAAGTTACAAACTTTAACAAAATACCTGAGTCTATGGATGACATATTTCAGCTACCACACCTACAGAGGCTGTGTATCACTATGGCACAAGTGTGCACTTCTTGGTTGATCCCATAATCTTCAGGGTCCCCTGCTTATTCTTGCTCTTGGTGACTGTCTTCTCTCAGTTCCCACAGGGCTCTTCAGCACTGTGAGGGAGCTGGTTTCCCTTTCAGCCCCAGCATGTCATTTCCATGTTCTGTGACTATAGTATGTGGTGTCTTCATGAATAGGGTCTTACCTTTTAGCTCTGATGGGTAATCAAGTGTTTTGGCAACAACTGAATTGTTCTGGGGATGTAATGGGTTTCCTGTCCAATAACTCACGGTGGGAGTTATTATCCCAAATTCTTGCCCTGGGATTTACCAACCAGAGTCCATAGCTGTAAGATGAAGCTTTTCCCACCTTCTGTCCAGACTACTAAGTAGCTGAATTATACTCCTCTGCACGGATTACTATCAGTGGGTATTTCTGTTAACATTTATCATTTTTATTCACGTGTGTGTGTGTGTGTGTGGATGCAGGTACACATGTGCTACGTCATCTATGTAGATGTCAGGAGACAACTTGTGGGGGGGTCCTCGCCCATTCTCCACTTTGGGGTTTCTTGCTCTGGAGTCTCCCTGCTGCTGTTTGCTGCACTCCACACTAGCTTCCGCCTCCACCTCACACCTCACCATCAGAACCAGCAGCATGCTAGGACTCCAGAACCCACCACAGCCTCTGGCTTTTTAATTTTTTTTTTTTTGTTATTTTTGTTTATTTATTTGAGAGAGACAGAGAGGGACAGAAAGAGGCAGATAGATAGAGGGAGAGAGAATGGGCACGCCAGGGCTTCCAGCCTCTGCAAACGAACTCCAGATGCATGCGCCGCCTTGTGCATCTGGCTAACGTGGGTCCTGGGGAGTCGAGCCTCGAACCGGGGTCCTTAGGCTTCACAGGCAAGCGCTTAGCTGCTAAGCCATCTCTCCAGCCCGCCTCTGGCTTTTTACATGAGGCCTGGGGATGAAGCTCGAGTGCTCCAGCTTGAGTGGAAAGTTCTGTCTCCCCAGTTCCCTGTGAACATTTAGGAGCTGGGAAGTTTGAGGGATTAAAAACGGCAACAGGAGCTGGGAGTGCTGGCGCATGCCTTTAATCCCAGCACTCGGGAGGCAGAGGTAGGATGGCTGTGAGTTCGAGGCCACACTGAGCCTACATAGTGAATTCCAGGTCAGCTTGAGCTACAATGAGACCCTACCTCGAAAGTAAAAAAACAAAAAAACAAAAAAACAGGTAATAGGGAAAGAGTACCAGAGGATGCCATATGTCATATCTAGATCCTGTTTTTTGTTGACCAGGAAACACAGTCAGCATGCTGTTCCCAACCTGCATCACAGACTATCTCCAGGAATGACAATAACCTTGAGATATGAGTAGGCAAGGACAAAGAAACGGTTCCACACAGGAGTCAGAAAACGGCATGTCCTCCCTGAGAACTGAGTCATAAGAGGATCTTGTCACTGTGTGGATGTCATGTGATGTGTGTGTGCACACTAAGATAGCTGCCGCACTCCCAAGTGATGTGACCTGACATGCCCGCCAGCTCACATGTGACTTGTGTTAGTCACCACGGTGCAGCGTAGGACCCTACTTTGTCCTTCATGGTGATGAAGGAAGTGAGGGATAGCTCAGCATATTAATCTTGCTGCTACAATATCTCGATTAGATTCCTGTTACACTCTTGTGTGACCACGGTGTAAGAGTCTTCTTCCCAGGCTTTTGTTACTTTTGGAAAATTCGAGAGCTAAACCCAGTGGATACACCAGTGGTGCTTGAAAGACAAACCAGCGGCCACAGAGGAGCACCTTCCTGCATCACAGCTCGTCAGCTCCAGCTCTGGTTGCCTTCCACTGTCAGTCAGGACACTTTCCTCCTCACAAGCCAGCTTGCCGTAGAGAATATCCAAGCTCGAGCCTGCGAAGCAATGAGAAGCCTGAGAAGAGTGTCCCTCATTCTATGATTAACTGTTGTGAGTGGATTTCAGTTCCATTTTTTTTTTTTTTTTTTTTTTTTGGCCTGGGCATTTCCCTAACAGTTCACATTTAAAAGATCCTTGAAGCCAGAAGAGAGGAGCTCCTTAAGCCTTTCTTCTATTCTATTCATAAGTGAAAATCATTGTTAATTTAGGGTTTGACAGCTGTGGTGCATTTGTAAGTCCAAGACAGCTGTCATCAGCTCTCCAGCTTATTTTTCAAACAGATGTTTAATTTGACTTTAGTGCTCTTGCCAGTTTTTTTAAGGCAAAAGAGAGGGGGAAGCAGTAATAATCATTATATTCCTCATTTGGGTTTTTTTTTTTTCAAAGCATAAATCGAAATGATTAACAATGACAAAAGAATTGCTCTAATTGCAGTTTTGGGTTCAGAACCACTGAGCTATCATCTCCTACATAGTTCATGATCCAGTTTTTGGTTTCTTTCTCTAAAGTCAGAGGCTGCTTTGTGGTAATTATAACCAGACTCCAAACAACATTCCCAGCTCCACAGCAAAGCCTCCGAGAGCGCAGGAGAAATCGGGGGTGGTGAGGGATGGGTGACGACCCCAGGTGAATGCGGCAGGGCTGGCTTTTGTCTTAAAGCTCTGGAGTCGGGAAGCCCACGGAACTGCTCCCGAGCCCCACATCTCTGCTGTGCTCGGGTGGCCGGGCAGCTGGCTTCATGCACGCTCACAGTGTGCGAGTCGGCCTTGGTGGATAACATTAAACACATCTGTGCTCCAAGTAGAAATGTGATGAGTCAGCCCACACTTGGCCGCCACGCAGCTCCAGTCCACGGAACATGGAAGGTTCTTCCTTCACGCCAGCTGTGCAGCCGCGTGAGCCCGCTTCCTGGGTCGGCTTTCTTTACCCTTGGATGTGTTTGGCATTCATGTTTTAGTCTCTGTCATGTAACATCCGTAGTCTGTAGTTCCTCTTGAACAATGCCTCTGTACTGGGGACATCACAGGCACACTTGCTGCATACCTGTCCACATTGAGATAGAAGGTTCACCTTCTCCTTATGATCCAGCAACTTGTTGTTTTGCTCAAAAAGTTTTCATCCACCAGAGAGCTTTGGGTGTCTTGGATCACGGCTCTGAAATCAAAACTTAAAAGAGGGGTGATACACAGCCTCACTTGACTCATACTGGAAACAGCGGGAGATGCACTACCCAGAACCAAAGATAACAGTGTTATAACTAGGGCAGATCTGATTCCTCAAAGGGTGGCCCCCTCAGATTTTCAAAGGGACAGTGCAGATGGCCCATTAGGAGTTAATTCCTCCATAGCTACAGAAGATCAGGCTTCTGTTACATTGACTTCCAAGGCATTGTGGAGGTTTCCTTAGAGAATTGTAATGCAGACCAGAAAGCACTGGCCCTTGATCTGGACTCCAGCTCTATCCCCCACGTGATTGCTCTCTGCTCTTCCTCAGCTTAATTTAAGTTTAACACCCATCCCTTACTACCCACACCTCAGCTACAGCCTCATGTCCATAGTGTCGGACAACTTAGAACGTAGTAAGAAGCACCCTAGAGTACCCACATGCCCAAGTTATAGCCTGGGCTGCCTCGTCCTTAGGAGTTCTCTGCTTCGGCTCCTCCCTGTCTCAAGCTTGGCGTGGGCAGCTTCCTACCTCCCTGGATAACCTTAGGGGCTGATTTTTCTTCCCTAAAGAATATCCCTGTTTAAGCCCCAGCTCTCCCAATTATAGATCCAGCTTCCCTATAGACTGAGCTATTAAGAATCCTAGTAAAAAGGTGAACTTTCAGGACTATGATGAAACTCTGCATCCCACGATTGGCTTTTACATGGGTAGTGGGGATCAAACTCAGGTCCTCGGGCTATGAGGCAAGTAGTTTGCCAACTAAGACATCTCCCCAGCTTCCCTCTTAGTAGTGCTTGTGGTGCTTCCCGCAAGATGTGAGATGCTATGTTTTATATTCATTTGTTCCAAGAAATGATTTAGCTTTACTTTTGCCAGGCATTCTGGCACTTACTGTAATCCTAGCATTCAGGAAGGAGCGAGCATCTGTGAAATTTCGAGGTCAGCCTGGTCTACATAGTAAGTGCGAAGCTGGTGAGGGCTACATAGTCAACCTCTGTGCCCCTCCCCGGCAAACATAACAAAATATCCTCAAAATTCAAAACCAATCACGTGTAACTTCTTCAATGACTCACTGTTCAGAAGTGTGTTCTCATGGTGAGCACCTTTTCTGATCTGTCCATGTGGGTCTCCACAGTCCTTTGAAAGTGATATTCATATGTCCTTGAGGTCCAATCATAACTTCTATAAGGGCAGAGAAGTCTTCTGGCATTAATTCATTAATCGGTTTCTTACACCATTAGCTCATATTTGGGTATTCCAAGAATGCAGATATTTGTGTTATAGGATGGGGTTTCAAGTTCATTCATTCATTCTTTTTCTTTCTGTACCTTAGTTTTTGTCTGATTAGAATGCTTCAAATGTACCATCTTCAAGCTCATATATTCTTTCTTTAATTTGGCCTACTCTGTTTTGGAGGATTTCAACAATATTATTTAACTTCTTGAGCTGTTAATTTTTCAAGATTCCGCCTCACCTGTCTCTCTCAATTTCTCATTAATATCCTGCATTGTCATTTTATTTCAGTTATCTGATTGTTTGATCTTGTATTTCATTGAGCTTTCAAAATAATTTTCCATTTGGGGGTGGGGGTGGCCCACAAGAGCCTAGCTTTGGATCTCTGGAGCCCACATAAAATACCAGGTGTGGTGGTGCGTGCCTGTAATCGCAGCCTTGGGGAGACAGGGACAGAAGAATCCTTAGGGCTCACTGGCTGGCTGGTCTAGCCAAATGGGCACACTCTAGGCTAAGTGAAAAACCCTGCCTCAAAAAACTAAGATGGAGGGCAACTGAGGCGGGCATCCAATAGCAATCAACCTCTGGCCTCCACAAGCACTTACACATGTGTGTCCACCCACATGTGAATCTGTATACATGCACCATGCATCCACATGTACATACTATACCATACACACACGCACATCAAAAAAATAAAGCCAGGGTGTGGTGGCGCACGCCTTTAATCCCAGCACTCGGGAGGCAGAGGTAGGAGGATCGCCGTGAGTTCGAGGCCACCCTGAGACTCCATAGAGAACTCAAGATCAGCCTGGGCTAGAGTGAAACCCTACCTCGAAAAACCAAATAATAATAATAATAATCCTTTAGGCCCTTTCTGGTGGCGCATACCTAGGGGCAGGAGGCTCACTGAAGTCAGGGCTTTTCCCACTCCAGCTCCTTCGGCTGTGGTGCAGGCCCAGGCGCATCGTCGTAGCCAGAATCAAGGCGTTGCTCAAGGGCTCTCAGTACGACCCCACAGGCTGGGTGCGGATGCCTGAGCCAGCAAGAGCCACACAATCTCCCACCTTCCCCACTGGCTCTTTGGTGACTTCATGTAGCTGGTCATGCCCTTAGTCTCAGAGGCCAAGGCTCGCCCACCCAGACATCTTGAGGGCAGGTGGCGCCATTCCCCTCTTCTGTAACCCAGGCCCTAAAAGTGCAGGCCTGGCTCATGGCAGGCTGAAGTTACAGTCACTGCTGGGCCAAACTGGGTTTGCAAGGTGACTCCTGCTCCCCTGCAAATCGGTGCACTGAAATATCTGCCGAGTCCCAGAGACGGGGACATGCAAGAGTTTCTGGGCCATTGGAGTAAGCTCAACGTTAGGCAATGGCTGTTTTCTCTTCATGCGTCCTGGCCACAGCACCACAGGGGCTCAGTAAGAGATGCTATGAAGAGACTTTTCCATTTATTTATTTATTTATTTATTTTGTTTTATTTTTATTTATTTGAGAGTGACAGAGAGAAAGAGGGGGAGAGAGAATGGGTGCACCAGGGCCTCCAGCCACTGCAAATGAACTCCAGATGCATATGCCCCCTTGTGCATCTGGCTAACGTGGGTCCTGGGGAATCGAGCCTTGAACCAGGGTCCTTCGGCTTCACAGGAAAGTGCTTAACCACTAAGCCACCTCTCCAGCACTTAGTTTTGTTTTTTGAGGTAGGGTTTCACTCTAGTTCAGGCTGACCTGCAATTCACTATGTAGTCTCAGGCCTTGAACTCTCAGTGATCCTTCTACCTCTGCCTTCCAAGTGCTGGGATTAAAGGTGTGTACCACCATGCCTGGCTTAAGAGACTTTTTCAGTGACACCAGGCTATTTATCTAAGTGGACTGCAAACTTGTGACAATCCTGCAGATTCCCAATAGCCAGGATTGCCGGCCTCTGCCTGGGATGGTTGGCTGGACTCTCACCCTTACTCCTGCCGAGGCAAGTGTGCCTCTCCCTCTGCTGTGGAGCCTGAGTATTTTTCTAACTATTTATTTCAGAGAGCGAGAGAGAGAATGGGCACAGCAGGGCCTCCAGCCACTGCAAATGAACTCCAGATGCATGCGCCCCCTTGTGCATCTGACTTACATGGGTGCTGGAGAGTCGAGCTGGGATCCTTTGGCTTTGCAGACAAACTAACCGCTATGCCATCTTTCCAATAACTCCCCCCACCCCCCGCCCGAGTACTTTTTTTTTTTTTCTTTTACTATGTTGGTGTCTCAGGTCTCTGAATCTTGCAAGAGCCTAGTCTGTAACTGGCTTCTTGTGTCCCCAGCCCCACCTCATACTCCCAGCTGCTCACCACAGATTGGAGCTGTTCACCTGTTACCGTGAGCCTTCTTTGTCAAGGTAGCAAGTGCCAGCACCTCTCTTCAACCATCTTGAAGGCCCAAACAAGTCATTTGAAATTCTTTGCCAACGGGGCGTCACCGTAGCAGCTGCCTGGCAGAGCTGCTGTGGGGTTGGAGGAGTCAGTTACGGGTTTGGAATGTCGCGTGGCACAGAACGAGCCCCACGCAGGGGCCTTGTTATTGCTGCTGTTGCTGTGTTGTCATCATCACTTTGCATTTATAACAAAGCAAAGATGTGCATAGAAGTTCAGAAGACAAAGACATTGCTCACCCTAGGAGCTCATCCTGGGAGTCCAGAACCCCGGAAGTCAATTTCAGTTTCTGGCGCTTAGGACAAAAACTGTTCAAAACTGGTGTTGACACAAGTTTGAGGCCACCCTGAAGCTACATACTGAATTCCAGGTCAGCCTGAGCAAGAATGAGACCCTACCTCGAAAAACCAGAGTGGTTTTGGAACCTCAAGCACTGCACAAGTAGCCCATGTAATGGTACATTCCTGTAATTCTTAGGATCACAAGTTCAAGACCATGTCAAAAAAATCATTTAGTCTTGCATGTGGTCACCGATTCAGCAGTCTAATTCAGTCAGTCAATCTGAAAATTTCTCTGTAAAGACCAGATTCTATAACCTAGAGTGAGAGCTGAAGCGAAGAGAATCTGTGACTTCCAGGTGAAAGTGAATTCCAGGAAGATCCAGGGAAGCTCTGTGTGATAGAAAAATGAGGCACCTGCCAAGCATGTGAGTGATCTTGTCACAACTGGCTAGGACCTGCAGACCTTACAGAGGACTTGAGACATTAGATATGAATGTCAAGCTTCCTTCCTGCCTGAGGACCACCCTCTGGATGATGTGGTAGACATCGAGGGAACTCATAACTTTTCGAAGGAGAAAATCTTAGCAGGGTAAACTTGCATGCAAATATAGACATTCCTTTTGCCTTACAAGCTCAAAGAAAATTGCTGAAGATTGGGCAGAAAGAACTAAGAGCCTCCCGGTCAGAACATGTGTCGTAAGGGATGGTGTCCCCAGGCAGAGACTCTCAAGAACCTTCACGACCCCCTGGTGGATGCAGGTGTGGTGAAGGACTACAAGAAGAGTAAGCAACTGGGAAACCACCAATGTGCCATATGTTCATTCAGTAACATTCCCAACCACTAACGAAAAAATGGTACATTCAGGACACAGGACTTCTACTAACACAGTTAACATTTGTTGTGGCATTACTTTGTCCACAGAATAATTAAAAATCCCAATCTTGCTGGGCATGGTGGCATACACCTTTAATCACAGCACTTGGGAGGCAGAGGTAGGAGGATCACCATGAGTTCAAGGCCACCCTGAGACTACAGAGTGAATTCCAGGTCAGCCTGGGCTAGAGTGAAACTCCACCTTGAAAAGCAACAACAAAAATCCCAATCTTACATTGAAGAAAAAGAGCAAGGATAGTTATGCTTTATCCGTATACTGAAGAAATCACTTCAGAAAGTAATTAGATCTTTTAGAAACACTTCAGCATGTTCTTCATTGGACTTCACTCCTTTACTTGCCAGGTGGTGATAGCATCAGCATTAGGGAGAATTCTATGGCTAATACATGTTCCTATCTGGGTCATCCCTGCTAAATTACAAATATTTAAAACTATGTGTAAAATTTGACCACTTATGCAACATTTTCATCTTATCTATGATTTTCAATCATCACAAGTGATGATTACAAATAAACCATTGGGCTTGATGTGGAGGCACACACTTTTAATCCCAGCACTGGGGAGGCAGAAGTAGGTTGTTAGCTATGAGTTCAAAGCCAACCTGAGATTCTATAGTGAGTTCCAGGTCAGCCAGGGCTAGAGTGAGACCCTTCCTTGAAAAACCAAAACTAAATAAATTAACATACAGACAAAACTGACTCATAGCTTTCACCTTCGATAGCCTAAATACTACCACTAGTTACAAAATAACCTGTTATAAGACACTTTTGGAAAACATCTATTATGTCCTTCTAAGGAAAGTACTGAATATTCTTTAAAAATTAGGGAAAAAATATGTGAGCCTATCTCTGAATAAGAGATACCTACTGTTGTCGAGAACTTTGTATCATGATAAATCAAATTCAGAACTGGCTGCAGAACCTTTCCACAAGGAACTTTAGGGAACAAAAAAAAAAAAAAACCTATAGAAAAAAGTCTAAAACTGGGTGGTGTTGTCAATTGAAAAGATGACATCATATCGACGACTCCCTTCAACTTAGATAAAAAGGATGCTCTAGGGCTGGAGATTATGGCTTAGTGGTTAAGCGCTTGCCTGTGAAGCCTAAGGACCCCGGTTCGAGGCTCGGTTCCCCAGGACCCACGTTAGCCAGATGCACAAGGGGGCGCACGCGTCTGGAGTTCGTTTGCAGTGGCTGGAAGCCCTGGCGCGCCCATTCTCTCTCTCTCCCTCTATCTGTCTTTCTCTCTGTGTCTGTCACTCTCAAATAAATAAATAAAAATAAACTAAAAAAATTCAACAAAATAAAAGGATGCTCTATGGTCCTTACTGTCCTATGGCACTAGAAGGAAGTAACTCTGAGATTCATACATCTCAGAAGTCCTTTCCACTTTTTCTGGAAACAAATTGTGTATAAGTCCATCCCAGAACAAAAGAAAGCCAACTATGTACGTATTAACCTTTGCCTGGAATGGGCTGGGGAGTTTGGAATTTTTACGAGGCAACCCAATAGCATGCTGCTGTGTAGGTGGGACAAGAGAGGGCTGAAAGGTCCAGAAACCACGACAGTGCCTATAAACATAACATCCCACTGCCTGCTGGGATAGACAGACAGATTCACCAGTGCAGAGGCAACAAGATCCAAGGAAAACTAGAATCAACCAACAATTCAAGAGAAGATACCTGAACCCCTATCCAAAGAGGAGCTAAGATGCCCACATTGTGCAGGAACCAGGAGACAGCACAGAGGAACTGGCGAGCTGAGCAACGGAGCTGCTTTTAGGGAGAGTTTGACAGCCCGCACCAGCGTGGCAGGGAGATACTCAAAACACACCCAAGCAGAAACCTAAAAGCCGCCAAGAACTCAATATTAGAATCGACTTAAGACATAGCCACCAATGCTCAGGAAATTTTGTGGAAGGTGGAAGAGCCACAGGGTGTGAGGCAATATCCAGGTACATGGGCACCCCTGTTGACTGCTGCTCCTGTACCTCATAACCCACAACAACATGGTGAGTACCCACAATCCCACAGGTATGGACCCTCCGCGGAATGGAGCAAGAGAAGAGGGGCATGATGGTACCAACTTATGTGTCCTTACAATGTTTCATCTGAAATAAACAAGCAAAAAAGTAATTAAAATAAATATGAAATTAAAATCCCCAGTGTGATTGGGGTTCAACCAAGGAATATGAATCCCACTGGCCCACATTGGCAGGTATAAACAAACACTGGTCCTTGTGAGTCATGGAGTCCTGCCTCTCCCTCTCAGGAATCCGATGCTGACGTCCTTGTGGACCAAAAAAATCTGAGTGATTCTCATCATCAACTACAATGACAATCAAGTACTCCAACTAACTGCACTCAAATCTCCTCTAAGATTTTTTGGGGGGTGAGGGGTCAGGTAGGGACTCACTATAGCCCAGGCTGACCTGGAAGTCACTCTGTAGTCTCAGGATAGCCCCAAACTCAGTGATTCTTCTACCTCTGCCTCCTGAGTGCTAGGATTAAAGGCAAGCGCCACCTCGCCCAGCTTCTCTAAGATTTTTGAACCTCTATCATTTTTATATTTGAGGCAGGGTCTCGCTCTCTCCCAGCTGTCTTAGAAATCCTGGTGATCCTCCTACCTCAGACTTACATCATTGTCTTAGTGGGGGGTGTGTTACTCCTACAGAAATACACCCTTTGTAGCCTGTACACTAGGATTTCAGGCATCCTCATTACAGCAGGCTTTAAACTTCTAACTGATGGGATGAATTTTAAGATACTGCTCCATTTCCAAAGAATGATTCAGTCTCGCACATGGTCACTGACTCAGCAGTCTATTTTCAGTCAATCAATCCAACAATTTTTCTGTAAAGACCAGATTCTATAACCTGGCGTGAGAGCTGTGTCCAGAAAGACAATGGACCTAGGGCTGGCCTGGGGAGAATTTTACCCATGGTGGTGGCCAGGGTCAGAGCAGCTCACCCATGGAGGGAAGGGGGGCGGCAAAATGTCAACTCAAAACAGAATCAGTCCCCGAGGGTCCTGTTGCAAATCAGGAAACAGGACAAAGGATGAAAGAAGTTCAAAATGGAAACTTAGTAAGACCAAATCAAATGTATATAAAGAACTTCTTTGAACATGTTACCTCCATATGAGGCACTTCGTTGAAGGCGAACAGGAATGGCCCCTCACTACCCCACAATATGCAGTCATTGGACAAACATTTAGTAAGCCAAGGCTTGGGCCAAGTTCGCATCACCCCAGGGACATAGCCAGAAGGTAGCAATGAGTTACCAGCTAGGGAAAGCTTGGGGAGGAGAGTGTAACCCCAGCACCTCTTCCAGTCACCTTCAGAGCAGCTCTTTATAGGGTGACCTAATAATGGAATCATTATTTCTCTCCAGCCAGGAAAAGGCTGTCTTTCCACACATCTCCCAGTCACACTGAGTCGGCCACCCATCACAGTTTCCAGATGGTCCTTGGAAACAAAGTGTGGACCTTGCAGGTGTGCCCTGGGGCCAGGGAGGTCAAAATTGGCACCCAAACAGGTTCTCCACTGTCTGAGCCTCTTTTGGGTACTTAAGGCTTGGGAAGGGCCCTGGGTGTTACATACGTAGTTTAGGGTTTAACACAGGACCTTTTGCTGCCTCTCTACTATCCCCTAAAGGGTAATATCACAAACACTGTGAGAAGTTGAAACTTAGAGAGGTGATGGGATTCAGACTGGGTTAAAAAGACCCAGACTATAAAAGTCAAGACAGAAACCTTATCAACACTTTTAAATGGATTTGTCATGCTTTGCTACATTTTCTGATCCAGTGATCAGATCCTCCCTCTGGGGACACCAGCATGCCACTGTCACCCAGTGTGGTGGTTTGTGTCAGGTGACCCCATAAACTCATGCTTTCTAAATGCTGTGTTGCCAGCTGATGACGATTTGGGAGGTGGAGCCTTGCTGAAGAGATGTGTGGCTGGAGGCGGGCTTAGGGGTGTTACAGCCAGCAGCCCCTTACCAGAATTCAGCTCCCTCTCCGGCTGCCGCTTTCCACCTGCTGTGGCAGAGGCGATGTCCAGCCTCTGCTCCTGCCGTGCATAATTTCCCCTGCCCTCATGGAGCTTCCACTCAGGACTCTAAACCAGAATAAAACACTTTCCTCCCATCAGCTACTTTTGGTTGGGTGCTTTATCCCAGCAACGAGAAGGTAGCTGCACTATCCAGTAACTTCGGCTAGGGCAGGAGACCACAGGGGAGAAAGTTTTGGATGATGGAATAAGACTTTGGGTTCAGGGTCCTTGCTAGATACCTTTGAGCATGGTTCCCACTCTCTGCTTTAGCCGATTATCTCCAGTAAAAACAAACACCTGTAATCCCAGGACTTGAAAGGTGGAGACAGAAAGATCAGGAGGTCAAGGTCATCCTCAACAACACAGCAAGTCCAAGGCCAGCCTGGATGACACGAAGCCCTGTCTTTAAGGAAAAAAAAAAAAAGAAGTATTAATAATATCCACCTCCGAGGTGGAAGAATTAAACAATGGAGTGTATGCCCAGGTTCTAAGCCCTGGCTGAAGTTTAGAATCACTATAGCTACTTTTAGACCCCACCATTTCTCATTTCCAAAGGACCACCCCACCTCTGGAAATTCTAACCTCACTAGGCTGGGATGAAATCAGGGCAGTAGTCAAAGCTCCCCCAAGTGAGTCTGCTGAGTGCCAGGGCCCAGAGCTCCTGGACTATAGAGCACATGACGTCGTCGCACCTGGCACCCAGTGCGTGTTTGGTGTTAGCTGCTGAGCAGGGCAGTGCGTCCTGTGGGTAGGTGCAGGGATGAGCAGGAGGGCTCCCTACCTCATCAGACTTTAGCTCACTCTCTAGTTGGGCAAAGAAGATACAAGCCTATGAGAAATTAAATAGCAATACAACTTAAAAGTAGAAGGAAGAAAAGCAGATCACATTTTCCAAGCACCAGTCTCATGCTAAGCAGGTTCCATATCAGCTTAGCTCATAAATGCTCACAAGAGCCCCATAAAGTACTAGTGACCCCAATTCATATGGCACAGAGCTGAGATCCAGAGAGGAAATTCACCTATTACATCTTGAAGAGGAAGACCCAGGATTGGACATGATCTGCCTGACCAGGAAGGTCTGTTCCGCCATGTCTACCACGCTGATCTCACAAATGCTGAGAAAAATCAGTAATGAGCTATGTGGGTTAGAATTTAGAAGACTCGAATTCCAGCCCATGTTTATATACCTATTTATCATCTGTCTGTCATTCCTCCCACATATCCACCCTTCCATATAATTCTACCACCTGGTATAATCATAAAATAAGACTTTAAAAAATTATTTATTATTTATTTATTTACTCTTATTATGTATACTATTATTATTTATTTTATTATTAAATGTATTTATTTATTGGAGAGAGAGAGTGGTGAGAGAGAAAGAGGCAAATGGAGAGAATGGGCGCCCCAGGGCCTCCAGCCACTGCAAATGAACTCCAGATGCATGCGCCACCTTATGCATCTGGCTGATGTAGGTCCTGGAGAATCAAACCTGGGTCTTTGGGCTTCTCAGGCAAGAGCCTTAACTGCTAAGCCATCTCTCTAGTCCTGGAATAAGATTTCTAGTACAATCAAGTATTTCAGTTAATAGGCCAACTTTGGGGATAAATTTTAATGCTCCATTTTCATGAATAAAGTTAATAAAATTAGTACTAAGCTAAACAATACATCACTTCCAAAAAAAAAAAAAACCAAGAGAAATGGGATTAAAATGTGCTAATGGATTCAGATTATTTAACGTAGATTAACTACCAATCCTAAACAGCAATACAAATGGAGGAAAACAAAATTAATGTGATTAAACACACTCGGAGACTATTTATTCCGTCAATTGTTCAAATTTAGCCAACAGTCAGACTGCAAAGACTTCCAGCTGCAGCTCCAGAATAGCCCGGCTTCTCGTCAGCTGTTGCTAATTAATGTGATTTTCCTAATAACAGTTCTCTGATAGCAGACAGACGGTAGCAAATCAAAACAACGTCATTTTTATGCTCATGAGGCCTCGCCACAACGACAACAAGAGCCCCAGTGGATCCAGACGGAGACGCTGCTCCCTGCACAGCCCCATGGAGGGCCGGCAGCCCGCGCCCAGCTGGCCTCCTATGTGGGCACTTTTTGCTGAGTACATGGGCCGTCACCTGGTACGGTGAATTGTCTATTCCTAAGAGTCACTATTGTCACAGGTCACACGGAGCTATCCCACAGGATCTGGGAGAAACGTGCCCTAGACAATTGACCCTTTCACTGTACTTAGCCATGACCCACTTTCTCTTAATTGGCCCAGCATCTGCCCCACTCCACGCCAAAAGAAAGAACTCAAACTGCCTAGTTTGCGCCAGGCAGTTTATGTAGATAGTCCCTATGGATCAGGGTTTAGCATGACCTAGGGATGGCCAGCCTCCCTCCCGTGCAACCCACTGGTGTTTCTGGCTGGCTCATGTGTTGATCACTTATCTAATCAATTGCAGCTAACTGGTTCACCGAAATGTGTTGCATTTAACAAACGATCCATCCACGAAGTGGTTGATACTTGCGAAGGAGGCCAGGATGTATCCGCTTTGCTCTGCTGAGCAGCCAGTTCAGCAGCATGACAAACAGAGCCAGCCAGCGACGTTAGACCTCTGGCTGCGAGGGGTTCCTGGGCATCTCTAGTGCAGCCTGAACAGAAAAGCATCCTCGTCAGCAGCAGGCTGAACCATGTTTTGTAAAGAGTAGGTGTGTCAGCCCAAAGAAACATCATGCATATCAATGCTCTTGGATGGAGGGCATTACATACCATGCGATGTCTCATTCACAAAAGGTCATTACCAAATAGCCTCCAATGATAAGGATTCTGCTAGTGTTTGGCTGAGGAGATGGCTCAGCAGTTAAAGGATTCTGCTAGTTTACCATCTTTAAATATATCTTATTTTGTACCAGAAACATCCTTGGTGTGGAACCAACCAGAAGATTATAGAAATGTATATCCCAATCAGATAGTGAAAAAAAAAAAAAAACACCCACCCATTACAAACACAAAACAAAGCACTGACCAGGGCGCAGACCCTGGAGAAAGTGTGATCTTTTGGACCCACCACACTGTGAGGGGCCAGCTTCCAGGAAGTCTACCATGTTGCCCCAAGGAGGTGACAACCGTCTGGGTTTTAGTCATGCTCCATTATAAAGATAAGCAAGCCGAGGCCTCCCCCCCACCCGCTGTCTCCACTCGGTCATCTGTGGTGACTTCTTTTATCCCAACTCTGTGGAAGTTTAAAGCAGTTCCCCATCTCCCTGAGGCCCGTGACCTGTGAATATACATCCTGTCACTTTGTCATCTTAGCATAGAATCATCTTAAGATCCACTGTGGTTTAATTTAGTCCCTGCCACTGAGGAAGAAGAAGAAGAAAAGATTTGCTGTACTGAAGCTTGTTTAACATGGATAAGAGCCTCTGGAATCAGTCCCTTGCTCTGTCCCCTACTGTCCACCCCTACCCCAAGTTATTAGTGGTTTATCATTTAAAAAAAAAAAAAATTCTGGTGACCTGCATTCTACTCTGCATTAAATGAAGGTTCATCAATTTCTTCCACATTTTTCACTAAGAAAACTAGAACTCTCAGCATTCTTTCTTCCTTCTCTCCGGTCTATTCTCCCTGTGTCTCTTCTTTCCCTCTCTCCCTCCCTTTCTTCTTTCTGAAAGTACTTTTTGCAAGAAAGGCTAAGAAAAAAAGGACAGACCATCCCCAGATTGTGTGGCTCACATGGGGTCTCACGTCGCTGGGGCAGACCTCTGTGGGGTCCAGGATGACAGCGGCTCAGCTCTGATGAGTTCGTGTGGCAGCCGGGTGAGGTCACGTGTGGAAAAGGAGTGCAGACATTGAAAAGAGGAGACATGAGGCAGCACGAGAGGCAAGCAGAGAGGAAGGCACAGGCCGACCAGCAAGTGTGTTTTCCATAAAGAAAACTCTGTCCTGGGTTCAACCTCCTGCTGGTGGGCAGAGCGCCATCCTGCTGGTTCCCAACATTGTGAAGGGATTTTGAATTCAACCCCAAAGGTTTCTTTTGAGAACAATGGTTGCCGTCAACCAAGCTGCTTCACTTAGACAAAGAAGAGCCAATGCGAGTGGCTTTTCTGCGGTGGGAAGGCTCTCGTGACTCAAACGTGTCACTGTTTGCTGACTGCCTGGCACTCTGGGTGGCACTGGGAGTACCAAGGCACTTATGCTTTTTGCCAGGCTGTGGGCACATGGCTGGCACTCAGAACTATGTGGTGGATATAAACGGTGACTTAGAGTCAAAACAGGAAATCGAAATGCATCAGATCGACATACCCTCCGTGCCTCCTGAGTAGGCATGTGCCAAGGGCTAGGAGGGCCATAAAAGTGTGCCTCACCCTGTGATAGTTTGAATGTGGGAAATCCCCGTAGCCTCATGTATTTGAACACTGCGTCTCCAGTTGGTGGTGCTGTTTGGGAAGGGTGTGTCTTGGGAGTGGGGGTGGAGCCTTGCTGAAGGAAGGGAGTCACTGAGGAAGGGCCTTGGGTGACATATCCCAGCCCCACTTGCTACAGTCAGCTCCCCCTTGCTACCTTGTCCCTGCTTATATGAAGATGTGACACCTGGCTGTCTGCTCCTGCTTTGCTTTCCCAGCCATGATAGAAACTTCTGGAAACAGTAAGCTGAAAATAGACCCTTTCCTTCTATAAGCTGCTTCTTCTGGTCAGGTGTTTTGTCTCAGCAACAGGACAGTAATTACTACAGACCTGTATCCTCAGTACGCTCAGAATTCATTCCAAAGTTTAAATGTAAGAAACATAAGTGGAAGTGAACATCAAGAGTATCCCATAAATGGTAAAGAAAGTTGTGTTATAGGAGCCCATTGAGAGGATTTGATTCTAATGGTCTTGGTCAGTGAGTCCCTGGTAAGGCTGGCTGTCTGCTCCTGATTTGCTTTCCCAGCCGTGTTAGAAACTTCTGGAAGGAGTTGGGAGGGGCACAATGACTGGGGTGGGAAGAGAAAAAAGTGTATCATTGGTTTATTAAGAAGCACAGGTAAAAGCTAAGGGGTATGTGTGGTAGACGTCCTTCACACTGGGAAGGCAGAGCTGAGTTCAAAGTCAAGAAGGAAGTGTATTGGTCTGTTTTCTATCACAGTAACAAAATACCTGAAGCTTGGTGACCTACAAAGAAAACAGATTTATTTTTCTCACGGTTTGGCAGGTTCAAGAGCAAGGCACTGATGATGATCCCTTGGCAATGTCAGATGGTATCATACATGAATGCATGTGAGAAGGAGATACCATATAGCAAGACAGAAAGTAGGATCCTACAAAGCTGTCCTGATCCCTTTGCAAGACACTGTTTCCAAAGAACTCTCAGTTGGCACTGCCTTTTAAAGATTCCACCACTTCTTAGCAGGGCCACACAGGAGATCAGCCTTCTAACACACAACTTTAATATCTCCATGCCAGGGACCAGCCTTCTGACACACAACCTTCACATCTCCCACTGGGGACCAGCCTTCTGACACACAACCTTCACATCTCCACACTGGGGACCAGCCTTCTGACACACAACCTTCACATCTCCCCACTGGGGACCAGTCTTCTGACACACAACCTTCACATCTCCACACTGAGGACCAGCCTTCTGACACACAACCTTCACATCTCCCCACTGGGTTCCAGCCTTCTGACACACAACCTTCACATCTCCACACTGGGTTCCAGCCTACTGACAAACAACCTTCACATCTCCACACTGGGTTCCAGCCTTCTGACACACAACCTTCACATCTCCACACTGGGGACCAGTCTTCTGACACACAACCTTCACATCTCCACACTGAGGACCAGCCTTCTGACACACAACCTTCACATCTCCCCACTGGGTTCCAGCCTTCTGACACACAACCTTCACATCTCCACACTGGGGACCAGCCTTCTGACACACAACCTTCACATCTCCACACTGGGGACCAGCCTTCTGACACACAACCTTCACATCTCCCCACTGGGGACCAGTCTTCTGACACACAACCTTCACATCTCCACACTGGGGACCAGCCTTCTGACACACAACCTTCACATCTCCACACTGGGGACCAGCCTTCTGACACACAACCTTCACATCTCCACACTGGGGACCAGCCTTCTGACACACAACCTTCACATCTCCACACTGGGTTCCAGCCTTCTGACACACAACCTTCACATCTCCACACTGGGTTCCAGCCTTCTGACACACAACCTTCACATCTCCACACTGGGGACCAGACTTCTGACACACAACCTTCACATCTCCACACTGGGGACCAGCCTTCTGACACACAACCTTCACATCTCCACACTGGGTTCCAGCCTTCTGACACACAACCTTCACATCTCCCCACTGGGGACCAGCCTTCTGACACACAACCTTCACATCTCCACACTGGGGACCAGCCTTCTGACACACAACCTTCACATCTCCACACTGGGTTCCAGCCTTCTGACACACAACCTTCACATCTCCCCACTGGGGACCAGTCTTCTGACACACAACCTTCACATATCCACACTGGGTTCCAGCCTTCTGACACACAACCTTCACATCTCCACACTGGGGACCAGCCTTCTGACACACAACCTTCACATCTCCCCACTGGGGACCAGTCTTCTGACACACAACCTTCACATCTCCACACTGGGGACCAGCCTTCTGACACACAACCTTCACATCTCCCCACTGGGGACCAGTCTTCTGACACACAACCTTCACATCTCCACACTGAGGACCAGCCTTCTGACACACAACCTTCACATCTCCCCACTGGGTTCCAGCCTTCTGACACACAACCTTCACATCTCCACACTGGGGACCAGCCTTCTGACACACAACCTTCACATCTCCACACTGGGGACCAGCCTTCTGACACACAACCTTCACATCTCCCCACTGGGGACCAGTCTTCTGACACACAACCTTCACATCTCCACACTGGGTTCCAGCCTTCTGACACACAACCTTCACATCTCCCCACTGGGGACCAGTCTTCTGACACACAACCTTCACATCTCCACACTGGGTTCCAGCCTTCTGACACACAACCTTCACATCTCCACACTGGGTTCCAGCCTTCTGACACACAACCTTCACATCTCCACACTGGGGACCAGCCTTCTGACACACAACCTTCACATCTCCACACTGGGTTCCAGCCTTCTGACACACAACCTTCACATCTCCACACTGAGGACCAGCCTTCTGACACACAACCTTCACATCTCCCCACTGGGTTCCAGCCTACTGACACACAACCTTCACATCTCCACACTGGGGACCAGCCTTCTGACACACAACCTTCACATCTCCACGCTGGGGACCAGCATTCTGACACACACCTTCACATCTCCACACTGAGGACCAGCCTTGTGACACACAGCCTTCACATCTCCACACTGGGTTCCAGCCTTCTGACACACAACCTTCACATCTCCCCACTGGGGACCAGCCTTCTGACACACAGCCTTCACATCTCCCCACTGGGGACCAGCCTTGTGACACACAACCTTCACATCTCCACACTGGGTTCCAGCCTTCTGACACACAACCTTCACATCTCCCCACTGGGGACCAGCCTTCTGACACACAGCCTTCACATCTCCCCACTGGGGACCAGCCTTGTGACACACAACCTTCACATCTCCACACTGGGTTCCAGTCTTCTGACACACAACCTTCACATCTCCCCACTGGGGACCAGTCTTCTGACACACAACCTTCACATCTCCACACTGGGGACCAGCCTTCTGACACACAACCTTCACATCTCCACACTGGGTTCCAGTCTTCTGACACACAACCTTCACATCTCCCCACTGAGGACCAGTCTTCTGACACACAACCTTCACATCTCCACACTGGGGACCAGCCTTCTGACACACAACCTTCACATCTCCACACTGGGTTCCAGCCTTCTGACACACACCTTCACATCTCCACACTGGGTTCCAGCCTTCTGACACACAACCTTCACATCTCCCCACTGGGGACCAGCCTTCTGACACACAACCTTCACATCTCCACGCTGGGGACCAGTCTTCTGACACACAACCTTCACATCTCCCCACTGGGTTCCAGTCTTCTGACACACAACCTTCACATCTCCCCACTGAGGACCAGTCTTCTGACACACAACCTTCACATCTCCACACTGGGGACCAGCCTTCTGACACACAACCTTCACATCTCCACACTGGGTTCCAGCCTTCTGACACACAACCTTCACATCTCCCCACTGGGGACCAGCCTTCTGACACACAACCTTCACATCTCCCCACTGGGGACCAGCCTTCTGACACACAACCTTCACATCTCCACACTGGGTTCCAGCCTTCTGACACACACCTTCACATCTCCACACTGGGGACCAGCCTTCTGACACACAACCTTCACATCTCCACACTGGGGACCAGCCTTCTGACACACAACCTTCACATCTCCCCACTGGGGACCAGCCTTCTGACACACAACCTTCACATCTCCCCACTGGGGACCAGCCTTCTGACACACAACCTTCACATCTCCCCACTGGGGACCAGCCTTCTGACACACAACCTTCACATCTCCACACTGGGTTCCAGCCTTCTGACACACAACCTTCACATCTCCCCACTGGGGACCAGCCTTCTGACACACAACCTTCACATCTCCACACTGGGGACCAGCCTTTTGACACACAACCTTCACATCTCCACACTGGGGACCAGCCTTCTGACACACAACCTTCACATCTCCACGCTGGGTTCCAGCCTTCTGACACACAACCTTCACATCTCCCCACTGGGGACCAGCCTTTTGACACACAACCTTCACATCTCCCCACTGGGGACCAGTCTTCTGACACACAACCTTCACATCTCCCCACTGGGTTCCAGCCTTCTGACACACAACCTTCACATCTCCCCACTGGGGACCAGCCTTCTGACACACAACCTTCACATCTCCACACTGGGGACCAGTCTTCTGACACACAACCTTCACATCTCCCCACTGGGTTCCAGCCTTCTGACACACAACCTTCACATCTCCCCACTGGGGACCAGCCTTCTGACACACAACCTTCACATCTCCACACTGGGGACCAGCCTTCTGACACACAACCTTCACATCTCCACACTGGGTTCCAGCCTTCTGACACACAACCTTCACATCTCCACACTGGGTTCCAGCCTACTGACACACAACCTTCACATCTCCACACTGGGGACCAGCCTTCTGACACACAACCTTCACATCTCCACACTGGGTTCCAGCCTTCTGACACACAACCTTCACATCTCCACACTGGGTTCCAGCCTTCTGACACACAACCTTCACATCTCCACACTGGGGACCAGACTTCTGACACACAACCTTCACATCTCCACACTGGGGACCAGCCTTCTGACACACAACCTTCACATCTCCACACTGGGTTCCAGCCTTCTGACACACAACCTTCACATCTCCCCACTGGGGACCAGTCTTCTGACACACAACCTTCACATATCCACACTGGGTTCCAGCCTTCTGACACACAACCTTCACATCTCCACACTGGGGACCAGCCTTCTGACACACAACCTTCACATCTCCCCACTGGGGACCAGTCTTCTGACACACAACCTTCACATCTCCACACTGGGGACCAGCCTTCTGACACACAACCTTCACATCTCCCCACTGGGTTCCAGTCTTCTGACACACAACCTTCACAACTCCCCACTGGGTTCCAGCCTTCTGACACACAACCTTCACATCTCCCCACTGGGGACCAGCCTTCTGACACACAACCTTCACATCTCCCCACTGGGTTCCAGTCTTCTGACACACAACCTTCACATCTCCCCACTGAGGACCAGTCTTCTGACACACAACCTTCACATCTCCACACTGGGTTCCAGCCTTCTGACACACAACCTTCACATCTCCACACTGGGGACCAGCCTTCTGACACACAACCTTCACATCTCCACACTGGGGACCAGCCTTCTGACACACAACCTTCACATCTCCACACTGGGGACCAGCCTTCTGACACACAACCTTCACATCTCCCCACTGGGGACCAGCCTTCTGACACACAACCTTCACATCTCCCCACTGGGTTCCAGTCTTCTGACACACAACCTTCACATCTCCCCACTGAGGACCAGTCTTCTGACACACAACCTTCACATCTCCACACTGGGTTCCAGCCTTCTGACACACAACCTTCACATCTCCACACTGGGGACCAGCCTTCTGACACACAACCTTCACATCTCCCCACTGGGGACCAGCCTTCTGACACACAACCTTCACATCTCCACACTGGGGACCAGCCTTCTGACACACAACCTTCACATCTCCACACTGGGGACCAGCCTTCTGACACACAACCTTCACATCTCCACACTGGGTTCCAGCCTTCTGACACACAACCTTCACATCTCCACACTGGGTTCCAGCCTTCTGACACACAACCTTCACATCTCCACACTGGGGACCAGACTTCTGACACACAACCTTCACATCTCCACACTGGGGACCAGCCTTCTGACACACAACCTTCACATCTCCACACTGGGTTCCAGCCTTCTGACACACAACCTTCACATCTCCCCACTGGGGACCAGCCTTCTGACACACAACCTTCACATCTCCACACTGGGTTCCAGCCTTCTGACACACAACCTTCACATCTCCCCACTGGGGACCAGTCTTCTGACACACAACCTTCACATATCCACACTGGGTTCCAGCCTTCTGACACACAACCTTCACATCTCCACACTGGGGACCAGCCTTCTGACACACAACCTTCACATCTCCCCACTGGGGACCAGTCTTCTGACACACAACCTTCACATCTCCACACTGGGGACCAGCCTTCTGACACACAACCTTCACATCTCCCCACTGGGGACCAGTCTTCTGACACACAACCTTCACATCTCCACACTGAGGACCAGCCTTCTGACACACAACCTTCACATCTCCCCACTGGGTTCCAGCCTTCTGACACACAACCTTCACATCTCCACACTGGGTTCCAGCCTACTGACAAACAACCTTCACATCTCCACACTGGGTTCCAGCCTTCTGACACACAACCTTCACATCTCCACACTGGGGACCAGTCTTCTGACACACAACCTTCACATCTCCACACTGAGGACCAGCCTTCTGACACACAACCTTCACATCTCCCCACTGGGTTCCAGCCTTCTGACACACAACCTTCACATCTCCACACTGGGGACCAGCCTTCTGACACACAACCTTCACATCTCCACACTGGGGACCAGCCTTCTGACACACAACCTTCACATCTCCCCACTGGGGACCAGTCTTCTGACACACAACCTTCACATCTCCACACTGGGTTCCAGCCTTCTGACACACAACCTTCACATCTCCCCACTGGGGACCAGTCTTCTGACACACAACCTTCACATCTCCACACTGGGTTCCAGCCTTCTGACACACAACCTTCACATCTCCCCACTGGGTTCCAGCCTACTGACACACAACCTTCACATCTCCACACTGGGGACCAGCCTTCTGACACACAACCTTCACATCTCCACGCTGGGGACCAGCCTTCTGACACACAACCTTCACATCTCCACACTGGGTTCCAGCCTTCTGACACACAACCTTCACATCTCCCCACTGGGGACCAGCCTTCTGACACACAACCTTCACATCTCCCCACTGGGGACCAGCCTTCTGACACACAACCTTCACATCTCCCCACTGGGGACCAGCCTTCTGACACACAACCTTCACATCTCCACACTGGGTTCCAGCCTTCTGACACACAACCTTCACATCTCCCCACTGGGGACCAGCCTTCTGACACACAGCCTTCACATCTCCCCACTGGGGACCAGCCTTCTGACACACAACCTTCACATCTCCACACTGGGTTCCAGTCTTCTGACACACAACCTTCACATCTCCCCACTGAGGACCAGTCTTCTGACACACAACCTTCACATCTCCACACTGGGGACCAGCCTTCTGACACACAACCTTCACATCTCCACACTGGGTTCCAGTCTTCTGACACACAACCTTCACATCTCCCCACTGAGGACCAGTCTTCTGACACACAACCTTCACATCTCCACACTGGGGACCAGCCTTCTGACACACAACCTTCACATCTCCACACTGGGTTCCAGCCTTCTGACACACACCTTCACATCTCCACACTGGGTTCCAGCCTTCTGACACACAACCTTCACATCTCCCCACTGGGGACCAGCCTTCTGACACACAACCTTCACATCTCCCCACTGGGGACCAGCCTTCTGACACACAACCTTCACATCTCCACACTGGGGACCAGCCTTCTGACACACAACCTTCACATCTCCCCACTGGGGACCAGCCTTCTGACACACAACCTTCACATCTCCACACTGGGTTCCAGCCTTCTGACACACAACCTTCACATCTCCACGCTGGGGACCAGCCTTCTGACACACAACCTTCACATCTCCACACTGAGGACCAGCCTTCTGACACACAACCTTCACATCTCCCCACTGGGGACCAGCCTTCTGACACACAACCTTCACATCTCCACACTGGGTTCCAGCCTTCTGACACACAACCTTCACATCTCCACGCTGGGGACCAGCCTTCTGACACACAACCTTCACATCTCCCCACTGGGTTCCAGTCTTCTGACACACAACCTTCACATCTCCCCACTGAGGACCAGTCTTCTGACACACAACCTTCACATCTCCACACTGGGGACCAGCCTTCTGACACACAACCTTCACATCTCCACACTGGGTTCCAGCCTTCTGACACACACCTTCACATCTCCACACTGGGTTCCAGCCTTCTGACACACAACCTTCACATCTCCCCACTGGGGACCAGCCTTCTGACACACAACCTTCACATCTCCCCACTGGGGACCAGCCTTCTGACACACAACCTTCACATCTCCACACTGGGGACCAGCCTTCTGACACACAACCTTCACATCTCCACACTGGGGACCAGCCTTCTGACACACAACCTTCACATCTCCACACTGGGTTCCAGCCTTCTGACACACACCTTCACATCTCCACACTGGGTTCCAGCCTTCTGACACACAACCTTCACATCTCCCCACTGGGGACCAGCCTTCTGACACACAACCTTCACATCTCCACACTGGGGACCAGCCTTCTGACACACAACCTTCACATCTCCACACTGGGGACCAGCCTTCTGACACACAACCTTCACATCTCCCCACTGGGGACCAGCCTTCTGACACACAACCTTCACATCTCCACACTGGGTTCCAGCCTTCTGACACACAACCTTCACATCTCCACACTGGGGACCAGCCTTCTGACACACAACCTTCACATCTCCCCACTGGGGACCAGCCTTCTGACACACAACCTTCACATCTCCCCACTGGGTTCCAGCCTTCTGACACACAACCTTCACATCTCCCCACTGGGGACCAGCCTTCTGACACACAACCTTCACATCTCCCCACTGGGGACCAGCCTTCTGACACACAACCTTCACATCTCCCCACTGGGTTCCAGCCTTCTGACACACAACCTTCACATCTCCACACTGGGGACCAGCCTTCTGACACACAACCTTCACATCTCCCCACTGGGTTCCAGCCTTCTGACACACAACCTTCACATCTCCCCACTGGGGACCAGTCTTCTGACACACAACCTTCACATATCCACACTGGGTTCCAGCCTTCTGACACACAACCTTCACATCTCCCCACTGGGTTCCAGCCTTCTGACACACAACCTTCACATCTCCCCACTGGGTTCCAGCCTTCTGACACACAACCTTCACATCTCCACACTGGGGACCAGCCTTCTGACACACAACCTTCACATCTCCACACTGGGGACCAGCCTTCTGACACACAACCTTCACATCTCCACGCTGGGTTCCAGCCTTCTGACACACAACCTTCACATCTCCCCACTGGGGACCAGCCTTTTGACACACAACCTTCACATCTCCCCACTGGGGACCAGTCTTCTGACACACAACCTTCACATCTCCCCACTGGGTTCCAGCCTTCTGACACACAACCTTCACATCTCCCCACTGGGGACCAGCCTTCTGACACACAACCTTCACATCTCCACACTGGGGACCAGCCTTCTGACACACAACCTTCACATCTCCACACTGAGGAGCAGCCTACTGACACACAACCTTCACATCTCCCCACTGGGGACCAGCCTTCTGACACACAACCTTCACATCTCCCCACTGGGGACCAGCATTCTGACACACACCTTCACATCTCCACACTGGGGACCAGTCTTCTGACACACAACCTTCACATCTCCACACTGGGTTCCAGCCTTCTGACACACAACCTTCACATCTCCACACTGGGTTCCAGCCTTCTGACACACAACCTTCACATCTCCCCACTGGGGACCAGTCTTCTGACACACAACCTTCACATCTCCACACTGGGGACCAGCCTTCTGACACACAACCTTCACATCTCCACACTGGGTTCCAGCCTTCTGACACACAACCTTCACATCTCCACACTGGGTTCCAGCCTTCTGACACACAACCTTCACATCTCCCCACTGGGTTCCAGCCTTCTGACACACAACCTTCACATCTCCCCACTGGGTTCCAGTCTTCTGACACACAACCTTCACATCTCCACACTGGGGACCAGCCTTCTGACACACAACCTTCACATCTCCACACTGGGGACCAGCCTTCTGACACACAACCTTCACATCTCCACACTGGGGACCAGCCTTCTGACACACAACCTTCACATCTCCACACTGGGTTCCAGCCTTCTGACACACAACCTTCACATCTCCACACTGGGGACCAGCCTTCTGACACACAACCTTCACATCTCCACACTGGGTTCCAGCCTTCTGACACACAACCTTCACATCTCCACACTGGGGACCAGCCTTCTGACACAGGTCCCTGGGGGCCAAGCTATTTCCAAAACATATTGGACGACTGTCACCTTTGGGCGGTGTGTCCCTCACTGGCCAGCACTGTGATTGTTTGGGCTGTAGTGAGAGGTGAGAGGAGAGCTCGCATTGCGACAAGACCTCCTCCGAGCCAGACCCTGCGCTGTGCTGAGGCAGGGTGGAGGCAGAATAATCAGTGACACGGTCCACTTGCTGCCTAATGATCTGTGAATGGAAGTGATAAAGAGCTGGAGGTGACAGTCAATCCTGGGTCAAAGGGTAGGTAAAGAGAGTTGTCATAGAGAAGAGAGAGTGAAGAGGTAATTACAGTAATATCGTCTGTTGTGCATGTCCATCCTTGGGGTGTGAACGGAAAGGACTTAGTGGGTACTAACTGGCAGGAAAACAATGATATAATTTAGAGCAGTGGTTCTTTTAGAATCTCTCCCAGATTTTACATGCCATTTCCATATTTTTTCAGGGGTTCAAAGTTCTTTTGAACTCTGTGCACGGACCACAGATCCCTAGCTGAAAACAACCCCCTCCCACACCCTAGTCCAGCCTATAGGGGGAACCCTCTGCCAGCACTTAGTTCTAGCTGATGGGACATTCCCACTTCTACAGAAAGAAATGGTCTGTGACAGGAAGGCCCCCTGAGAAATAGGAAGAATGTCAGGTAGCCTTGGGCTGCCCCTGGACTGCTCCCTTACACCTGAGGGGACAGTGCTCTGGCGGCCAGCCCTGACTTACAGGAGCTCACGGGGCAAGGCTGGAAGCAAGGCAAAGGCAGATGGAGCGCAGAGTAATGACTCGTGTGAGGTCAGCCAGAGGGAGCGGGCGACGGCCGGGGACGCTCCTCGTTCCGGGCAGAGGCCATTAGTGATGACACGCACGCTGCCGCAGGACTCTGCCCAGACCCCCCAAGCAACCCAGGAGCAACACTCCTCCTTCTGTCTCTTGTTTTCCAGCTGAGAGATTCGTTCTATTTTGGATCTGAGCTTAGTCTGGGGAGAAGTCTGTTGAAGCCTTCAGTGCTTGGAATAAAAATTCAACCTTAAACTTTCGGGAGAATAAGACCACATACTTCTTAGTGGGAGACGTTACCACCTAAAATGACAGTCACGCTCTTTCCTTTATTGATTGCATTTTAGACCTATTGGTGGTTCTTAAACTTATGCAGAACCCCTTGGAGAAACAAATGAAAGCTATGAATTCTTACAACACACACAAAAAAACCTGTCTGCAAACCTTAAATTAAAGAACTCTAAGCTCAGTAAGCCTTGTCGATATTCTCTGCAAGGTTCCAGGAGAAGCAGAGATGAAAAACACACATGGTCCCCAGGACTGGAGGGCTCAGGATCTGGGGAGAGTTAGAGATGGGACGGACTGGACAGAGCACTGAGAGACAGGTAACTAGCGAGGCAGCGCTGATAACAGGCTCAACAACGTCAAGACAAGCTTGTCCATTACCCTTTGACTGGTAATGCCCAAGGTATCAATAATCATATTACAGATGGCTTAATCATGCACTAAAGCTGCTGGGAAAAGAATTCGTCTTTCAGGAATGTCAACCCTCCCATCCATGTATTAAAAGAAAAAGATTTTTAGCCGGGCGTGGTGGCGCACGCCTTTAATCCCAGCACTCGGGAGGAAGAGGTAGGAGGATCTCTGAGAGTTCAAGGCCACCCTGAGACTACATAGTGAATTCCAGGTCAGCCTGAGCCAGAGTGAGACCCTACCTCGAAAAAAAAAAAAAAAAAAAAACCAAAAAGAAAAAGATTTTTATATGAGATAACATCTTCAACTCAGGTTCAGGAATTAGACTTATATCTTCTCAAGGTTAAGAAGTGTTAACACAGCTGAATGTGGTGGCGAACGTCTTTAACCCCAGCACTTGGGAGGCAGAGGTAGGAGGATCACCGTGAGTTCAAGGCCAACTTGAGACTATATAGTGAATTCCAGGTCAGCCTGAGCCACAGCGAGACCCTACCTCAGAAAACCAAAACTAAACAAACAAAAAAAAAGTGTTAAAACACTGATTTTAGGCCACAGAGAAGGAGCCTTTACAGGTCAAAAGATGCTCCAAAGAATATACTAGGGTTGGAGAGATGGCTTTGTGGTGAAGGCACTTATCTGCAAAGGCTAAGGAACCTGGTTCGATTCCCCAGGACCCACATAAGCCAGATGCACAAGTTGGCACATGCATGTGGCGTTCGTTTGCAGTGACTAGAGGCCCTGGTGCTCCCATTCTCTTTCTGTCTCTATCTCTTTCTCTCAAATAAATAAATAAATATGGCTAAGAGTATAATAGTTTGGTTTAAAAAGCATGAGGTATGGTCCTGTTCCTACCCATAATCACCTACCTGTTAGGACCTCTACACCTGGGACTTTATCCAGCAATCTGTTTATCTCGTGCATGTGAGCTTGTATGACAGTTGTCTAAGGGCTGATGGTTGGTCAGCAGTAGAGCCCTTGCCTGACATGTACAAGGCACTGGGTGCCACCTCCAGTACCCTAGAGCCAGTGATCTAGCCGGAGCTCCAAAGACCTCCTGAGTCTTGATTTGCCCGCGTGTGAGAGCTGTCTGGAGAGGAAAAACAGGAGGACTGTGCTTTCCTGTGTTTCCCTCTCACACCCCGACCCAGACCCTCCTTCCTTTTATAGCCGCGTCTCTTCCCAGCCTGCAGTGTAGACCTGAAGGTGTGCCCTGGGAAAGGGCAGTAGGGGCCTCCTGTCCAGGTTCCTGAGCCCAGAGCCCTCTTCTCAGTCTCATCCACAGTTATCCGCATGAGAGGCTCTTCTGACAAAAGCGTCTGTAGTGGTTCATCTTCATCGTCACCTTGATGTGACTTAGAATCACCTAGGAGGCACATCGTGGGTGTGTCCCTGAGGGTGTTTACCAAGAAGGTGAACTGAGGAAAGACCCAAATGTGAGTGGCACCAGCCCATGGGCTAGGGGAACAACAATGCCAACCATCATCTCTCTCCTTCCTGATCTCCCAGAAGTGAGCAAGCAGCCTTGTGCTCTCCCAGCACGCCTTCCCCGCCATGCTGGACTGGACTCCCCCAAACTCTAATCTCACCCACATCCTTCCCTCAGTTGCTTTCTCCAGGTAATTTTGTGCCAGCAATGAAAATAGTAGCTAATCGAGAATCCTTGCCCCCGCCTCTCCAGTGTAACCTGCTGGCACCTCCTCCCCTTTTGCATTACTCTCTTCTGTACACCTCTGCTGCGTCACTCACTTGTCTTTCTATCAGGTTAGCATGCTCTCGAGACCAAGGCTCGTTAGGAAACTTGACCAGTGATGCTTCAACAAATAGAGGTTTGTTTTCTTCATATAAGAATCATGTCAGTGTGGGGCTGGAGAGATGGTGTAGCGGTTAAGCGCTTGCCTGTGATGCCTAAGGACCCCGGTTCGAGGCTCGGTTCCCCAGGTCCCACGTTAGCCAGATGCACAAGGGGGCACACGCGTCTGGAGTTCGTTTGCAGAGGCTGGAAGCCCTGGCGTGCCCATTCTCTCTCTCTCCCTCTATCTGTCTTTCTGTGTCTGTCACTCTCAAATAAATAAATAAATAATTTTAAAAAAATTAAAAAAAAAAAAAAAAAGAATCATGTCAGTGTGATGCTGGCATCGTTTCAGTAGCTCAGTGCTCTCCGGGCTGGAGTCTCTATGGGTTTTTTTTTGTTGTTTTTTTCTTCCTCATGGGGGCAAAATGGCTGCCTCTCTTTATTTATTTTTTTCTTTTTCTTTTTCTTTTTCTTTCTTTTCTTTTCTTTTTTTTTCTTTTGAGGCAGGGTCTCACTCTGGCCCAGGCTGACCTGGAATTCACTATGTAGTCTTAGGGTGGCCTCGAACTCATGGCAATCCTCTTACCTCTGCCTTCTGAGTGCGGGGATTAAAGTCAGGCCCCACCATGCCTGGCATGGCTGCCTTTCTTGACACATTGTTTGTAATAAAAGTTGTGAAAATAGGGCCAGACTAAAGTGCTCATAAGTTTCTTCCACCTAGAAAGCAAAACTTCCTCAAACAGTCTCCCCTCCATTCTAAAACCTCCTCTTATTTTACTAAGGCCAAACATAGGTCACAGTTCTCTCTCTGTTCTCTGCAAAGAAGACTGGGAAATGGGAATTTGGCTACTATGACAGGTTTACCTGGTGCCAACCTGAGCCAAATGACAGTTATTCAAGTGTGGGAGATGGGAAGAATGGGCTCTGGTGGAGTCCTGGGCTTTCTGATTCACAAATGGCATTCCCTGTGCAGCCTGTCACTCACGATGCCCCATTCTGCCTCCCGCCTCTAACGCAGCTCCGTGGCATTTGTTAAATACATTCACGAGTAAACAAGTATCTGCTTTTCATGCCTCGCACATCTAAATGAATTCTCTTAAAACACAATCCAGTTTCATTCTTTCGTTTTTATATGTCCTTTATGATACAAAAATCAATTCCTCATTAGTTTTCCATTGGATTTGGTTGGGGTGTAAATTCCCAAGTGCTGGAAGAATAACATTGACAGGGCCCATGATAAGATGAGGTCTGAAACTGAACAATAATGAGAGAAAATAGAAGCTTGTTATCCCCAGGGCCATTCTAAAATTCTAAGAGGAAATCAACTAAGCACGAAAACTAATTTTTCTCTCATTTTTATTAAAGAACCAGGTTCAGTAGATGTGCCTTTGTTTAATGGCTTGAACTGCAGAAATCCAAAGACCATCCAAGGCTGGGAATTGGTTTTGGGTTTTATTGTTGTTATTTCAGGGCTGGGGATTAAACCCAGGGCCTCACTCAAGTCCTTTCTTCTTATTTTGAGACAAAGTCAAAGTCCTTAAACTTTCGATCCTCCAGCCTCAACCTCCAGAGCAGCAGGGACTCCAGGCCCATCCCACCAAGCCACTGCAAGCTTGCTGAGGCCCTGGCTGGCCTCTTAAAGTTCGGGTCATGGATTCAACTTCTTGGCGGGCAGCTCTGCTGCATCTCAGCCCGAAGTGGCCTGTCACAGCTGCATCACCATAGCACTCACAGATGCTTCTCTGAGCTCCAGTGTTCCCAGCGTTGTTGGCTCTATCATAGACGATGGCGGACTAGCCTCCGCTTCTTTACAATGGCGCTATCTGGCCCTCATCTAACTACCTGAGTGCCTTTTACCACCAGAGCCAAATCCAAGGAACTCTTATCCGTGTTCCTATCCTAGTTTACTTATTATACTTAACTTCAGCAGTGTTAGCATTAAGGGGAATGTGAACAAGAGTAGTCTCTGGATAATTTCTTACCATGGCATTTGAATGTGAAATTTCTTCACTTGTGTGTGTGATGGGATTGCATGTGTCTGTGTGTTCATACGTGTGTGGGTGCATGTGGAGGCCAGAGGACCACCTCAAGCATCACCCTCAGAACTGCTGTCCACCTCTTGTTGAGGTGAGGTCTCCCGCTGATCTGGAGCTTGTCACTGACACCCCTCGCTGGCCAGTGAGCCCCAGGCGTCCTTCTGTCACTGCTTCTCTGTGCCGAGGTTCCAGGAGCACGCCAGCATGCCCAGCATTCCGTGCAGACACCAGGGATCCAGCTCATGCCCTGAGGCCCTTTACCGACAGAGCCATTCCCCAGCCTCCAGGGGCAATTATCTTCACAAGAATTTCAAAAGTTAAGATGATGCTGGCCTGGAGACATGGCTCAGCAGTTAAGATGCTTGCTCGCAAAGCCCAAGGACCCAAGTTTGACTCCCCAGAGCTAGATGCACGTGGTGCCTGAAGTTTGTTTATGGTGGCTAGAGACCCCAGCATACCCATTCTCTCTCTCTCTCTAATAAATAAATAAAATTATTTTTTTAAAAATATCTTTGCTATGCGTCATGATGCACACCTTTAATCCCAGCACTCAGGAGGCAGAGGTAGGAGGATTGCCGTGAGTTCAAGGCCACACTGAGACTACATAGTGACCCTTTCAGGACAGTCTGGCCTAGAGTGAGATGTACCTCAAGAAATAAGCAAACTAAAATCTTCAATGTCCCTCTTGGTCTCAGGGCTCCAACAGTCCTCCCTCCAGTATTCAGAGTTTGTAGATGGGGCAGCAGTGTGCTTACCTCTGCTGCCAAAGTAGGGAAGGCATTAGTGCCTCCTGTAGGGTTAGTGGGAGGGTTAAATAAGACAATATTTATGAAGCGTGTAGAAAAATGCTTATCTGTTAAGTAAAAAAAAAAAAAAAAGTGAGATAGCTGTGTTCAATCTTTTCTTTCTGCCCCGGATCCAGTAAGTTACTGCTTGCTGTGAAGTTCTCTCCGAGTGTGAGCGCTGACCCCTGCTCCCTGCGCCCTTCCCCGTTCTGACCTTCAGGGCTCCCCCTTTCCTCCTCTTGAGGCTGTCCCACTGTGGAGTCTGTTTAGGCCCTGTGCACCTCCCTCCTTTCTGTTATGGTGCTCATTGGTGAGTTCTGATTATTGTTTCTTTTTACCCCTTGGAATAGGTGCCCCTGGCTGAAAGGCAGCATTTGTAATGTGTCTTTGAAATTCCAGCTCCTAACAAAATACCCTGGACCACATAAGAAAGAGCTCAGTAAATATTTTATGGGCAAGTGATATTTTATGCCTGGGTTCTTCATTGGTAAGAGAAAAAAAAATAATTGTTGCAGGCTATACACTAAACCACCTCCATGGAAAACATCCCTGAGATCATAGAGAAAATTTTACAAAGTATTCCAAGAAATATTCAACAACAGGGAATTTACTGGAACTAGGAAGGAGGTTGGCAAATGTGGGCGGGACACCATAAAACCAAGCTTCACTTTGATCATCCGTTATCTCTCTCTCTGCAACAGCTCACTAACCAAGTGTCCCCTCTGCTGCCTCCACAGTGGAGTGGAACTGGACATCAGTCATAAGAATAGCCACTCTTAATTCAGCACTTACTGTGTGCCAGGAATTTCATCTGCGGCTGGCAAGTTACAAACAGCAGGAATACCGGCCACACAGACTGAATGGTTACTAAACGTAGCACGCTGCAGTAGGACCTTCCAGGAAATATCTGTGAACCCGCAATGAACCAGCCCCTTGGGGGCCAGGCATATATATTAAATCATTTCAATGACCTGATGTCTCCCAAGTATATCGGCTTCTGAGATCTCCCTCTGTCAGCTTTTTTCAACACTAGACAACAAACGCACGACTTAGCAAATTCTAACTACACCCCAGCAGGCAGCTTCCCCAAGGGAAAAGAACAGCAAATGAATAAACCCTTTAGACAGAAAAGAAAAAAAAAGATCGAACACTTAGGTGATCTGGGATAGTGTTTCTGGAAATGCCCACTTTCAGGTTTGAAAGAAAAGTTTTGAAATGATTAGTGAGTTGCTTAGCATGCCAATATCCCAAAGTCTGAGAAGCTAGCATCCTGAGAAATGTAATTTAGATTTCTTAGCATGCTCTCTCCCGATAAGAGAGCATTCAGTGTATAAATGCTATGCAACAGGGCTGCCAAATTGCAACACAGAATGGAGAAAATTTGTCATTTTGAAATGCTAAGGGAATTCGTTCTAACAGCTTTCTCATCTTGTAAAACTATTATTTTTCTGAACCATAATATGATTTATAAGCCTCCACTGAGTTTTATACTTTTGATGGGAATAATCTCAAAGTCAAAATGCATTTTCTCAGAATGTAAAATTCTCTTAGGAGTTGACCAAATGAGGAAGAAAAAGAAGTGTTTTCTTACAGCCGAAGTCTTCGTCTGTGTGAGCGTGTCCAGAGGTGAATGGCGCTCTACCTCAACCACCTCTGTTCAGCGGCACGCTCACTCTGCACGCTTTCCCAGGGTGACGTCACTTGCTACAAACGCCTTGGCTCTCACCTAGACCCAGTGGACTCCCCATCCGTATCCACATCCTTCAGACCTCTCCTGAGTTAAAGGTCCCCGCACCACGGTCACATCCTACAGCCCACTAACCTCAAATTCTCTCCCACCCCATTCCTTCTTCTGGAAGTACTGATATGAACACCTCTAGAAATAAGCAAGATTCCGTTTGTTCTCTCAGGAAGTTTGCCATCTAGTAGTAGCACTGGGGTCAGAAAAGGTTCATGTAACAGTTGTTCGACTGGTTGGTAAGTGCTGTGCTCAGAGAATCCCAAGAGGCTGTGTGGCTGTCACAAGAAGAGCACCCAGTCAGGAAACCAACCTGAAGGAAGGAATATCTTGGTTACATAACTGAAGTGTGTGTGTGTGTGTGTGTGCGTGTGTGTGTATGTGTGTGTGTGTTGTGAAGAATACCAGAGAGAGATTAATGGCGACAGACCAAAGGCCAGAGTGTGTGGAAGTAGAAATGAAGGTGGCTTGGAATGAGGCCAGGTCACAGAGGCTAGATGTGAACGAGACTCCTGTCTCCATTTGATCCCCACTGGCTTTGAAACCCAAAGGGGCCAACCTTAGTCAGCTGTGGCATGGAATGCATCAGGTGATCGGGACTTGGTTCTGGGAGATACACTATATTTTCAGCTCTCCACAGCTTGCTCCAAGAGATGCTGAAACAGATGCATGGGAAGTCAGTGTGTGGCTACATTTCATGATAATACTACATTTCATAATACTACTCCTTCACAAAGCACATGTGTTTTGTTCACCGAGTTGCCGTTCCTGCTTCGCCATCATCTAAAGCTAACATAGGATCAGGCAGAGACTCTGGAAACAGACAAGGGGAACCTCATTATCTGAACCTCCCTTTATATCCATTGCTACCTGCAGAAATGGAGTAGACACAAATCTTTATATGAATTCTACAGAAAACAAGAGCGTTTTGACCTAAACTAATGTCAAGCTATTTATGGTTTTAATTTATCCTTATTATAAATGGTCTAACATCATGCTACAGAACACTGATATGTTTGATTACAGGGGTACGAATGGCATATGCACCACATATATAATACCTAGAAAAAACAGGAATTACAAGACACCAATCTTTCTTTTTTTTTTTTTTTGGTTTTTCGAGGTTGGGTCTCCCTCTAGCCCAAGCTGACCTGGAACTCAGTCTGTAGTCTGAGGCTAGCCTCAAACTCACAGCAATCCTCCTACCTCTGCCTCCAAAGTGCTGGGACTAAAGACATGCACCACCATACCCAGCTGACACCAAGCCCTTTGGATGAGAAAATTTAAATATGCAAATATAGGCACACATATTCACATGCATATAGCATAGGCTATATAAGGTAATGTATGCAAAGTGCCTCCTTAGTATAAACTGGCACTTAATCTGGGTTCAGAAATGCCTTAGATTTTTATGAAACCTCAAGGTATGATGAAGCTGAATAGGGAAATACCTAGCTTCTGTTTGTGAATCTTCCTGATATTTACAGTCATATTTTTTAAAAGTTTGGGGTGATTACTTTGCAGAACTATGCCTTGAAATCATAAATTTTTACCACGGTCCTCCCATTCACAGTAAGAGGAATGACATTCAGGGTACTCACCGTAGGTTGCTAGTAAAGGCAAAAGCTGGCTAGGGGTGATTGGGAGAGTCAACAGGCAGGTATAGCAGTCACCTTCCTTTTTAAATTTTGTTTTTGGAATTTTTTTTCTTTCATCTTTTTTATTAGATATGGACATATTTTTAATTAGTTTTGTACTCAGTGAATACAGCTACAATATATGAGAGAGAGAGAGATAAAGAGGCAGAGGGAGGGGGATGGGCACATCAGGGCCTCCAGCCACTGCAAATGAACTCCAGATGCATGTGCCACATTGTGCATCTGGCTTACACGGGTCCTGGGGAATTGAACCAAGGTCCTTTGGCTTTGCAGGCAAACATCTTAACCGCTAAGCCATATCTCTAGCCCAGCAGTCACCTTTTTGTTGCTGGGACAAAAACACCCAAGTTGAAACAGCTTATGGAAAATAAAAATGGTTTATTTCTGCTTGCAATTTCAGAAGGGAAGTTCCATCATGGCAAGGAAAGAGTGTCAGAGCAGACAGCTGGGGCATCACATCTTGTCACAGCAGTAGGAGAGAAGTAGTCTACATGAGCTAGCTTAGCACTGGCAAGGGGGCTGGACTATAAACTGCTGAGGCCAGTCCCCAGTGACCCACTTCCTCCAGTGATGCTCAACTGGCAGCTATGGGGAACATTTTATATTCAAACCACCAGGGCAGGCACCTGGTACTGTGGGAGAGCGTTCAAACAAGAGGGATAAACATCAACGTGCTCCAGCCCAGGGAGCCGGTGGTCACAAGGTGGCGACCCCGTTAACCTCAAAGATGTTTGAGAGAAGTTACAGAGACTTGCATGTATGCTTGTGTATTACCCTGTTCTTATGATTTGGATATAAAATGTTTCCCAGAACAGGTCCATGTGTTTGAACATTTAGACCCCACAGCTAGTGGTGCTGTTGGAGAAGGTGGTAGAACGTTTGGTGGAAGAAGTGGATCTCTTGGAGGTGAACCGTGAGGTTTATAAGTCCAGCCCGACTTCCTGGCCTGCTGAGATGTGAACAAGCAGCCGCCACACTGCCTCACCTCCACAGAGCCGCCCACTGCCATGCCTTCCCTGCCCTGGTGGACTGGACTCCCTCAAACCACGAGCCAAGATACACCCTTCCCTCCCTGAATTACTTCTTGTCAGGTATTCAGTCACAGCAATGAGAGAGGACAACAATGAGAGAGGTAGTCTAGGGGCCTTCTTTTGTTTTTTGATTTGATTTTTGAAGCAAGCCCTACAGACTGGCTTTTGTGTGTGTCTGAGAGAGGTAGAGAATTAGCATGACTGGGCCTCCAGCCACAGCAATCGAACTCCAAATGCATGTGCCCCCTTATGCACATGTGTGATCTTGCATGCTTGCTTGACTGTGTGTCTGGCTTATGTGGGTCCTGGAGAGTCGAACACGAGTCCTAGGCTTCACAGGCGAGCATCTTAACTGCTAAGCCATCTCTCCAGCCCAGCTTTCCTTTCTTATTTCACTTGAGGCAGGGTCTTACTCTAGCACAGGCTGTCCTAAAACTCACGCTTTAGCCCAGACTGGCCTTGAATTTACAGTGATCTTTACCCAATCTTCCAAGCACTGGGATTAAAGGCCCGAGTCAACACACCTATCTGGCTTTCAAACATTTGTCAGAAGAGAATTTTATTACAAAAAATCCCCCCACCTTTATTTCCATGGACCTCTGTATACTGTAACCACATACCAACCCATTTTATTCTGTGGTTCTTTTAAAAGAACAAATCTGATTATCTCAGTCCTTGAGGCATGTTCTTCAAAGATATCTATTAAACTTGGAGTAAAATGCCACCTCTCTGCTGGCAGTGGTGATGGGGTCCTGCCCATTTCCCCACTCATTTCATGTTACCTCCTTGGTTTACCCTGTATGTGACCTCCAGATAGCTTTTTTCCTCTCCACCCCACCTCGGCCTTTCTTCTCTGTCCCGCTTGCCTGGTTAGTTCCTGGTCTTCCAAGGCTCCTCTCAGCCACCCGATTTGGAAAAAGCCTCTGCCAGTGTGGTCAGGGCCCCTACCCTGTGCTCCCCCACTCTGTGGATGTCTCCATTGTAGAATGAATCACCATTGTGTTCTCATCAACTGTGGGTTTGGCTGTTTGATGCTTCTCCCTCCTGGGCCATGAACTTTTGAGAATGGGAAGGGTGACCCCATCTGTCTTGTTCAGAATAAAGTCCCTGGTACTTCCCTCAGAGCCAGCCACTAAGCATGTTCCCAGCAATGATTTGTTGAAAGTGCACCCACAAATACAACAGGAAGACGGGGAGGGGGGAACTTCAGTGGTTGAAATGAGGATGGAGCCTTTGGTTGAACCAAAAACAGGGGTTTTCTGATACTTCCCAGGAGATCAGCTCCTTGCCCTTCACAAGGGTCCCCAGGCAGAGGGGAGGTTTCTCTGGAAAATACTGCTGTCGGTGGGGGGAGGGCACTTGGTGAACAAAGGACTTTGTTAGTCGGCTCTGGGGTGGGATGACTATTCTCTCATGGCCTAAAGGAACTTTCCCACTTAATGGTCAAGAGAATGGCTAAATGATCAAAGTAGCTTTGTGCAGGCAGGAAGCATATTTCATTCATTAATTTCAACATCTCTTCTCTCTGGGAGGGAGGGCAGAGACTGTAAAAGACATCTGTAAGGCTGGTCTGAACTATATTCTTTTGTGGAAGATTGAATGTGAAGTAGACATTTCTTTGGAAAGTCGTCTTGGCCTTGGCCCAGACCATTAGAGGAAATGGCCTCTATTCTGTGTAGATCCATGCAGAGAACATGAACACTGGCCTGTTCCTGGGTCTGGGATCAGGGGACCCAAGGCTTAACTCAGAGTGCTCAGCAGTAGTGGAGTCAAGGGATGCCTTTATCTGCTAAATAGGGTGAATCGAAGTGAAAATTACCTTTTGATTGAGTAGCATTGCTGAAGAAAATCAATAGAAATAGCCCAAGATTTATTGGCACCATCTCAGTTTTAAGTGTTGTAGACTTTCAAATTACTGGAACACTGGGTTTTAGGATTCAACCTTTTCAAGGCCAGCTGAAAATAAACCACAGAGCCAGTTAAAGGAGAAGTGGCATGTCTGCACAATCCTAGATTAAAGACAAAAGATTTACTGACCAGAAGTAAGTCATTCTCAATCTCAAAATATGCTTTCTAGACTCTAAGAGCCTGTGTTTGACATGTTTAAGAGAGAGCTATCACAACTGACATTGCCTCTGTTCAGAATGTAGGAGACAGTTCTGTCTAGACTTTCAGGAAAGATATAGAATGACATTTTCAGAACAAATCAAAATACATTTTTAAGTTCCTCTTTTTTTCTTCAGGAAGGTTTGACATGCTTCTATAATTTGAATTTGGTAGATCTATAAATGGCCTCAAGAGTTTAATAGGAAGAGTAGAGTAAAAATGAACCATTGAGAAAAGGCAGTGAAAATGTTGTAGTTTGCCCTCTTACCTTAGTATCACTGGGCTGGAGAGACAGCTCAGTCAGTGAAGTGTTTGACCTGCAAGCCCGAGAAGCTGAGTTCAACCCCCAGAACCCACAGAAGAATACCAGCGGTAGCAATACACACTTGTAATCCCAGCTCCTGGGAGGCAGAAGCAGCAGGAACCCGGGACTCCCTGGCCAGTTTGGCTTGTCTAGTTAGCGAGCTGCACATCACTAAGGGGCCCTGTCTCCAATTTAAAAAAAAAAGGTGATGACATTTCTAGAAACGACAGTTGACCTCTGACCTGCACATGTTCACAAACACACATCTGCACCCACAACATACACCTGCACACATGTGAACATGTGTGTGCTATGCATGCATGCCACACATGTATGCAGAATAACAATAATATCAACAACAACAACTTGATGACCCATGTTGAGTGAGTGTTGTCTAGGCATGTGCTAAGCTGTCAGCGTATATTTTCTGATGGTCCTCATGGTGAGGCAGCGAGGTAGGTAGTATCCTTGTGCCTATTTGCCGGTGAGGAAACAGAAGCACAAAGATCTGGGGTGACTCTCCCAGAGCCACGCAGCCAAGTGGCCAAGCACACCCTCAAGTCTGCTCCCCTCACCACTATGTTTGTGTCTTCTTTCCCCACAGGGCCAGCATCGTACAGAAACGCATTATTTATTTTCAAGATGAGGGATCTCTGACCAAGAAGCTTTGTGAACAAGGTAAGAAGATTGGGCAGGTAGGGAGGGACAGATGGGGAGAAGGGGGTTCTTTCAACTCCAGCATCGCTACAGGAATTCAGGAGACCGACCTGGGCTTTCTGAGTTCCCTGGGCTCTGCCTCCTCACGTAGCTCTGATTTTTAATCTGGCTGTGTGCTGTGGATAATTGGATCCGCCTTAAGCTCTAATTACTCAGCTTGATTCCCTGGGTAGGAGATAATGTACCTTATATTGGTGTCGTCTTCTTATTTTTGTGAAACAGTGATTATACTGAAGAGGTTCCTTGGAATAATTCACAGGACTTAATTAAGGAATGTACGATTGTGTACCTTTAAAAAAGTCTATTATGGCTCTCTGGGAAAATCTCCCCTAGGAGCTCGTGTGACATCCTGACAATATAGGGAGATTTTTCTATAGAGAACACCAGCAGAGGATAGAATGTCATGAGGGCAGGGAGGTGAGGAGGGCTCTGCCCTTGTGATCTCACCACCTTCAAGACTGGCCAGAGGCTTGGATTAAAGCAGTCTAGCAAATGTCTTTTTGTTCCCCTGGTGCTGGGGACCCAACCTGACACCTCCTGCGTGATGGGCAAGAACTCCACTACTACTGACCTTCAACCCCCAGCCCAGGACTGGAGCAGATAACAAAGTAGACCGGGGAGCTCAGAGCAGGAGCCTGGGTTCACTTCAGGCCTGGGTTTGAATCTACCTCTGTCCCCCTATCATGTGACTTAATATATGTGAATTAGGGCTGGAGAGATGGCTTAGTGGTTAAGCGCTTACCTGTGAAGCCTAAGGACCCCAGTTCGAGGCTCAGTTCCCCAGGTCCCACGTTAGCCAGATGCACAAGGGGGCGCATGCGTCTGGAGTTCGTTTGCAGAGGCTGGAAGTCCTGGCGCACCTATTCTCTCTCTCTCCCTCTATCTGTCTTTCTCTCTGTGTCTGTCGCTCTCAAATAAATAAATAAATAAATAAATAAATAAATAAATAAAAAATATATATATATATGTGAATTAGTATAGCCCCTGCCTGGTGTATCTGCCTCTATCCTTCCCAACCATGTGACTTAATACGTAAAATGATACAGTACATTCCCAATGCTTACTTAGCACTGTCTACATAAATGACAGCTCTCGCTACCTGTATTCAAGAGCTTGTTCATTAATCTACTGTTAAAAAAAGTAAGACCTTAAACATCTGAATGTGTTTAGAAATCATGAGATAACTCAATAAAAATAGAAAGTGTTCTAAAATCATATAGCTTAACTATCTCATTCCTATTCATTTTGGTAGAAATTTTATTTGCATTTAGAGCAATTAGTCTTTTCAGAAGAAATAATCCTCTCTGACTCTAGCAAATCATAAACTATGAAGAAAGGTTAAAGAAAGGCCTTCTGGGAAAATAATGATGATTGCTAGTAATTTTTTGAGTGTTTGCTACATGCCAGGCACTATTCTAAGCACTTAATATGCATTCATTATGTAATGGCCCAATATGGGACTAAGCTTCACTGGGTCATTCTGTGATATAGATGAGGAGTCTGCTAATCACAGGCAGTTTAAATAGCTCTTTCAGTGTATGCAGGCAGTGGTGGAGATTGGTGTTTGACATCAGGAGCCTGCGCCCAGGACCATTGCCTTCTGTTAAAATGGTGACCAAGTTCTCTACTATTTCAGTAGTTGGTAGTGGTTTTCTTTCTTTTTTTTTTTTTTTTTAATGAGTGAGAGCAAGAGAATGGGCTCACCAGGGCCTCCAGCCACTGTAATTGAACTCCAGCTGCATGTGTCATCTAGTGGGCATGTGAGACCTTGCGCATGTATCACCTTGTGCATCTGGCTCATGAGGGATCTGGGGAGTCAAACATGTGTCCCTTGGCTTCGAAGGCAATCGCCTTAACCACTAGGCCGTCTCTCCAGCCCTCCTGTTTCAGAAGCTCTCAGCATTGCCTCTGGTGGGCATCTTAGGTGGAGCGCCGCGCAGACAGAGAAGTTGCAAACCCTGTAGCCCGAGGCCCTGTCTGGCTTCTCTGTGGGCACCCCCACTGGCCTTGCCCCCCTTTATGTGTGTCGTACATCTCCACATAGGGAGCCTCTCGAGTCTTGGGGCTCTGGGTTTTTAAGTAGCAACCCCACTCCCTGCCCTCACTGCATGCATGTCCTGGTATCAGTTCCCACTGGTTGAACCTGAGGGCGGCCGGGATCCCACATACCCAGGCCACCTCTTGGCCCTGCCCTGCAGGTAAGTACTCACTGTGGCACGGTTCTGTTAGCTGACTGTCGGAAGGCAACCTTCTTTCCAGGAGTTGAAGGTTCCGAGGAGGTGATTCACCCACCACCATGCGTGGATAGGAGTCAGTCACTTGAGACACTTCCCAAGGCCTCAGAGCTGTGGAGACAGCGTGTCTAAGCTGAGAATGCGCTAAATTCAGGGCATACAGTGCCAATAAAATGGCATTGCAAATAAGGTCCTATGAAAATGACCAATTTGCTCACATATACACCGAGACCATTTGCCAATGGCAAGTCTTAGGCTGTAGGTTAATTATGTGTTCTTGTAGGTGTTCCCTGGAGACAGAGATCTGCGAGGAAAGTGGTTAACAAAATAATCACTTTAGCAAAATCTTTAAAATGTAAGCATAGAGCAGAGGGACTTTTACGTGTGTGTAATTGCTTAACGATCTCCAGTTTTCATTAGGTTCTCTGTGGTCTCCACTTCCTTGCTAGGTCACATCAAATCTTTCAAGGCAGGAGATAGTGAAACTTGGAGCTATTATTCCCCCCCTCCCAATTGAGTCCACTGACACACAGAAGAAGGAACAAGAGTTATATGGATAAAGAGCAACAGTGATCATTGTTCTTTTAAAGGCAACATAGGGCTTGGGAGATAGCTTAGTGTTTCAAAGAGCTTGCTTGCAAAGCCTGCCAGCCCTGGTTCAATTCCCGGTTGCCCACATAAAGCCAGATGCACACAGTGGCACACTCATCTGGCATTCATCCGTACTGGCAGGAGTCCCTGGGAAGCCCATTCTCATTTTCTCTTGTTCTCTCTCTTTCTCCTTGCAAGTCAATAAAAAGATTTTGAAAGCAACATGAACAGGAAATTATTTACTGTTAAGAACAGAGTAACATAACCCATTCCAAAAGGTGACTATAAGAAGCATGTGCATACATACCTTGATGCCCTGTCACAGACAAGCAGGGAGAGAGAGAAAGAGAGAGAGGAGAAAGGAAAAAACAGAGAAAAGAAGAAAAGAAAGGGAATATTTTCTCAATAAAATGAGAAAATGAGAACAACAGCAAAACAAAAAAAAAAAAATTAAGGGCTGAAGATATAACTCAGAAGTTAAAGTACTTGCCTGCAAAACCTAATGACCAGGGTTTGATACCCACATAAAGCCAGACGTACAAAATGGTACATGGTATCTGGAGTTCATTTGCAGTGGCTAGAGGACCTGGTGTACCCGTTCTCTCCCTCTCTCTCTTTCTCTCTCTCTCTCTTTCTCTCTCCTCCCTGTCCCTTTCTGCTTGCAAATAAATCAAGTAAATATTAAAAATTAATAAATAGGGCTGGAGAGATGGCTTAGAGGTTAAGCGCTTGCTTGTGAAGCCTAAGGACCCTGGTTCGAGGCTTGATTCCCCAGGACCCATGTTAGCCAGATGCACAAGGGGGCGCATGTGTCTGGAGTTCATTTGCAGTGGTTGGAGGCCCTGACACGCCCATTCTCTCTCTCTATCTGCCTCTTTCTCTCTCTGTCTGTCACTCTCAAATAAATAAATAAAAATAACAAGAACAAAAAAATTTTTAAAAAATTAATAACTAAATAAAACAGACAGTAATGGGGCCAGGGACAACATGAATGACAGAGAAGAATACAAGAGGACAGTAACAAAGGAAACCAGCAGATTTAGAAGAGATGGAGGGGGCTGGAGAGATGGCTTAGCGGTTAAGCGCTTGCCTGTGAAGCCTAAGGACCCTGGTTCGAGGCTCGGTTCCCCAGGTCCCACATTAGCCAGATGCACAAGGAGGCTCATGAGTCTGGAGTTCGTTTGCAGTGGCTGGAAGCCCTGGCGCGCCCATTCTCTCTCTCTCCCTCTATCTGTCTTTCTCTCTGTGTCTGTAGCTCTCAAATAAATAAATTAAATTAAATGAACAAAAAAAAAAAAAGAAGAGATGGAGGGTTGGTTGCTGAGGAGGAGGCTCATTGAATAGAGTGCTTGCTGTACAAGCAAGAGGACCACAGTTCGGGTCCCCAGCACCCACGTAAACACCTGGTTGGCGTAGTGACCCACCTGTAACCCCCGCCCTCATGAGACAGACACAGGGGATCTCTGCGGCAAACTGGCTGCTGGACTTAACTGAATTGGCACAATTTGGGTTCCAGTGAGAGGCTCTGCCTCCATAGCTGAGGTGAAGAGGGATGGAGGTTGACTCCTATGTCAGCCTCTGACCTGCACAAGCGTGTGCACACACATGATGCACATTGGTGCATGACATGTGCCCACGCCTGAGAACAAGCATGCACGCATGCAGGTACAGCACACATGGAAAAAGAAAAAACACATGAATATGGGGAGAAAGGCCGGGGCGGTCAGGTCCCTGTGGTGGTATGCGCATGTAATCCCAGCATTTAGGCAGCGGGATTGTGAGTTCAAGACCAGCCTGGGCTACATAGTGAGACCCTATTAAAAAAAGAAGAAAAGAAGGAAGAGAAAGACAACAAAACAAGGACAGAAGGAGAAGGCGGAAATGGGAGGAAACCCTACCATTTTCCAGGCCTGACATTACCTACAGTGGACAGCCTGGCTTTGTACCGTGTCGTGGGGAGGAAGATAATGCTGCCATCACTCCCCTTGAAAGCCCGCTTCATTAGCAAGACACTTTTTCTCAGTACCAAGCAGTTTCTGTTTTCAAACCTAGAAATTTATTTTTTTTAGATGGAAGCTTATTTTCTTTGAAATTCCCACAGGTTTATTAAGAATGTATTTCTTTAAAGCCTCAGCAATATCTTTAACTTCACTCCTGAAATCTGAACGTCCTTTTGATAAGGTAAAGCTACCAGCTGGTCTCATTTGGGCTCTTCCAAAGATTACCACTGCCTCATTTCACAGCACCTGGTAGTTACAATTGAAACCTCAGCATGTTTCTCTAAGTTCTGAGTCCCTTTTTCAAAACTAATTTAGGTTTCTTACACAGTGGGTCATCATCGTGGGAATGCAAAAGCCCCACATTGTCTGGAGGCACCGGGTTTGCTGTCTTTTCCGTTCTGCCCATCCACGTGGTACGCGGGCCTCGGGCCCTGGCTTCGCGCATGTGTGCTGATGTAGCCTGCTCCTGGGCACAAGCAGTACCCTGGCACCTGCCTCCCAAGTGCACAAGACAGCCAAACAGTGGTTTCTGCTCGGGGCAGCTATAGCCCACTTCTTTGGGGCTCTTTAGAAATCTCAGAGCTATATAGGGAGGTGAGATATTTTTCCTTGCTTAAAACTTTTTTATTGAGAATTTTTATGCATAATAGATTTCAGTCATAATCTTCTCTTATTACTTTCTTTTGTCCCTCTTTCTCCATTCCTTTTTCGCTGAGCCTCATCTGTTTTTTTTTTTATTATTAAGTACGAACTTTGGATGGACACATCATGTTGGCACTATCATTTCCCTGCCCCCACTCCACTGAGAGCCCTCCTGAGTGGGATTACTGGTATTCACCACACAGGGTTGTGGGCTGTGAGTTTTGAGAGCAGCAGTCAGTCAATGGGGGATGGAAAATATCTCTGGATATTCGCTCCGACCCTGTGGCTCTTAGAATCTTTCCGCCCCTTCCCCCTTAAAATTCCCTGAGCCCTGGTGGATGTGTTTGAAGTCTACTTCAGTGTTGCACTCTCAGAAGTTTCTGGGCTTTTGTTTTGGTACATTTGAATATCCTCTGCATCTGTCTCCATCACCCTGGTGCAGGTTGTCAGGCTCATCTTAGAAATAGGACTCTTGGGCTGGAGAGATGGCGTAGCGGTTAAGCACTTGCCTGTGAGGCCTAAGGACCCCAGTCCAAGGCTCAATTCCCCAGGACCCATGTTAGCCAGATGCATAAAGGGGGCGCACGTGTCTGGAGTTCGTTTGCAGTGGCTGGAGGCCCTGGCGTGCCCATTCTCTCTGTCTCCCTCCTTCTCTCTCTGTCTGTCACTCTCAAATAAATAAATAAAAATAATTAAGAAAAAAAATAGGACTCTTGAGCCAGGTGTGGTGGCGCACGTTTTTAATCCCAGCACTCGGGAGGCAGAGGTAGAAGGATTGCTGTGAATTTGAGGCCACCCTGAGACTACACGGTGAATTCCAGGTCTGCCTGGACTAGAATGAGACCCTATCTTGAATAACCCAAAAAAGAAGAAATAGTACTCTTGCTCATTTTGCCAATTCTCCTGTGGTTTCCCCTGGGCCCTGGCTGCTGTGTGAGGGGCGGTCTCCTGCCAGGGGGTCAGCTGTCTTTTCTTATATAGTTGGTAGATTTTTGCTATCCTTGGTCCTTGCTACCTTCTGAAAAAGAAAAACAGATTCTACAATGGAGAGTGAAATCAGCATAAGTTAAAGGGGATAAACATTGTTAATTAAGAGAGATTTTGGTGGGCGTAGCCTTTCTGTTGGCCAAAACTCGTGGGAGCTTCTCACTGGAGTCCATAACCTTGGCCTCCCTAGGATTCTGACCCTGTTCCCGGTTTCAGCTATGGGTTCCTTTTCACTGAGTGGATCTGTTAGCCAATCAGAAAGCCACTGGTTATCCGCGTAGGCTGGGTCCCACCATTGCATAGATATGTATGTCTTGTGAGGCTGGTGGCTTCCACTGAACCTCTTCTTATTTTTAACAACTCCCTCTTCTGTTTTGATGTCATCGACATGATTACATGTTGATGGACCCAACACTATGCAGGGTCTTGTGCAGGTTACAACAGCCACTGGGAGGTCAGAAAGGCACTGCAACCGCTGTGTCTGAAAGACAGCATTCCCAAGTACCCCTCCCCATCCTGTGGCTCTTACGTCCTTTCCGCCAGGAGATGATTGTTGTATAAATACACAATTCACTTGGGAAAAAAAGCAAAACAGATAAAAGCAAGTTATTCGCTTGATATGTCATTTATGCAGACCTATCCAGAGAGAGGACTTTCCTGTGGGCGGGGGGCGGTGATATAGTGCAGAGTAAAGGCCTGAGTTCCAGTTCTGCCTACACAGCTCACTAACCATGTGTCCTTGAGCAAGTCACCTTACCTACTTCAGTTTGTTCATCTGTAAAACAAGCATGACCAAAGGACTACCCAGGACTTTTGGTTTGAGTGAGTCAGTGAATGGAAAGGGATAGATAGGTGCCACAAAGACTTGATACATTGTGGATTTCATGACAGTGTCCTATAATTTACCTCCTCCCTAGAACGGAGAGCTCACTTCCCCTACCCAGCACTGACTCTGCGTATTCAATCCTAGTGGGCTCAAGGAATTCTAAAGAAAGACCTGGAAAGCGTTGTTTCTCAGAGGCAGGATCATTTTCATCCTCTGTGTTGCTGTTCACTGTACAATATTTAAGAATAAGTGTTTCAACTCGCAGAGAATGGAAAAGATTTATGTTAACACTGCCAGGGAGCTGAGGCAAAAGCAGCAGCAGCAAGCTGCATCTGTAGTCATTTTCATCTCCCAGGAGGCAGAGCAGATGGAGAATAGGAAGTGCAGTGCGGGATGCGGGGTTGACAATCAGAAATGTAATCTCTTTCCCCCCACTTATCAGCTATTCATTCATCAGCTAAAAATGAGGACAGAGGGGGAATCTTAAGTTTTTCCTGGCTGCTTCTGTCTACACTCAGAAGTAAACATGAACGTATAACGCATTTTCAGCTTCCACCCCACCCCAATTAAAGTCTCTGAAAATGTGATAAGAAACGATGTAAATACATCAATAAATACGCGTCTCTCTTGCTTGTTTCAGTTTTTAGCAGTTCTGTAAGTCTCTCCACTGTCCTCACAATTCTTCTTTAAAGCTGCTCCTTCCATTCTGCCATTTGGCCTTGAAGAATTTTTTTTTTTTTTAGAAAAAAACACATACTTTCATTCCTCTTAAAATCTGGTAGAGGGACTGAAGAGATGTCTCAGTGGGTAAGATCATTTCCTGCACAAGAGTGAGGACCTGAGACCACCTGAGTTAGATTTTCCAAGATCCCCATGAACAACTGGGTATGGCCACCAAGTCAGGTCCCATGGGAAGTGGAGAGTGGAGACTTTGTCTCAAGGGAAAACACACACACACACACACACACACACACACACACACACACGGATGAACAGTGGAGGTGGAGAAATCCAGTGTTCTCCTCTGGCACCCACACGTGCATGCACAAGATATGCATATTTTTACACCAACACGTACATACACCACACACATACCACATACAATACACATGCAAGAAAACAAAGAAAGAGAAAAAACCTAGCAGAGTAGTGAAGAGGTTGACTGAGGGAGTGAAGTCCTTGCTACACAGCATGAGAACCTGAGTTTGGATCCCCAGCACCCATGTAAAAGCTGAGACGGGGAGAGGGGTACCCTGCAATCCCAGTGCTGGAGAGATAGAGAGAGGAAGTTCCCTGGGGCTTAATACCTCGCTAGTCTAGCCTAATAGGTGTTTAGAGGTCCAGTAAGAGACACTGTCCAAAAAAAATTAACATGGAGAGCTATTGAAGAAAAGCTTCTAACATTGACCTCTGGCCTCCACACATATCCACACACATGTAAACATGCACCCACACACATATGAATACATGCATGCATGTATACTATGGTGGTTTGGATTAGGTGTCCCCCACAAACATATGTGTTCTGAATGCTGGGTCACCAGCTGGTGGCAATTTGAGAATTGGAGCCTTGTTGGAGGGTGTGTGCTGTGGGAGGCAGGCTTCTGGGTGTTAAAGCCAGTTTCCCTCTGCCAGTGTCTGGCACGCTTCCCTGCTTTATTATCCACCTGATGTTTGCTAGGAGGTGATGTTCTGCCTCTGCTCATGCCGTATCTTCTCCTGCCATCATGGAGCTTCCCTTTGAGTCTGAAAGCCAAACTCAACCCTTTCCTCCCCCAGGCTGCTTGGTTAGGTGTTCTCATCCCAGCAACGAGAAGGTAACTGCAACACACACACACACCATGTGCACATATACACACATACACACCAAAGAAAAATCCTGTTGTGAGAGGGGTGGGGAAAGAGGCCAGAAAGCATATCAGTAAAACTTACCACCAACTTTCCAAAGTTTCCCCCACCTTAAAGTATCTGTCCCACTGATAACATAGAGCTCCTCAAGTTATCAGAGCAGTTTTATTTTCAAATTATAATACATACCATATATATTATAATTACATATTTATATATAACATATATATTTCCATACTTAAAGGAATATAAAAATCTTTCACAGCCCAGTAAATGGCTAGGATTCATAAATCAGAAAAAGCCCTTCATCTTCTTTTCTAGGGATTAAGGAAAAGACCAGCCCAATGCCGCCTTACACAAGACTCTTATTTGCTTTCTAACTTGGTGCGTTTCCCATTCCAGATCCCACACTGGATGGGGTGACTGACCAGCCAATCTTAGACTGCTGCGCCTGCGGAACTGCCAAGTACAGACTCACCTTTTATGGGAACTGGTCGGAGAAGACACATCCCAAGGATTACCCTCGTGAGTACAGCAGCTGCACATTGCTAACTAGCATCCTGTCGGAGGCGGGATCCACAGGCTGACCCATGGCAGGTCTGCTCACTAGTCTCACTGGCTCCTGAGAGTTGGGTTCCAAGTAAGGAGATTCATGCAGACAGGCATGCTCTTGACCTCTCTGAGTAGTGTTCTTCTAAGTGTGTTATTTTCTGCGACTTAACAAAAATACATGCCCGGGGCTGTGGGTGAAGCACTTGCCACACCAGCATGAGGATCTGAGTTCAGACCCCCAGAACCTATGGAAAAGTCAGGCACGGCGGGGTGTGTCTGTAATCCAGCACGGGGGAAGCAGAGGCGGGAGACTCCCCAGGGCTCAGTGGCTAGCTCATCTAACCAAGCAGGTAAGGTCTAGGTTCAATGGAAAACCCGGTGTCAAAAAATAAATAAATAAAATAGAGATGGAGTAATGGCTCAGTGATTAAAGGCACTTGCTTGCAAAGCCCAGTGGCCTGGGTTTGATTCCCTAATACCCATGTAACACCAGGTGCACAAAGTGGTGCATGTATCTATAGTTTGTTTGGAGTGGTAACAGGCCCTGACGTGCCCACCCCCTTTTCTTTCTCTATCTCTCTCTCTGCTTGCAAATAAACAAATTAATTAAAACATTAAAAATAAATAAGTAGAAAGGAGAGTTACTGAGGGAGACATGAAATACTGGCCTCGGGCCTCTACATGCATGTACATACATGCGCACCACACACATATGTACACATATACATATGTACAGATATACACATTTTGCATATATTATAGACACACACAGTCTCACAAGGCATCTGGTGACCTCAGTCCTAAACCAGCTCTATCTGAATACAGAACAGTCTCTAACAGCTGGCAGAGGACTTGCTCTAGACTCTATACACTAAGCATAGCAGCTACTCAGCATCCTTAACCACAGCAGCTGTCCATCATCCATCAGAACACCCTTTTTCCCTCTGACTCCAGATGTCACCTTCTAGTGCCTTCATGACATCAGGCCAATATCATCCTTGCAGGCTGTCAGAAGACCTTGTAACAGGGTGTTAGGGGTTCAGGAAAGTCCTTGAGCCCTAAAGCCTAGGTCCATGTCTACATTTAGTGAAAGAATGGAATGAAAAAGACTGAAAAGAATAATTATTAAATTATTATATTTATTGAGGGAAGTACAGAACCAAGGAAAGGTACCTATGTGGCTAGAGATCCCATGGGGGGGGGGAGGACTGGAAAAACTGTGGAAAGAAAAAAGAGAAAAGAAAGTTCAAGGAGCTCTTGCCACGTGGGAGTGCAGGGGGTGAAGAACCCATGTGGAGAGCAAGGGTGGGAGGGGCTCCCCCCAGCTCAGCCTGGATGGGCCTGGGCAGAGCCAAAGGGAAGCTCACCAGCAGCTGGAGGTTCCCAAGTGGCCAGGCAGCTCAGAGAGCTCACCCTCCCCTTGCTGGCGGATTCATAACATTATGGTGGGGGACTCAGCTCACTGAGCACGAGGGTTTGTCTCAGGAAGAGGCTAGCCATGATGCCCAATTCTGGATGCTGAACTTTGACCAACCACAACATTGGGGCTAGATTTCAATCCTAGAAGGGCCCTCCCTCCCAGGAGGAGTCCAGGTTGTTTGCAGAGAAACAGACCTAGGGAACCAGGCAAGAGATAAGAAGCCAGGTCACCTTTTGACTTCTAGCAAGTGACTTTGAACTTTCAGGGGTCACCTTAACTGCCTAAAAGGGCTACCAGACTCCCTCTTAGCCCTGGAGAACTGCTACTTGGGGGAAGATCCTAGAACAGAGCCCTCTCAGTTCCTTTACACCATACAATTACCTCAACCAGTGCTTAACCGGCTCTGTGCTAAGCTCTACCGATATAATAATGAACCGAAAATTAAAAAAAAAAAAAAAAAAAAAGAAAGTCAGGTTCTTGTGTCACTTTGGGATTAGCGGGGAGACAGACACTAAGCACATAATCACATGAAAAGGGATCAATATTGTAACTGCGATTAGTTGGCCCCATCACATGTTTTCAAGCATTTTTTCCAATCATTTAATCCTGACACTAACCTGTTTTTATGGATATGGTCATCAAGGATCAGGACGAGGCCACAATGTCCACAGTGAACTATAACGCCCTGCCTGTGGTCTAGATCGGGACACTGGATGGCCCAGTCTGTCTAGCTGTGGGTGGCAGAGTGGCTGTGAGGCACTGAGAAGTGGTGTCTGGCCACTGTTTTGTTCTTAAGCAGTTCGCTCTGGAGTTACCACAGCTGGGAGAGAACAGAAGAGTGGCAGGAGGAGGTTCAGAAGAGGGATTTGGGCCAAGCCCAAAGGAAAGGGAAGAAAAGGGAATGTGGCAGGGAGTTAAAAAGACGCTGCCATGCCAGAGCCTCCCTGGTCCCCAAACAGCCCACCCAGAGGGGACTGAAGCATGTCTGGTCAGATCAAGAGCCATATGGTTTAGTTTGACCCACACACAACCGGGCCTTGGGCTCTTAGAAGTCTCTTCTAGTTCATTCCACTGACTCCGATGCATCTTGATCCACCTCAGCTGGGGTGGGAGACCGGCACGAATGAACTCAAACTCTTTGCCTGGAGCAAAAACCACGTGGAACTTGAATGCTGGAAAAAAAAAAATTTCCGACAGTGCTCCTGTCCACTAACGGAGGGGAAATAAAGTGTTAGGGGCCATCACTCATCTGTGATCCCAAGGAGCTGTTCTCTCATCTCTCTTCTGTCATTTCCCAGAATTTAAGTTTCGTGTGAAGAGTGTGGGGTTGGGGGTAATGGAATCATTGCTTCTGAATTTTTGTGGCAAACCTACACGGAATTTCTATGGCATTGTTGAGACGTTAATAAATGTAGCAGCCATGTTCCAGATTCCCAGTCAAATTGCGTCCTCACTTTTCTTCTTAACAAAAATGTGACCACCGGGTACAGCAGAGCATTGACCCCGTCATGCTGTGAGTCCGCGTCTTCAGCAGTGTTTCTTCCGCACCAGACCTGAGAAGTCCTCAGGGCCAGAAGTGCGGGACCTTCGTCATCGCTGCTGCTGAGGGCTGCAGGTACCTGGTGCCCTCCTCAATACCACAGTGACTGCTGAGCTCAGACTGGCATTCGCTGGGCTCTGCGAGGAGGGTGTAGCCAGTACCTAGTCAGAACGGGAGCACGGAGCATGGAGTGCGGGTCGGGCCTTCCTTCGTGTGAAAGGGACGCATGGGAAGAGAGCCACTTAGAAGGACACAGGGGGTGTCTAGCTGGAACTTTGCACTGATATTCTCGGCAGTGATGCCTACCAGTCTTGGGTAAGAAGTGAATTTTGTTGTTGCTGCAAGGATGAGTCTGTCTTGATAACCAGCCCTTGTCAGCCCAGAGAAGCTTCCGTGCAGCCTGTCAAGGGCCAAGTCTCCCTCTCCCTTTTTAATTAATCACCCAAAATGCCACTTTCCCTGCAGGGACCTTAGGACAGTGGTTCTGCCATTTTTAGTGTCACCATCTGTTTAGAGGGATAAGAATCATTGTTGGGGGGGGGGGCTTGGGAAATGGCTGTGGGTAAGAGCAGTTGTGCAGGCATGAGGGTCTGCAGTCAGCCCACCTGTAACCCCAGTCCTGAGTGGGGCGGGTTCACTGGTCCCCTCATGTAACTGAAAAAAAATGGCAAGCTTCAGATTCAGTGAGAGATTCTGTTTCAGGGAAATGAGGCAGAAGCATGGTTAAGGAGGACACCCAAAATCTTCTTCTGGCTTCTGCACACATGTACATGGGGCACACACATCTGCACACGTGTGTACATGCACCATCCACATACTATACATTATAAACACACACCAAAAAATGGAGAACTTTATAGCATACTTTGGTTTGTGTGAGTTATATCTCTCATTCACCTTAGCAAAAACAAAAGCCAAGAAAATTTAAAGTAGCATTTATTAATTTTAAAGAGCATACATCAATAATACACTCATTACATGTTAACATAGTTTGTGGAGTTAATTATATTGTCCAAACAGAAGAAATTTAGTGAAAAGAGAGTGTTGCTGTTTACCTGTTTTTGTTTTGTTTTGTTTTGCCAGTCTCTGTAATGTCTGGGTTAATAGAGGCATGTAGTCCCATTTACCTTTGCTTCTGAATTTAATCTATTGTAACATACTGTGGGCTGGAATACATGGAGAAAATATTGCCTCACATGGAAACAGGAAGAATATTTTCATAACCTTTCTGGTTAACTGCAGATAATCTGTGATACTATACCCAAAGTACTTCAGCCTCTATAAATGGAAGTTTATTGACATGCAGAGGGAGACAGAGAGAAGAGAGACAGACAGGAAGAGAAGAAGAATGAGCATACCAGGGCCTCTAGTCACTGCACACGAACTCTAGATGCATGCGCCACTTTATGCATCTGTATTTACATGGGTACTGGGGTCACTAGGCTTTGTATCTTAACTGCTAAGCCATCTCTCCAGCCCCTATAAATGAGAATTTTTGAAAGGTGAGTTGTTTTATGAATTATGACAGTGAACTTGTATTCGGCTAAACTAAGATGCGTGGCTCACCTGTGCTTTGGAGATATATATATATATATATGCCACTTGCAAACATTGGTTTATTGAGTTATGCAGATTACCTACACATGAGACAGCTAATTAAACACTCTCAAAATCGTACTCTGATATGACTACAAAGCTCATCAGAAATGGCTCTGGAAACGTATCAAGTTCATAGTCATGGCTACAAGTTTTCCAAGACTGATTTTTGCTTGAAAACTCAAATTTTATCATTGGCAATACTGTCAGTCGTTTTTCTAGGAGTGAGAGACACGCTTCATTTTTTTGAGAAAATGTCTGCCAAATTACCAAGTCTGAACAACCATAATTTGCCAATGGTTTGTTCTGGAAAGCAGAAGTGATGTTTTCTGAATGTGGAAGTGGCAGTTCGCGCTGCCCAGCAGAGGCGTGCAGGTGTGTTCACGGGGCCTCAGCGTGCAGCCAAGGTGCTTTTGCCTAACTAGTCACTCTGTGTAACAAGATGTGTCCTCATAGGTAGACACGAGATAAATCACCATCATTGTTCCATCAAGGACATTCTCATGTGAAAATGCGTTTTTGTGGTCTACCACAGTATGTGGCCCTGAAAAAGACACTAACTATGAATACAATCCAAGGCCACTGTTTTCCCGTGTTCAGTGTAAATGCCAATGCACTGCGGAAAGAAAATTGTGTCTTTACATTATTGTAACAATAGTTTTCACTTCTCAGCTCCTGTGGAAGGTCCATAGGAGTCTGTGGATCACACATATAGACGACCTCTGTGACAGAGCCAGAGAGCAGTCAGAGGTGTCCAAATTCTAGGTCTCTGTGGGACTTGCCTTTGATAATTCACACCGGACATTCACGGAGGCCCTAGTAACACCCTCTGTGTTCAGCCAGCCCATCGCGCGAGCCACATCTCTAGGTGGCTCTTCCCAGCCCTGCTAGAAAATATTTTGTTCTCGGGCTCTTTGTGGGGTCCCCTCTATCAGAACACCCTGCATTCCTGACTCTGGGAGGAGCTAGATTTGGTAAGACAGAAAGAGAAGGTGGTCTAAAAATGGCTTCTGGCATTTCTCCTCTGTTATAATGGCATACAACTGCTCTGGACATTTGGAAATTGTGATATCCGTTTAAAACACTCTCAATGTAGTAACATTAGAAGGTTATTTTAGGTCTGGGCCATATAAGTCTAAATGCCTACTTCCCTAAGTGAAGATTGCTGAGGTTCAGCTCACACAATCAGGCAGTGCCCAAACCGAAATCAAGGTTTAGATGCGATGATTTTTTTTTTTTTTTGCCTTCCCTTGGGGACTGCCATGAATCAATCCATCATCTGCCCTCTGCAGTCAATGTAAACATCTGATGCACAAAGTGTATTCTAACGTGAACTCAGCTGGCATCAAATTCTGTACGTGCCAACTGGCTGTACTCCCCTGTATGAGGGATGCTAACCTAGGAGCCCAGAAGAGAAGGTCTGGATTTGCTGAGCCTGACTGGAGCTCTTGAATCCTCAACATTAGCAGCCTCCCTAGAATCTGCTTGAGAGAGCGCCACAATGTAGCTCCCAACTGTGGACTCCATGAGAGCAGCCGCTTCCCAGGAACAAGGTGATCAGGCACATCAGGATGTCCTAGGATGGACACATGCCCAGTCTTTGTCACAGGATTAAGAGTGTCCTACAAGATGCCAAGCCTTTCTAACCACCAACTCTCACACAGCTCCTGAGGTTTTTACAAGTGCTTTTTTAGACACCCTGTTATCTCCTCCGGACAATCTAAGCTTCATAACTCCATCAGGTTTAATACTGTTTAACAAATACAGATTAATGAGTACTTTTCCATGATCCATTTTTTTAAAATTTGAAGATAATGTTGCCTAAAATACTATTATGACCACTGGCAAATAGACTATGCAATCAAAGTTAATTTTACAGTGAAATTATGCCATCTTCTCTATTGAATCCTTTGCTTAAAAAGTTATTATGTCTGACCCCATGAAAAATGGCCTTGATGTATTACTTACTTTTCTCATTGCTGTGACAAAATACCAGATAAAACCCACTTGTAGAAAGGGTTATTTCGGAGCCGGGAGTGGTGGCACACGCCTTTAATCCCAGCACTCGGGAGGCAGAGGTAGGAGGATTGCTATGAGTTCAAGGTCACCCTGAGATGACAGAGTTAATTCCAGGTCAGCCTGGGCCAGAGTGAGACCCTACCTCGAAAAACCAAAAAAAAAAAAAAAAAGAAAGGGTTATTTCAGCTTACAGTTTATAGGGGTACAGTCTGTCATGGAAGAGGAGGCATGGGCAGCAGGAAGCAGCTGGTCACAGTCCGGCCAGAGATGAAGACCGGTATCCAGCCGCCTTTCTCCTTCTTACGTAGTTCAGCACACAGGACCATGGGATGGGACCACCTACATCTAGAGTGCGTCTCCCCACCTCAGTTAATCTGATCTAGAAGACCCCTTGCAGGTATGCTCAGAAAGTTGTTTCCATGGTGCTCCTAAATCCTGTCAAGTGAACAACTGAGATTATCTCAGAAAAACTATTTTTATTTCTTTATGTATCCATCTATATACAGGGTTTCTATGTCACATTCTGACACATGGGGTCCTAGTCTTATGGCTTCTTTCATAGTCATAAACTACAGCATAGGCTTATTCCAAACAGGCGACCTCACTGTTCTTTCATTGGCCATTTGGGTGACACCAGATCTCTTGCTCACACAAAAGACTAAAACCAAAACCTATATACATAAAAGTCTTCCTTCACCCTTCTCCCTTTCTTTGAATTATTATAATTTTCCAAGAGTAAAACTACTGGCTACCAGGTGTTTTTTTTTTTAGGCTTTCCATATTACTTTTCAGATTTTTGTCCACAACTTTGGCACTGATTCACCACGTTGCCCATGATGAACAAATATGCCTATTTCTCTCAGCCCCAACCCATGCAACTTGAGCCTCTTTGTCTGAGTTTGGCTATAAAAATTAATCCTGGGCTGGAGAGATGGCTTAGCAGTTAAGCGCTTACCTGTGAAGCCTAAGGACCCCAGTTCGAGGCTCAGTTCCCCAGGTCCCACGTTAGCCAGATGCACAAGGGGGCGCACGCGTCTGGAGTTCGTTTGCAGAGGCTGGAAGCCCTGGCGCGCCCATTCTCTCTCTCTCCCTCTATCTGTCTTTCTCTCTGTGTCTGTCACTCTCAAATAAATAATAAATAAATAAAATTTAAAAAAAATTAATCCTACTACTTGAAAGTGGCATGGGTTTAATTATGAATACACTGGAGTCTTTTTTTGTGTTTCTTATTCTTTACCTTTAGTTCTCTGGGGTGTTGGCACCCCATTACATTACATTATTACATTATTTATTACATTATTTATTCTGCACATTATCTTCTCCGAGCCTTGCTCACTGTGTGACACATTGAGATTGTGAGTAGAGAGCATGAATGAATGAATGGATGGATGGATGGATGGATGGATGCAAGAAGCAGTTAGAAAATGAGCAAGGAAGAAGGTGGAGGGAGACGAGCAATGAAAAACTATTACAGAAGTCTGGCCAGGAGGGGGTTGGGACTCTGTGGTCACTGGGCGGAGAGGAGAACAGAGGGGCAGTGGGCAGGAGGAGATGGCCTTGGAGAATGATGCAGTAATGCAACAGGTAGTGGTACAGTTTGGGCAATGATGTGGTGATAGAGAGATGAGTCAATCCAGCCTGGGTTTACCAGCAGATTCTGCCACGATTTGGGTGTGGAATTGAGAGAGAGAGAAAGACAGGCCTCAAAGCTGACAAGTTAGGTGTCTGGCTTAGAGGTTGAGGTACTATTTCATTTGCAACTACTCCTCAATATCATTGTACTTCTGTTCCTACTTTTCTCTGTTTATCTGAGAATTTATCTGTTTATTTACACTGACATGTGTTCATGTCAGTGCGGGTGTGCGCGTGCCGTGGTGCGCGGGTGACAGCCAGAGGACAGTGTTTACCTGCGCACGTCATTTGAGGCAGGGTTTCTCACTGTGAATTCTGGCTCTGCCGTTCTTTGTTGCCCTCGCCATGAGCTTCTGGGAAATTCTCCCACCTCCACCTCCCAGCTCGCTGTCAGCGTCGGCATGCTGGGATTCCAGAACCCACCACCCTTGCAGCTTTTTACGTGGGTCTGGAAGTGGAGCTCAGGTCCTGTGGCTCGAATGGTGAGCACTTTGTCCACAGCCCATCTTTCTATTTTACAAATACTATTATTGGGAAATCATATCAACATGTTTCATAAAGGATCCTGGCAGAATTTTTAAGTGGGGTTATGCTCAAGTATTAAAAATGACCTTGGAAGTAATTGTTAGCTTTATAATATTTAGTTGCTTGGTTTATTCTCATTTATGTGGGTTTTTTGTCTGTTTGGTTGGTTTTTCCAGGTAGGGTTTCACTCTAGCTCAGGCTGACCTGGAATTCACTCTGTATTCTCAGGGTGGCCTCGAACTCGTGGCGATCCTCCCACCTCTGCCTCCCAAATGCTGGGATTAAAGGCGTGCACCACCACGCCTGGCTTATTCTCATTTATGAATTAAAACCAACCATTTGTGGGCTTCCTTATCACAGTGTCTTAGAATAGTAATAACATGTGAGCTATAGGTTTTGTTTCCCCATCCAACTTTAGACACAAAATTAAATATTCTGTTAGTTAAGGTTCCCAGAGAAATAAAACCAACACAAGAGAAAAATGGAGATTTATTTATTGAGAGGAGCTGGCGTGCACACAGCTGTGGCGCCTGAGGTCACACACTCTATCACCTGCAAACTCAAGACCCAGGAAAGCCAGAACTGTTTTTCTCGTTTAAACCCATGGGCCTGAGGACAAGGGAAGTGGATGGTGTCAATCCCAATTCCAAGGGAGGAGAAGGCCAGTGTCCTCATCTGGCCAGTAGGTAGGAGGCAAGAAAGAGATTCCTTCCTCCTGCCACTTCTTTACAGCACCTAGTTGGATGATGCCTCCCTCAACATTTTTAAATATTCTTGAAAATATTGTATTTATTTAATTATTTGAGATGGAGAGAGACTGAAAATAAACACACCAGGGCCTCTAGCCTCCGTAAAGTAACTCCAGACACATGCACCACGTTGCAGTCAGGTTCACGTTTTACTGTCGCAGTCAGGTCTGCATTGCTGGCAGAAATTACCCAACCAAGAGCAGCTTGTGGGACAAAGAGGTTTATTTTTGCTTACAGGCTCAAGGGGGAAGCTCCACGATAACAGGGAAAACGATGGCATGAGCAGAGGGTGGACATCACCCTTGGCCAACATAAGGTGGACAGTAGCAACAGGAGAGTATGCCAGACACTGACAAGGGGACACTGGCTATATCACCCATAATTCTGCCCCCAACAATAACACTGCCTCCAGGAGGCGTTATTTCCCAAATCTCCAGCAGCTGGGAACCTAACATTCAGGACTCCTAAGTTTATGGGGGACACCTGAATCAAACCACCACACACCACCTTGCGCATCTTTAGGTAGGTACTGGCAAATCAAACCTGGGTCCTTTAGCTTTCCAAGCAAGTACCTTAACCACTGAACAATCTCTCCAGCCATTTTAATTTTTTTATTGAGAACTCTAATATATCAATATAATGCAAATTTGTCATGTTCCCATTGGGTTATACTCATGTTCCCTCTCCTCCACCCTCATGCCACTGAGGTCCCTTCTCAGTGGGGTTATTGGTAATCACTGTGGGGTTGTGAATGCACCAGCCTGTGTTGTGGGTAGGGGCCAATGTTCCAGAGTACTTTCCCAGCCTGTGGCTCTGACATTCTTTCCCCATCTTTTTTTGGCGGGGGGGGGGGTTGTTTATTTTTATTTATTTATTTGAGAGAGAATGGGCACACCAGGGCATCCAGCCACTGCAAACGAACTCCAGACGCATATGCCCCCTTGTGTATCTGGCTAACGTGGGTCCTGGGGAATCGAGCCCTGAACTGGGGTCCTTGGGCTTCACAAGCAAGCGCTTAAATGCTAAGCCATCTCTCCAGCCCATTTCCCCGTCTTTTATGCAGCTTTCCCTGAGCCTTGGAGGGCATGTTGTAAAGCTCCTTGAATTATGAGCTCTCCGCACCCTTCAGTTTCCTGTTTTGATGAGCTTTGAGTCTCCTTGGTGTCTACTACTATTTGCCCAGAGGAGTTGTCAGACTAGAAGTGAGAGAAGCACTTTTATTTAATCTGCCAAAAGTAGTGGATCCTGCAAGCTACAGAATCAACCGCCCAGGCACGATATACCCACCAGTACAATAGTGATACATAGGGTATGGGGCCGTCAACCGCCCTCTAATTGCCTGTGAGGCCCGCACAGGGGGTGGGCATTCGTGTCTGGTACTGAGAACCAAGTCAGAAGGCTATGGCTTGAAAGATCATCATCCAAGGGGGAAGCTTCCAATCTGCTTTAGGCAAAAGAAGAGATTAAGGTCAACCTGCTTTATCCGGTTTGTGGATTCAAATGCTAATCTCATTCAGAAACAGCCTTCACAGACACACTGGGAGGTCATCGTGGTCGATGTGGATGCCTCACAGCATCACTGAGCTTACACATAAGCTAACCACCATGTGCTTTCAGCAGACAGCAATTCCACGGCTTCCCTCCGTCCCTGAGAGGACGTGCTCCTGCTCCTGCTTCCCTTTATGGGTTGGGAGTAGAAAAGGGAAGTCACCCTTTAGGTCTTTGAGCTAACTGCGGAAGGTTGCCTCCGTATACTCATCTCTCACAGAGATCACACTACATAAACCAAGAGAGTGGAACCCCGCAAAGACAAGAGGAAGGAAGGCTGCGCCACACAAGGCATGCCAGCCAAATGGGAGGAGGTAGAGATAGATTGGTGGAGCGTGAGGAAAGCTGAGGCGTCAGGGCCTGCATAAGGACAGTGCCCAGCACAGGACACAGGAAAAGCCTCGGGATTGGAGAAAGGCCAAGGGGGTCCGGTAGGTAAAACACTTGCCACACATGCATGAAGACCTGAGTTCAGATCCCCAACACACTTATGCAGGAGTCTGGACCACGGGTGTTCATTCTTGTAACACCAGACCGGAGCAGCTAGACAGGAGAGCCCTAGGGCCACTGCCTAGCTAGACCAGCGGAATCAGTGACCTCTGTGATCAGAGACAGACCCTGTCTGCAATAATACAGTGGAGAGATACGAAACAGGTCACCCAGTGTCAACCTCCGGCCTCCACATGCGCATACACTTTTACCCACACACGTACAAACATGCATATACACCCATGCATTCCACCCACACACATATATGGCAAAAAGAAAGAAAAAAAGAAAAGATACATTGCAATTAAGTTTTAAAAATAATGGGGATAGGGGTCACACTAGGTATGCAGGAAAACAAGTACCAATCAAAGGCCCGGGCAGAGGTGGCATGAGAGCTTTATAGGGCAACAATGTGCAAGGCCCTTTAGGGAATGCTGTCTAACTCCACGCGGTGCTCATGAGCTCTCATAGGACTCAACCCAGACTCCACACTGCCCGAGGGGGTCTCTGCTCATCTCCATATGCTAATTAGCTGGGTTTCTTTTTTTTAAATTAATTCATTCATTCATTAGCAAAACACACAGAGCAGAGAGAGAGACACAGACAGAATAGGCGTGCCAGGGCCTATAGCTATTGCAAATGAACTCCAGATGCATGTGCCACCTTGTACATCTTGCTTATTGTACATCTTGCTTACGTAGGACCTGGAGAATCAAACCTGGATCCATAGGCTTCACAGGCAAGCGCCTTAACTGTTAAGCCATCTCTCCAGCCCTAGCTGGGTTTCTTTCTGGCTCATCTTCTCATTGAAAGTTTGTCCCTCCAATAAGCCTGCCTTTAAATTGGGTTGTGTTGTGTTCCTGCTCCTGCTGAAGTTGCCCCATGCAAACTCCTGTTCCCTAAGCCCACAGTCAGGTACAGTCCAAACCGTAGCTCAGCAGTTGCTCCTGTCTCTGGTTAGGATTGCTCTCATTTTCTCTAGCGCCTCTGGCTATTTGGGGACGGTTTTAATGTAACTTCCAGATTCATGCTCTGCCCTTCTTCAGTCCACTTTGGGAGAGTATCTTCTAGGGTCCTTTGTTCCCTTATCCTCTAGCCTCTTCCTGGTTTGGTCAGTGGGAGCCAAGGACAGAAGACAGAGTTCAGCTCATCTGTAGCCATGCTCCATTCCTTACTTTCCGTGGAGGGTGAGGATGGACCGCCTTCGTCCAGAGCCCACAGCTCTGTCTGGCCGCCCCTCCCTTCTAACTACAGCTTGCCTCCTGGCTCCTAAAGTAACCGCTCTCCTACGGAGGAACTCTCCTTTCTCTGTGAGCTTCTCAGCCCTTGCTGCTCTCCTTGAACCATCCCTTCATCAAACTCCTCTTTTTCACCCCTGCGATCATGCCATCTGTTTGCTGAGGGCCTCTGGCTGATGTACCATACTCTTGAGTATCGATGCTTAAGTTCTTTACATGTATTTCTTTGAAACAAAATGCAAAATTAGCAAATGCAATGAACTCAGGGATTGCCAGGGTTTCATATCCCTGTACATTTCGTGTGGGCTTAAACATGCCCTCTAGGCTGTATTCTGACCCACTCAAGATCTCCACCTCTACTTGCTTTCCTCACAGGACCAGGAGGCAGAGACATGGTGGTCTCTTTCCTCTGCATCTGAAGTGCATCTCAGCTGCTCACTCAGTACCCTTTCCCACATCCTCTCTGCCTTCTGCCTTCTCCAACCCTCAGCCCTCATCTCACCCAGAACACTTGGGGGAGCAATGCTGCCAGTAGAAACTCCAGGGCTGGTTTCCAACTCCCTGTGTAACCTAGGATGACCTTGAACTTCTGGTCCTTCTGCCTCCACATCCTAAGTCTTGAGATTGCAGCCTTGACCCACCCTGCCTGGCTCCTATTTATTTTATTTTTATTTATTTGAGAGAGCGAATGGGAGCACCAGGGCCTTCAGCCTCTGCAAATGAACTCCAGACGGGTGCAACCCCACGCATGTGCATATTGCATGCTTGTGTCACTGTGCATCTGGCTCACACAGGACCTGGAGATTTGAACATGCGTTTTTAGGCTTTGCAGGCAAGCGTTTTAACTGCTAAGCCATCTCTCCAGGCCCTGGCTCCTAGTCATGTTTTAAATGCCTTTGTTAAATTTGAAGGACAGTATTGACTCTTAGTTTCAGGAGTTCTATTACAGCACGTGCCACCATATCTGGCTTAAAATACCATTTTAGTGCTGATTGATGTACTGTGGGCAAAGCATTCCCTGAATTTTTTGCATGCATTCTCTTTATCATTCTTGCTTTGACCCCACAGAAAGACTAGCATGTTCCCTACTTGCAGAAGAGGAAACTGAGTCTCAGGAAGTTTAGCATGAGGCCCAGTACAAAGCCAGGCTTTGAACCTAGGCCTAGCTAACCCAGAGCTCACCCCATCTTGCCTCCCCTGCAGAGGTTGTCTGAACTCTTCATGTCTACACACAAGAGTGACATAAGTTCAGCTGGGTTTTATATCTCCTTTTCATCTGACATTAATCTCCAAATCTTGGAGCAAATGAACTCGTTGTTACCTACCCATTTTTTAATATATTTTGTTTCCGAGAGAGGCAGATGAGAGAGAGAGAGAGAATGGGCACACCAGGGCCTCTAGCCACTGAAAATCAAGTCTAGATGCTGGCATCCCCTTATGCAGCTGGCTTATGTGGGTACTGGGGAATCGAACCTGGGCTCTCAGACTTCACAGGCAAGCACCTTGACTGCTAAGCCACCCCTCCAGCCCTACCTACCCATTTTTATTGATAGTTGATACTTAGAAAGAATTGCCTATAAACACTTTGTACTTTTCCTTCCTTTGCTCCCAGGTTTTCAGTAAATAGATTCTTATGTGCTTAATTTTAGAATTTCTTTTTATTTTTTTCCTTAACAATCATCCATGTTATCCAGATTTTCAGTCCCGGTAAGATCATTCTTCTTTTCTTCCTGACTAGACCTATCAGGACTGACTTGATCTAATAAGCTTTGCTCACTGCTTAAATAATGCTATTATTATCCTGCTCCTAATTTGCATTCATCTGCTTTTATACATACTGTTCTCTTCTCCTGTTTCTTTTAGATGGACTTTTTGTTCCTTTGGTAAATTTTCATATTCTGTACTTAGTATGCTTATTTCCTTTCTTTTGTATTCTTTTTGTTTTTATTAATAATAAATGCACTTAGGGTTGTGAATTTTCTTCTTAGTTGAGCTCTGATGTTCATTGTCCTCTTAGTACAATGCTCTGGTATACCTTCTCTAAGAGAGATACTTACTGATTATATAATGTTTTTTAAATTTCCAAGTAGTCAGAGGTTTGTTATTGGTATTTATGTTCTTTCTTTTGTTACTTTATTTTCCCTTTTATGAGGGAATATGTTATATATCATTTCTCCCTTGTGTTTACTATCTTTTTCATAACCTCGCTTATGTTTACTTTAGGAAGATTTTTTTTTTATTTCAGCACAGGCACCAAGGCATGCATTACAGACTCACGATGCACAGCCGTCGTCGGCCCATGTCAGGCCTCTGTAGTTAACTTGTTGTTTGAGGGGTGGGGTGGCTTGTGTGTGTGCGTGTGCATGTGTGTGCATGTGTGGTATGTGTGGTGTATGCACGTGTATGTGTCCTTGCCATACCCCGCACGCTCACTGCAGAGGGGGTGGCTTACATGGGGCAGCTGGAGTGAAACTTTGGGTGAGCCACCCTATCTCCCTGCCACTGGGGTCACGTTCTGAGCCAGAGTCTCTTCTTGATATTTCCTAAGCTTGCAGGACTCCGAAGATTCTTGGGCCTGTACTCCCTTTGGGAACTGGGGTTACAGTGCCAACCACACCCCACTGCTTTACGTGGGATCTGGAGGTTTGAACTTAGAGTCTCAGGCTCCCTGAGGCCTTCATGCCCGTGCAGGAAGCCCTCGACTGCTGAGTCATCACCCGAGCCCCAGTTTGATTTTTTTAATTTTTTCCCGTTCCGTCTGCACGGCTGTTGCTGTGACTGCCTATCATACTGAGTTCTTTTCTGTCTGCCACATTTCATACTTTCTTTTTACTGGCTGTTTTTAAACTTTCTTTCCCTTCCATCGTCCAAACTGTGTTTTCTTCTGCTGGTTTGAATGTTAGCCGACTCGTTTTCTTGTTCGTACATGATTGCCTTTCACATAAAACATGTATTTGTGTTTATTTATGTTCATCAACTCCATAAAGGTGTGATAGCCATGTCTGTCTTCCCCGAAACAAAATGCGACCTTTGCGTGCTGTCTGCTTCCTTGTATCGTGACCACCTTGCTTCCTTCTCATGCTTTATATGATTTGCTAGAGTTTTATCTCTTGGATGTTAGAATATTTTTTCTTTTCTTTATCCTTTGTGTTTTTACACAACCATAAGCTTTACCAAAGTTCTGATCACCCTTGTTTTTTAACCTGTCTTTTAAAAATATTTTTATTTATTTGAGAAAGAGAGAGAGAATGGGCATAACAGCTCCTCCAAATGAACTCCAGATGAATGTGACACCTTGTATGTCTGGATTACATGGGTCCTGGGGAGTCAAACCTGGATCCTTTGGCTTTGCAGGCAAGTGCTGGAACTGTTAAGCCATTTCTCCAGCCCCTTAACCTGTCTCTTACTTGAGTATTTTCTACAAGAGTATTTTGTTAGAATCTCTGCCAGGCAAAACCTCCTAAGGTTTTAAATGTCTCAGAATATTTTCATTAAGTTCTCACACAGAAGTGGCATATGGCTGAATATGTGACCTAAGTTCAAAAACATTTTCTTTTCTACTATAAAACACTGTGTTCTTACATCCCAGTCTGTAGAAGTCCAATGTTAAACTGAGTTTTTTTCTTACTAAAAGGACCACATTGTTGCTCTCTGTTTAAGTTTTCTTCCTTTCTGCCTATCCGTCTTTCTGATGGTCTTAAATTTCACAATTATGTGGCCTAATATTTTAAAAATATTTCCTGCCTTACAAGACCTTTTCATATGAAGTCTTTCCTCCTCTTTCAGTTCTGAAAGAAATATCTGTAGTCACATACTCTCTCTCCTCCTTTATTTTCCTTCTCTGCTTCCAGCTACTTCAGTGGAGCCTCCACTCAGCCCTAGATTTCACGTGCTCTTTCCCTGCATCCCTTTCTGCAGCCTTCTAGAAGGGGCCTTTCATTTGTCCCCCAGGTCATTCCTTCCTATAGCGTCAACCACTCTGCTTATCCCAACTAACGTGCTATTGATTCCAACAATCGTGAGGGCCATACTATGACCTTGTGTTTTGAAACGTCATCAAACTGCGTTAAAGCAGCGGGATCATGCATGGAATTGTCCTTCACTCAGAAGCACTTTTCACTTGCCTCATCGTTCTCTCTCCGTCTGGACACACTCTCTTTTGGGAACTTCTGAGCTTAAGGAGCATTCGGGTGCCTGCTCCCTTGCTCCTGTGTTCTTCCATGTGTCCTTCTTAAGAGGAGCATTCTTGCATAGAACTACAGTGCACGCAAAACTAACTCTGCACAGGTCTGGACAGATGGCATATCTCTATCTGTCTCTCTCATGCATAAGTAACTGAAATAAAATAAAACTTAAAAATAGGGCTGGAGAGAGGGATCAGTGGTTAGGCCTGCAAAGCCTAAGGACCCAGGTTTGATCTCTCCAGATCCCATGTAAGCCAGATGCATAAAGGTGATGCAAGTGCAGGGTCACACACTAGGTGGCAAAGTGTCTGGAGTTTCATTGCAGTGGCTGAGGCCTTGGCGCACCAATTCTCTCTCTCATGCTCCCTCATTCTCTCTCTCTAAAAAAAAAAAAAAAAAAAAAAATCTAACACAGAACAAAGAACCACTATCCAATCTGCATGCCTTGTTCAAATTATACTTTAGAGCTTTCTTCAGAAATACTATATGGTACTAATATAACACAAACTGCCTGTATGAGGAATGCGTACAATTCTTCATTTTCTACAAACCACATAAACAAAGTAAAAACAAGGCTGCAGACAGATAGCTTAGCCTTTAAGGTGCTTACTTGTGAAGCCTAAGGACCCAGGTCCAGTTCCCCAGGACCCACATAAGCCAGATGCACAAGGTTGTGTGTGTGTCTGGAGTTCATTCCAGTGTGCCTATTCCCTCTCTCTCTCTCTCTCTCTCTCTCCATATTTCTCAAATAAATAAATAATTTTTTTTAAAAAGGTAAAACTCCTTGCCCAGGACCCAACCAGTACTATTCTACTCTGTTTCCTTGTCACCACCTTTCATAAGGACTGTTCCTCAGCCTTTTTTGACTGGCATATTATTGACATTTTTGAGGAGCGCAAGGCAGTTACTTATAGACTCATTCATTTGGGGTTGTCTGCTGTTTCCATTTGACTAGATCCAGGTTGTATATCTTTTTTCTTTCCTTCCTTCCTCCCTCCCTCCCTCTCTCCCTCCCTCCCTCCCTCCCTCCCTCCCTCCCTCCCTCCCTTCCTTCCTTCCTTCCTTCCTTTCTTTCTCTTTGAGGAAGTATCTCACTCTAGTGCAGGCTGACCTGGAATTCACTCTGTATCCCCAGCTGATCTCCTTGAGCCTTCAATGGTCCACCTACCCCAGCCTCCCAAGTAGGGGATTCTATAGCTGTTACGTAAACATAGTCTGACAGCTAATTTATGTTCAGCTCCATTTCTCTACTTGTTTTTGCTTATATTACTGATCTTCCCTCTGCATGAGGACACGTGTATGTCCCAAGGCTTAAGTTAAATCTCTGATGCACCTGCTTCAATCAAGTCGTTTCATGTCTATTTCACCCCCTGCCTCTGAGCTGAGCTTCTTGGGACCTGGCTTCTGTGGCATCTGGTGATGTCATTGTTGTGTCCTGTAGTATATGATAGGCAAATCCCAAATCTCTTCCCTGTGTTTAAGGAAAGGAAAGAAAATGAGGCCAGGAGAGAGAGGGCCTGGCCATCCTGTCTCTCAAGGGCCTCATCTGCTTTTGTTCTACTGGGAGATGTCTCCAACAGGAAATGAAGCCTGATCCTTTTAGTCACAGCAGACACAGAAAGAAGTGACCTCCTTAGTGTCCACTCCATGGGCCCTGTGTGTTCAGTGGAGGGGAGGAAGGACGAGGTATCTGCCCAGTGAAGGCTGAGCTCCTTCGTCCCCATCTCCAGAGGAGAGCTCTGGGCTGCCCTGATACATATTACTCTGATTGCAGGTAATAAACATGGCCTGGGTCTGCAAACATCTGGGCTGCAGGCAGAGACCATCCCTTAGCAAAGACATAAAAAGAGAAAAGGAACTCCCAGAATCTTCACAAATCCATCCTCCTATCACTGGACCAGAGGAGAGAGAGGGCTTGTGACTTCCGCACCCAGCCTCCTCCTGAGTCAGCTGTCCTTTGACCTCTCCCTTACTTCATGGTCTCCCTTGGCTCCTTGAATCGTATTTATACTTTCCTCTACTTACAGAGCTTTCTGGGGCTGCATCCAGAGGATGAGGGGGACATGCTAACTCCCATCTCATCTGGAACAAGCAATAAAATGTGAGCGGGTCGTTGCTATTGTTACACAACCTACTTAACTTTTGACAGCATCTACCCTTGCTGTCATGTTATGGTGTTTAGTTAGGTTTTAAGTTACTGTCATTTTCCTCTTGATTTACCCTATTCTAACTGCAGGGTACTAATACCCTGCTCTAAAATTGTGTACTTACTATCCTCTCTGATTCTGCACAGTGATTGCTCTGTATCTACTGCTAGGTTCTGTAGGCCCTGTAAACATAATGATTTCATGCCCGTTAACACTAGCTTTTGCCCTCACATAATTAACAAATTAGCTTGCTTTAATAACTTGCACTTAAATTCCACCTTGTCGAAAATCGTACTTGCTTTTCTTTTCTTTAATATATTGAGATCTAGTCAGTTTCCCCGATTTTAGTCATTTTAAGCTGTTTAAAGTTTTTATTTCGCTTTTTGCAAGTGTATCGGCGTGCTTCATGTGTATGTGGGCACATGCATGTGTGCAGCTGTGTGGAGGCCAGAGGTTGATATTTGTGTCTTTATCAATTACTCGCCATGTTACTTGTTGAGACAGAGCCTCTCACTGGAACCCAGCGCTTGCCGATTTAGCCAGCTTGCCCCAATGTTCTCCTATGAGCACAGGGCCGCCATGCCTGCCCAGCATTTACCTGGGGGCTGAGAAATTGAACTCAGGTCCTTTATGCACTGAGCCATTATATGTGAATAAGGACCAGGTTTCTTCATTTTCATGAGCAACCCTCAACTAATGGTGACATTTTTCTTCTAGTGAGCCTTTTTTGCTAGTCTTTCTCATCTTTGATTGTTTTGGAGTTGATATTTGTTTTTCACTCATTCATTTCACATGTGTTTCCACAGCACTTTGTCTTCAGTGGGAGGGCTCGGCCTAACCCTTCTCTTTTTGTAGGAGCTCCAGTCTCTCCCAGAATATTCCCTCAAATCCATCTTTTCATATCTCTTCCTAATCTACATATTTTTGCCTAATTCATTTTCTCCTTTCTAATTTCTGCAAGCATCCAGTGCCACAGCTCACTTGTATCAGGGTTTACTCCTTCCTGACCTTCTCCATAAGGACCTTATCTGAACAGGCATAATGTCTTCTTCTATGTTTTGTGTGTGTGTGTGGTGTGCATATTCATATGTGTGTGCCCATGAGTGTAGAGGCCAACATTGATGTCAGGCTCTTCTTGGTCGTTCTCTGTCTTATTCTTTGGGACAAGCCTTCTTGTTGAACCTAGAGCTCACCCATTAGGCCAGCCAGTGAACCCCAGTATTCCCTTATCTCTGCACCCACCGAACTGGGATTTTATTTTCATGGGTGCTAGAAATCTGAACTCAGGTGGCAAGCACATCTCCCCAGCTTGGCGTAATGTCTTTCTTACACATAGATTGCAACCGTTTTGTTTCATTTCAACAGTTCTTGTTTCATTTCACGGCTCACTGGCTCTGTCCCCCAACCCTGCACCCTGGCTTTCTGTGCAACTCTCTCCCTTTGTCTGGCCAACGGGATGATAGCTCAGCATCACCTTGTCCTCTGTTGCTCACTCTCTCCTTGAATCTCTCGTGAGGATATATCTGCTGTTTCTGAAACTGTCGCTGCCAAGTATTTTATTGGTCCTGAAATTGGAGGGGACAGAGCCTGCTTCTTTCTCTGCCTTCCTCCTCCTGGAAGTCCAAAGACCGAGTTATTTGAACATATCCTTTCTTAAGTAAGTTGCGCCTATTTTCGATTGGCTATCGGAATGACATATCCCAAAAAAATATTCCTTCCTTCTGTCTAACAAGGAAGAGTCCCTACTGAGAAGAGTCAGTGACCACTTGCTTACCACTTACTCCTGCCGTTCCACACCATATGCTGTTGGGCGTCGTTGACGTAGCTTAAATATCCACCTGGTTTCAACCGATTGAAAGGGAAGAAAGATTGGCTTCTTGGGCAAGTCATGGCCAGTTATTATGTAAGCTGCCAGGCTAGCAGCTTGCCCAGAGAAATGTGTGTGATTGACATTGAAATTTAACACCAGCCCAGGCTTGGTCCCCAACTGTTCACTTCAAGCCCTGTTAGCCAGTGCCTGTGTTGAGATCCCAAGAATTGAAGGCTTTAATAAGAAAGACTTAATTTTCCTTTTGCATGAAAATATTCTAAACACCAAAAAGCTTTATGAAATGGAAGGAGGGGGTATACACAGTCCATTAGACAACCACATTCGGTCTGGTTACCCAGGAATTTGCACACAAAACTCTCTTAAAGCTAATGGCATTTATGTACTTAAGTTTTCCAAACAATAAGTTGAGAAATACACCCTCAATAATTGTTTATGCCAAGACAGACCAACTATTTATAATCACAAGTGGAGTTTCTGCAGAGGTCTGTGCCCATTGCCACAGCCCTGGCAGACATCCCTCCCAGTTTGCAAGAACTCCACTGTTTGGGGTTGGACATAAAGCACAGGTCCAAAGAAATCCTTACAGCTCTTTCCTAGCCTCGGTTAAATTCAGAGTAAAAGAGTTCACACATAAGAGGACAAAGGATATAGGAAACATCAGTGCAAGCAGCCCTGCCTTATTTTTAGTGAAAAGGATTAGTCCCAGGCAGCCCTTGCAGCGAAGCGATCGCCTGTGATCAGGGAGTGGGATCTTTGTAATCCCTTTACCATACCACTGAGTTGATTGATTAAATTGAAAGTTATGAGCCAAATGCCCCAAGAGCATCTTTGGAACCTTCTTGAGTCTGTGCATATTCATGTGGTCTAATGACCCGCCACTGGAACCGAAAAGTCTGTGCTGCCCACAGGGAATGCATGGAGAAAGGCTTGGGAGGAGAGCGACATTTTTAGAACAGCCAGCAAGAGTTTAATTAAACTCCAACGTAATAAGCTTGCCTCTAAACTGAGCAAAAAGTACCATGCCTCTGCCACTACCACTACCACACACAGAGAGAGAGAAAGAAAGAGGGGGAGAGAGAGAGGGTGAGAGCTTCTCAGAGTCTTGCAGTTCAAGTCGAAAGAACAATGGAACCCAGAGGGCTTCTCCTCACATCTGGCCCCCTGAAATGGGGCTAAGAGGGTTCTGGAGGGTCTGCTGGCTGGGACAGTTAGTGTTTACAGATGTGAGTGGCTTTCAGTCATTGAATGCAAATTGCAATAGCATTGTTGCACACACCCTGGGAAAACCAAAAAGGAGAGAATAATGTCCTTTTATCCAGCCCACCCACATTGAGATTCAAGGCACAGTCTTTTCAGGTTTATTGGGTCCCTAAGCAACCTTTCAAGAGAGCTGTCCATCTGTCTGGTGGCCCTTTCTCGGCACACATGCATTCCTTTGGCTTTGCTTCTCGTGCCTCTGGTTCCATCTTTGTCCACTGACTAAATTTTTGGGTAAACATCTCTTGCATGCAGACCTGAGCAGCTACTGAGATCCTGAACTAACGCTGTCTCCAGTTAAACTTTGATCTGTATTCTAAAGACAAGCGCATCAGCGAGAATGAAAGAGGAGGCTGAAACCAAACAAAATGAGCTAAAGCAAGGAGGTGGGAGTGAGCAGGTTCCTGCTGGAATACAAAATCCCAACATCAAATATCAGAGCAATGTGAGAACTAGGGAGACTTTCTGACATGAGAAATGTAATCGCTATCTCTCTTGTCAATAACCCAGAGTGGCCAGTGAGGGTCCCTCTGCTGAAAGGCAGTACAGATCACACAATCTGGATGACCATGGACTATGGTGGGACCAGAGCCACCTTGGAGTTTTAAATATGAGACTTGGGCTGGAGGGATGGCTTAGCAGTTAAGGCATTTGCCTGTAAAGCCAAAGGACCCAGATTCAATTCCCCAGGACCCACATTAGCCAGATGCACAAGGGGGCGCACGCGTCTGAAGTTCGTCTGCAGTGGCTGGAGGCCCTGACACACCCATCCTCTTTCTCTCTCCCCCTTCCTCTTTCTCTGTCAAATAAATAAATAAAAATATTTTTTTAAAATTAAATCTGAGACCTTGCTCGAATGCCTCATGATGACTTCCTCTGAGTACCTCAGTTTCCTTATCAGCAAAACAAGTATACCCAAAACACGTACTGCCTAGAGACATTATAAGAACAACCTTGGGGGGGGGCTGGAGAGATGGCTTAATGGTTAGGCTCTTGCTTGTGAAGCCTAAGGACCCTGGTTCAAGGCTCTATTCCCCAGGCCCCACGTTAGCCAGATGCACAAGGGGGTGCACGCATCTGGAGTTCGTTTGCAGTGGCTGGAGGCCCTGGCGTACCCATTCTCTCTCTCTCTCTCTCTCTCTCTCTCTCTCTCTCTCTCTCTGCCTCTTTCTCTGTCACTGTCAAATAAATAAATAAAAATAAAAACAGAGAAGGCAAACGCAGGTGGAGCAGCACAGCTGACGAAAGGTGGTATACTAAATTTACACAGTACACATAATGGCACGATTGCCTACTGTGGTCCTTTGAATGTGACCTGCCCCACCACCCCCGTAGCCTCATGTGTTTAAAAAAAAAAAAAGAACAACGTGGGTTCAAAGTAATTCCATATCTTTTACTTATTTTTGCATGTGTGTGTGTGTGTGTGTACAGGTATACAGAAACCAGAAGGCAATGTTGGGTCCTTTCATCAGGAATGCCATCCGCATTGTTTATCCTCTTTGCTCGTGTGTGTGGTGTGGTGTGCATGGTATATATGTTGTAATGTCCCCGTGTGTGTCCATGTAAGACCCTGTACGCTCACCAGCAATGGTCAGAGGGAAAGGTCAAGTATTCTGCTCCCTGACTCTTGCACCCTGTCTTTTCTGAGTCAGAGCTTCTCACTGGTCCTGGAGCTTGCTGTTTACTTATGAGCTCGGTGATTCTCCCAGCCTCTGCTCCCCTGCAGGACTAGGTTACAGATGTTCATGGCCGTGCCCAGCTATTTATGTGGACCCCGGGGGTTGACCACATGCGGTACCTCAAGCTCCCTTAGGTCTTCACAGATGACACAGGAAGTGCTCTTGACTGCTAAGCCATCTCTTCAGCCATCATCGCCACCTTTTTGAGGCCGTGTTTCTCACTGGCCGGGAACCCACCAGTCAAGTAGTCTAGCCAGCGAGCTCCAGTGCCCGCGGCCTCCACTGCCCCAGCACCGGGACTGCGGGTGGGCACTGAGCGCCATGCACGCAGCGTTACGCCAGTGCTGCAGATCCAACTCCTGTTTGCAAAGGAAGCATTTTGCCCACTGAGCCGTCTCCGCAGCGCTGGGAGCCACTATTTACCAGCCCTAGCCCCTTTGAAAGGCACTGCTTAACCTCTTTGATCCATAATTTTCCTAACAGCACAGCCAAGTACACATCATTGTGCTACAATCGCTAAGATCCGTTAATATTTTTATAGTCTTTAATAGTCCATGCCCCTAACATGCGTTCACAAAGTGTTAGGATTACTACTTTAACATGAGATCATGTGTATACATGTCTTTTTCTAACTCAACACCAGATACACAGAAATTGTGTGTTTCTAGCACTGTCACCATATTCACCCAAATTCTCGGCCTTCAAATGAGGAATTAGCTATGATTTCATGTTCCCATCTTGGACGAGTCACCAGGGAACTGCTCATGTTTCTGGGTGGAGAGAGGGCTGCGTTCCAGGCATGTTTGAGCAGTCCTAACTACAAGCTTAAAACTCAGATCCAGGGCTGGGCGTATCGCTTGGTTGAGTTCTTACCTAGCGTTGCAGTCAGGTTCACATTCACAATCACTGAACCAAGAGCAGCTTGTGAGGAAAAAGAGATTTATTTTGGCTTACAGACTTGAGGGGAAGCTCTATGACGGCAGGGGAAAACGATGGCATGAGCAGAGGGTGGACATCACCCCCCGGCCAGCATCAGGTGGACAATAGTAACAGGAGAGAGTGCCAAACACTGGCAAGGGGAAATCTTGTATTGATTGAATATTTCTTTGCTATGCTGGCTCCCAACAATCCACTGCCTCTAGGAGGCATTAATTCCCAAATCTCCATCAGCTGGGGACCTAGTATTCAGAACACCTAAGTTTATGATGAGACACCTGAATCAAACCGCCTCACCTAGCATGTAAAAAGGCCTGGAGTTGGGCTGGAGAGATGGCTTAGCGGTTAAGCGCTTGCCTGTGAAGCCTAAGGACCCCAGTTCGAGGCTCGGTTCCCCAGGTCCCACGTTAGCCAGATGCACAAGGGGGCGCACGCATCTGGAGTTCGTTTGCAGAGGCTGGAAGCCCTGGCGCGCCCATTCTCTCTCTCTCCCTCTATCTGTCTTTCTCTCTGTGTCTGTCGCTCTCAAATAAATAAATAAAATTAAAAAAAAAAAAAGCCCTGGACTTGATCCCCAATACTGCTAAACCAGGCATGGTGGTGCATGTCTATAATCCCAGCACTTGGTAGGTAGAGGCAGGAAGATCAGAAGTTCAGTGTCACCCTCAATTGCATAACACGTTTGAGGCTATCTTGGGACACATCAGACTCTGTCTCAAAAAAAAGCGTAATATAATTAATATAATACAATATAATATAATATGACAAGTTTTCTAAGAGAAAGCCTAACCAGTAATGAGAAAAGAGGTTACATTGTGACCTCGTGCCCATCAGGAAGGAATTTAATAGCAAAAAGATACACATTGCACAATGTCCCAGGCAAACACATGGAACCAGTCAGCTAAGTGAATCATAAGTCTGCAGTCACTGACTTGTTTGTTTGTAACAAAGGAAAATAAACAGTTTTGGGATTTATGTGCTCTGTGACTTCTTTTGGCCAAGATCAGAGGTTGGTTTTATTCAGTTTCCCTGCCCACTTCACCACCTCTAAGCCTTCAGGAGCAATGCTTCTGCAAGGTTGGCCTCATGATGAGGCATCGATTGAGCAACAACTCACCACAGAAAAAAGAAAAGCTGGGGTGATGTCAGAAAGTCAGCTGCACTGTGGGCCAAAGCCCCAAGGTAGCTGCTTCTGACTCTGACTAGCCGGGTCTTACTAGGCTTTCTGATTTCAGCCCAAGCCATCACTTCTTCAGGGGGCTTTCTGTGACATCCCACACTTGGCTGGTCCAGTTCTCAAGGCCCTTTTATAGACTTCTGTGCCCTTGTAAGTATTTGTTGTTCACTACAGCTGCTGAAGGTTTTCTGAGGATATCCATATAATTTAAAGCTTACAAAACCCAAGGTTAATCCTGAAAAAGATTAAGGCTGCTGTCTGAAACCATCTATGCAGTGGGATAGCTGAGCACCAAAAACAAGCACCGCTTGACTTCTATCCAGCCACTGGCTAGGAAGGATCACTTCTTTTTGGAGAACAGGAATTTTGTTTTATACTTTGTACATGAAAGGGCTTATTTAACACATGGTAGATATTCCAGAAACCAGAGAGGAGCTGAGTATATTGGGAAACCCCTATAATCTCAGCATTCAAGAGGCTGAGGCAGGAGGATGTTAAGTTAGTGACCAGCTTGGGCTACATAGCAAGTTCCTGGCTAATGTGGGCTACAGAGTGAAACTCTGTCTCAAAAATGAAACAATGGGCTGGAGGGATGGTTTAGCGGTTAAGCACTTGCCTGTGAAGCTAAGGACCCTTGTTCGAGGCTCGATTCCCCAGGTCCCATGTTAGCCAGATGCACAAGGGGGTGCACGCATCTGGAATTTGTTTGCAGTGGCTTTGGCACACCCATTCTCTCTCTCTCTCTCTCTCTCTCTCTCTCTCTCTCTCTCTCTCTCTCTCTCTCTCTCTGTTGCTCTCAAATAAATAATTTTTTACAAAATGAAATAATGGGCTGGAGAGATGGCTTAGCAGCTAAGGCACTTATCTGCAAAGCCTAAGAACTCATGTGCAAATCTCCAGGTCCCACATGGCCAGATGCACAGTGATGCAAGTGCACAACATCACACGTGCCCACAGGGGCAAATGCATCTGGAGTTCACTCGCAGCAGGCTGAAGGTCCTGGCATGCTCATTCTCTCTCTCTCTCTCTCTCTCTCTCTCTCTCTCTCTCTCTCTCTCTCTCTCAAAACTAAAAATAAATTTAAAAAATGAAACAAAACAAACTGGAAGGGACTTAAGACAGAGAAGCTGATACCTGCTGAAAATGTGAAAAGAGGAACAATTGTTCCACATGTGGAAATAACAGGTCTACCTTCCATCTCTCAGAGGGGAGGGCATCCTATTGATTCCTGCATCATGATACAAGTCCTAATTGGCAATCTCTTCTCATGTTTCCTGCAGTGGACTACTATACCCCGAGGGAGGGCAGGGACCATGACTTGTTCATAGATAGACTCACTACCTCCCAGCCTAGGCAAAACAGAATAGATACCTATGATTACCAGATGGAGGAGGGATGAAGGGCTGAGTGATGAACAGGGCTCCCAGGGCCCACCCCATCCCTTCTCATATTAAGGATATAGCAAAAAGGACACATCTAAACCCTTTTTAAAAACCTACCTTAGTTAAATGCATCCTGCTTCCTTTAATCTGTAAAGCTTAGAAAAAAGTCTCTTTTATCGTTCTCAGTCCTGGAGCCTGAAATTATAATTAACATCTTCAGGATAATACAGATGTCAGAAACAGCACCGGGCAAACTTCTCTATATGATAAACACATCCTTTTTCCTTACCTTCGATTTCCCCTGTCCGCCTTGCTTTATTCCTCTCTGCTGTAATGATTTGTTTGTGTGTGTGGTTTTTTTTGTTTTTTTTTTTTTTTTTTAAGATAGACTCATGGAGCCCAGGCTGGCCTCAAGCTTACTATGTTGCTGAGGATGACCTTGAACTTCTGATCCTCTTGTCTTCGCTTCTAAGTGCTAGCATTACAGCCATGCACTCCCAGGTGCTCAAACCCAGAGCCTCTGGCATGCAAAGCAAGTACTCTACTAACGGCTACGTGCTCTGCCCCTTCCATAATGGTTTTATGACATGCTCCAGAGAAAGGCAGTTAGAGTGCTTGGGACCATCACTATACTCACAGCCCTCTCCCCAGATCTGTCAGGGTGAAAGGTCTTCATCTTTTAAGAAAATAGACTCTATACTTAAAGCAGTCATAGGGAGGGGGGATATGTGCATTCTAGAAACCTTAATATTACTCAGAACCATGTACTCAAAGCTCTTCTGAAGCTAACAAGATTTATATGCTTATATTTTCCAAACAATGAGTAGAAAATATGCCCTGAAGAATTGTTGATGCCAAGTAAGGCTGACTACCCACAACCATGACTATAATTGTCCCGTGTTTTGTGCCAGCCACTTTTTCCTGCCAACATCTTCCCAATTTGTGAGGATTCTTGGGTTTCATGTTGGAAATAAAGTAGTAAAATTCTTTTCAACCCAACTTACAGGTCTCTTGTTCTTCATTAGTGCCCAGGCTATGCTGAATAGAGGAATATCTTAACTCTGTTTTTGAAATACTTACTGTAACAAAATGACATGAGTTTTCAATAAAGGAGCACAGAAACAAATTAATGATTGAATTAGTGACTTTTCTCCTCGCTGCGAGGAAATTCCTCACAGAAGTAGCTGAAGGGAGCAAGGGTGTATGTTAGTTTACAGCGAGGGGGGACATGGCCCAGTACAGTGCAGAAGGCCTGGGGCACTGGCCTAGTGGGAGACCCTGGAGGCCCGGGAGACCTGGGAATGGGAGGGCCTGGGACCACCGTGAATTCTTCGACTGCGGAATTTGATAGCAGAGTCACAAAGCTCACAGAGCTTCCAGAGGCAAGCCCCGTGACAAGAAGTGGTCCCTGTCACCAAGCTTACGTATCTGGTCAAGAGCATAACAGGTCAGGTCCTCCAAGGAGATTTGTCTCTTTTTCTGCCTGTCAAGGAGTCTGAAGTCATTGCCTTTCCCAAGAGCCTCCCTTAAGTATGGGCTTCTGGACATCATACTGAACCCCCCCCCAAAAAAAAAATCAGATGCTTTGGCCTGTAGACCAAGTTCAGGGGCACCTACCCCTGCCGGGGACTATAGTGGCCATGTCAACCCAAGTAGGAAATGTTCCAAGGACGTGGTCCACCACTATCCGAAGTGTAACTTGCCCTGACGACCAAGCTCTGCCCTGTTCCTCAGGGGGAGGCTACTAGGGAGCAGGATCGCCATGCCCCACACAATCCCTTGCACGGTGACAGGCCACTGCATGTCAACCACTCCCCTAGAGGCACAGACATCATCTCGAGCCCTGTGCCTAAGAACATGGCACTGGTGTGCTTCACACAGTGAGCCAGAGTCGCGGCTCTGGCACCTCGGACTGCTTCACCAAGGCCATCTTTCATGACATCGCTAAGACCTACAGCGTCTGACCCCTGACCTCTGGAAAGAGACTGATTTCACCAAGTTACGCTGTCAGGAATTCGCTGACCCCTGGCAACATCCCACAGTAGAATGTCTGCGCAGAGGTCCGGACTCCAGCTATGGCTATGAGATGGGAGTTTTAATACAAGGAAAATAAAGCAAATTAATTAAGCCTATTTAAAAAAAAAAACAAAAACGATGAGCTAGCTGAAAACCTTTCTGGCTCAGCCCAGCCCCCAGGTTCTAGAAGCAGCAATTTACCTTGTTTGACAGAATTTTATAAGAGGTTAGGAACTCGGTGCTGTCCTGGTTCTGACGAGCCCGTGACATTCAATGGGTAATTAAGGATTTGAAGTCTGCAGTCTCAGTGAGTCCTGCCTCCACTGCCTAGTGCTTGTGACTGGCAGATCAGGTGACCTCTCGATGCCTCCATTTTCTCATCTAGAAAATGGGGATAATGGAAATGGACATCACAGGACTGTGGGAGGATGACAGGAAATAATGCATGTGAAGAGTTCAAGAGAACTCTGTGAATCATTATGTGCTGTGTCCAGTTATATAATGGTTAGCTGTGCTTAGGACAGATCTTCTGTGATCTACTTCTGACCGTGCACTCCAGTTCTCATACTGAGTCTCAGTCTTCATGCCTTGCTTTGTATATAGTCAGTGTCCACCTATAGCCCAGATGACCTTGTCCGTTCTGTTGCCTTTTTTCCTCCGTGAGGCCCATGAGGAAGCCTAACTTCCCCTCCAGGGATGAGGCTCTGCCCTAGCTTCCTCCAAGCCCTAAAATTCTGCCTTTCAGAGCTGCCAAGCCCATCGGATGCCATCTGGTCCAACTCCCTGGCTCCCTGGCACGCAAGCTCATCTCCACAGCTCATCTTTCTGTCTAGTCTTCAAGTTCAGTGGCAGGGTCTGATCTTGCTTCTGACGACACCCTTGAAATTTGTTCAAGCAATGCATACATTATCCAGTCTTTTATTTCTCTCTAAGGGAGAACAAGGAAATCTGACCTTACCAAGTTAAAAGGAATCACTTTCTCCTTACAGCAATAATTTAATCTCGGGCTGGGGATGCAGCTCAATTGATAGTGTTTGCCACACATGAACAGAGCCCTGGGTTCAATCTCCAGCCCTGCATACACAAGGCATGGCGGCGTGCACCTGTGACCCCTGCGTTCATGATATCAAGGCCGGTGGATCAGTAGTTCAAGGTCATCCTCAGCTACCTATCGAGTTCAGGGTCAGCCTAGATACATGAGACCCTGTCTCAAAATAATAATAATAATAATAGTTTGATCTCTAAGATGTTTTTAAAACACCACTAAGAAAATAGTCCTGCAGTCATAAGTTATTCTTCTCCTCCAGGGGAAAACAGACCTCCCCTGTCCAGAATCGCATAAACAAGACCCTTCGGTTGCACTGGGACTCCAGGGGCTCATAAGTCAGCAGCTGCCACCTTGGGGCTGTGGGTCTCAGAAACTAGGAAAAGGAAATTTTTCCATGCTCATTATCATATGGTAGTGGGTTTGGGATCCAAGCCAACTTTTATGTCCTTAAGTAAAAGAAATCTAAGGTTCTGTCCTCCTTAGCTGCAGAGCCCTGGACACTTGTCAATCAACCAGCTTTCATGGGCTGCTGTACCAGGCTTTGGAAGACAAGTCGCCCACTTCTGTGCTTTGAAAAGTGGGCGGGGGACAGACATGGAGACACGTTCCTGTGACTCCAGCGCTCGGGATACTGAGGCAGAAAACAATGATTTCAGGCCACTCTGGGCCCCATAGCAAGACTCTGACTTAAACTAGAAAAGTATTAGAAGAAAGCTAATGTGTGTGGTAAGACCAATGATGAGAGTGCTGGTTCTTCCAGGACTGGGGGCCTGGGGCCACAGAGCTGAGAAGGAGCCAACCCGGGACTCAGTGACATCAGCCTGGGTTAAAGTACATACATATACATATACATATACCTATACATATACATATACCTATACATATACATATACATATACATACATATACATACATATACATACATACATATACATACATATATATACATATGTATATATGTATATGTATATATATATATATATATATATATATATATATATATATATATATATCTGGGTTCTTTGACTAGTACCTGGCTTGCTGCAGCCTAGCCTCCTGCCTTCTGAACCTTGCACCCTGTCTGTTACAGCCCCCAGATGTCCCCTGCTCCTCTCATTCTGCTCCCCAGACTTGTACACTCCTCCTTACCCTTTGCAACACTCGTGACTATGGTCGGGTTCGGTTCCTAGCAGAAACCTGCTGCCCGGAAGCCTCTGCAGCCCCTGGTCTGGACTGGCATCTTTCTTTTGGGCACTGTTGCCATCTTCATCCTTTCCAGCCTGCTGTAAGTGGATCAGCGCTCATCCTTGGGGTCAATCTCTCCAATATTGTGCAAGATCTTCAAGGGATGAATCATTATCTGACTTTTCTCTGAACTCTTGCACCAGGTGTGCGGCTTAGAACATGTGATCACTGATATGTGTTGGATTAAGATTGACTACACTTCTAACCAAGACGCTTTCCTGAGGGTCAAATCGCAATCAAAATTCCAGCTCCAAAACTCCTTACCAATGGCTCCAGCGGACACTCCTAGGCCAGCAAGTTGACCTCTGATCTTTAAAGATACCTGGGGCAGGTGCTGGAGAGATGTCTCCATGGGCAATGCCTGTGTGTCGCCGTAAGCATGAGGCCCTGACACCATCTGTGTTCAATTCCCAGGACCCATGTGCGCTGGCTTGATTCAAGTGTCCCCAATGAACTTGGGTGTTCTGAATGCTAGGTTCCCAGCTGATGGAGATTTGGGAATTCACGCCACCTGGAAGGAGTGTATCGTTGAGGCAGTCTTATGGGTGTTATAGCCAGTTTCTCCTTGCCAGTGTTTGGCACACTCTCCTGCTACTGTGGTCTACCTTATGTTGGCCAGGGGGTGATGTCCACCCTCTGCTTATGCCATCGTTTTCCTTTTCCATTATGGAGCTTCTCCCTTGACTCTGTAAGCCAAAATAAACCCTTTTTCCCAAAAGCTGCTCTTGGTTGGATGAATTCTGCCAGCAATGTGAACCTGACTGCAACACCATGTAAACTGCTGAGCATGACCTCACAGCCTATAAAATAGTGCTCTGGAAAGCTGAGACAAGAGAATCATTAAGGGCCATGAAAACCATCCCTCCAGTTTCAGAGAAGAGACTGTGTGAAGGAGACATGCCAGCTCGATATGGAAGGGGACACCTGGTGCTCTCCTCCGGCCTCCTCACATGAGTGTGTGGGGAGCTTGAGTAGACAGGGTTCTCTACAGGAACGGGGCTGACAGACTGCATTGTATTAAAAAGCGGATTTATGGGAATAGCAGTCTGTAGACCCAGGAGTCATGGAACCCGGGAGCGGCTCAGTCCACGTGGCTGGGTGCCTCAGCAGTCTCCACCCGGCACTGAAGCCTGAGACTTGCTGGAATGGGCTGGTCTCAGCCCACATTGGAAGGCTGAGGAAACTTGGTTGCAATACTGACAAAAGGATAGCCGAACAGGATAGATGCGCTTGCAAGTGGGGCACTCACCAGCAGCTGCCCCACTGGCAGCCGAGAGCTTCCTTACATAAAGCCCCTCTCCTGGGAGGGTCACCCACTGTGGGAGAAGGGTTCACTCTAGCGAAAGAGAACTTCCTCCTTCCTGGAAGCAACCTCAGAAACCCAACCAAGAGGAGCGTCTGTGGATTCCTAAACAGATCACGTTGACAACAACTTACCCACCACAGGCTCACACATCTCCATACACACATGCATATACCACACAGCGCACATACTAGACACAAGCTTTAAGAACAAAAGCCAGGGGTAACCTTTAACCTTAAGTGTTCACATCCCACAAGCTTAAAGCTCAGCATTGCCATGTCCCTGTCCCCAGGCCCCTTGCATGAAGACTGTTTCCACCGGATGATGCTCAGAAATACATACATACATACTGGCCAAAGGCAAGTACACAGCGTGCTGTTCCTGGTAGGCCTAATGTTAAAGACATGCAAAGATTCACCTGTAAACAAAATGGACAAATGAAATGTAGCATGTGTGTCCCGGCAATGGAATCTTACCCAGCTTTGAAGAGAAAAATACCAAAATCATACGTAATCATGTGAACGAATCTCACATACCTCAAAGCTGAACAAAAGACACAGAAGGGCACATTATAAACTGCCATTCATAACAAAGGGTTATGAAAGAAGTAAGATTAATGTATGCTAGACGTCAAAATGGTTGTCTTATAGGTGGAGCAAGGAGAGAAAAAGACAAAAAGGCATTTGGAGTTGTAGTCTATCTTTTATGTTGGTCTCATGACAGGAAACCTGGGCTACTTCCTTATCCATATTGTTATGCTTTGAAAAAAAAAAAAGTTTTCAGGGCATGGTGGTGCACGCCTTTAATCCCAGCACTCGGGAGGCAGAGGTAGGAGGATCGCCATGAGTTCAAGGCCACCCTGAGACTACAGAGTGAATTCCAGGTCAGCCTGAACTAGAGTGAGGCCCTACCTCAAAAAACCTAAATAAATAAAGTTTGAAAAAGAAAAGGTGAGAGGGAAGGGGTTCATAAAGATGGTTCACTGAGTAAAGTGCTTGCCACACAACATGAAGATCTGAGTTTGGATCCCTAGCACCCACATAACCCAACACAGGGGAGGCAGAGACAGGGGATCCCCAGCACTCGCTGGCTGGCTACTCCAGCTGAGTTGGAGAGCTCTAGGTTCAGCAAGAGACCTTGTCTCAAAGAATAAGGTGGAGAGAAAATGAGGAAGACACTTGATATCAGCCTCTGGCCTCCACACAGATGTGCATGAGCACCTTACACACTCATGAGCATACAAACACGTGCACACACGCACACTCACACACACACACACACACACACACACACACAGAGAAAACAAAAGGACAGAAGAGGGGACGGTAGAAGCGCAGTTGCTTTTTCAGGCTGGTCCCTCAAGCCTTATTCTGGAAGAAAGCTCCAATTCATCTATATTATTGCTGATACTTGGCATAATTGCAGTTGTGGTGTTTGTCATTTTAACTGCCTGGTATATGAGCTGTGATACCACATTGTGATTTTAATTTGAGCTTCTTTGATTTCATTCACTGTACCATCATAGGCTATTTGTATAACATGAGTGCCTAGTCAGGCCTTGAGCATTTTTTTCTATTGGATTATCTGCCTTTTTCTTATTAAGTGATAGGATTTCTTTATATAGTCTAGGTAGAAGCCCTGTGTCAATTACATGTATCTCATGCATCTCCCATTCTGTGATTTGCCTTTTCACTTTCCTAGTTTTTGATGAATACTAATGTAGTCCATATTATGTTTTCTACTATGATTACTAATCTTGTCCCACTTATGAAATATTTGCTTATCACAAAGTCATGATGGTGATCTCCTATATTCTTCTCTAAACGTTTAATTTGCATAATTTTGAATACCAACAGTTCCTATCTAATCTTTGTGCCTTCTTTTTACCTTTCTTGCCTTATTGCACTGGCTGGAACCTCAAGTACAATGGAATTAATAGGATGAGCATTCTTACCTTGTCCCAAATGTAATGGAGAAAGTGTTTATATTTATCATTAAGTGGGATTTATGTCATCATTTTTGCTTATATTTTTATGTCAGAGAAAGAAAATTCCCTTCTTAGTTTTCCATCTCTATTCTGTTATCACAGATGGATACTGAATGTAATCAAATGCTGCCTCCATCCATAGTTATAAAGATATTTTTCTTTCAAATTAAATTAGAATGTAAAATGAATTGAAGTGATCAAATGTAGAATGTTACACTACTCCCATTGCTGGAATAGCCCCCTACATGTTTGTGATGTAAAATAATTTTTCTAAATACCTGGATGTATAGTTTGCTAATATAATGTCCAAAGTTCATGGCTACTCCAGCTGAGTTGGTGAGCTCTAGGTTCAGCAAGAGACCTTATCTCAAAGAATAAGGTGGAGAGAAAATGAGGAAGACATTTGATATCAACCTCTGGCCTCCACACAGATGTGCATGAGCACCTTACACACTCATGAGCATACAAACACGTGCACACACGCACACTCACTCACACACACACACACACACACAGACACAGAGAGAAAACAAAAGGACAGAAGAGGGGACGGTAGAAGCGCAGTAGTAGTCATGAATGAGATTTGGCTTCTGTCTTCATTTTTATCTTTAATTTTTGATAGATTTTTAAAAACCCACTCTGACTCCTCATTTGTCGTAGATAGAGATTTTAGTCCTAGTGTTATCGTAGCAACTTTAGCCAGAACCTCTAGCCTTTCTCTCATCAGCAGAACAGAAAGCTTTCCCCAAGATAAACCTATCTTGAGCCAAATCCTGTTTGAGCCGCTCACTGGCCATGTGTTTCCTGGCAAGTTACAGTCCCTGTCTGAGCCCGTTTCCTTGAGATCAGGAAGTGACATGGACAATGGTTAGCGAGCACCTGGTCCCCACAGACACTCGCCGTTCCTAGTCCTCGCTGCTTCTTTCTCCTGATAAAACAGCTTTTCACAGGAAAACATTGCTCCACTTCTGCACAGAGCTTACTGAGAGTCAAGGTGATTCAAGCCTGGAAGACGTATGGGTAGGGTGAGCGAAGTCTTTCCTTTTTTTTTTTAAATTATTTATTTATTTATTTGAGAGCGACAGACACAGAGAGAAAGACAGATAGAGGGAGAGAGCGAGAATGGGCGCGCCAGGGCTTCCAGCCTCTGCAAACGAACTCCAGACGCCTGCGCCCCTTGTGCATCTGGCTAACGTGGGACCTGGGGAACCGAGCCTCGAACCGGGGTTCTTAGGCTTCACAGGCAAGCACTTAACCGCTAAGCCATCTCTCCAGCCCAGTCTTTCCTTTTTTTTTTTTTAAATTATTTATTTATTTGAGAGCGACAGACACAGAGAGAAAGACAGATGGGAGAGAGAGAATGGGCGCGCCAGGGCTTCCAGCCTCTGCAAACGAACTCCAGACGCGTGCGCCCCCTTGTGCATCTGGCTAACATGGGACCTGGGGAACCGAGCCTCGAACCGGGGTCCTTAGGCTTCACAGGCAAGTGCTTGACCACTAAGCCATCTCTCCAGCCCAGTCTTTCCTTTTTTTTTGATGGTGGTGTTACACTCTGAACAACCAAGCAAAGTTATTTTTTGCCCCAACAAAACATTTAAACACAAGATCTCTTAGACTTTTAAAAGTAAATATTGCTAAAATATTGCTAGAATTTGTCATCTAAAATCCTTCTGTTCCTTCCATGGGGCTTTAACCGCAGGTGTTAGCGGTGGATTAAACAGTTGGGAGCTGTCCAGGAGTCCAACCTCTCTGCCATATATAACCATGTTTATGTGGAAAATTCCAGCTGGAAGGACACTTTTAAATAAAGTTTCCCTTTCTAGAAATATAATCCCAGTGTTACTTGTCAATGCACACTAAACCTTTACTCACTTTCTAGAGTAGCAGCAGGGATGAGAGCCGGGAGTGCCTAAAATTATGTTCTTTGCCTCTGAAATGAGAATCAGGTGACTAGCTAGGCTCTAATAATATCTACTCAATCAAGTCAGAGGTCCATAAAAAGTGGGCTGAGAAGGGTGAATCTGAACAGAGCTGAAATTGTGAACACCGGAAACCAATGCCCCACATGTTCCTGGGGAGCTGTATAGGCTCTGTCCTGCTTCCCCTCCTGTGATCCGCACCCCAAGAACAATTGTGGTGACATCCATGACTGACTTCAGCATGACCTCTGAGCCAGCTCCAGACTTAGCTCAAAGTGTGGGGGGGGACGTTGGTGGAGCAGAAATGACAGAGTCTGGAGTTTGGTCGTCTGGAGTCAAATCTCAGCCCTGTCACCCACGAGCACTTCGGTGCCCTCGCCCATTACGTGGGACTGATAACGACTGCCCTTCCAGTAACACGGTGGGAACAGGCGCGCCCTAGCAAGTGCCTGTGAGGAGTGTGGCGCAAGGAGCCTGCTCCGCGAGTGGGAATGGCTGTGACGATGAAGACAAGACGGTGTTGCTGTTGACGGATGATGGTGACAGTGGAGACAGCCTGCCTGGCTTTGGGTGGAGGGAGGATGAAGGATCGTGTAATCTGATGGGAAGGACCATTCTGAGCTCATCGCTGTCTGAGCAACACAGTTAGTGAGCCCAGGCACAGGAAGGTAACTGGGCGAGCCATGCATGTCCCAGCTCGGGGTCTCCCGAAAGAAGAGCCCGAGGCGAAGACTACAAGACTGGATCCAGAAGTCGGCAGAGGAAGCGAGCATGGAGGAGTGCGGAGGGAAAGAAGGCAGTCATCCCCAGCACACAGGGACGAGGTCACTGGAGGCCAGTGTCCAGGATGGGGTCGAGGGCTGGCCACCTTCCAGGACTTTCTTCTAGCACCTCCAGCCACCCCCAGCAGCTGGGAGCCTTTTCAGAGCACTGACTGTCTCCCAGACGCGTGCCGGGAAGCCCCCAGTGCGTGGGAGGCACCCCGAACACTGCCAGGAAGTGGACTCTGGGACATGCCGTGTGCTCACACCTGCTTTCCGTCGTTGCTCCTGAAATCAGAAGCAGACCAAGGGTGCGGGTTCACCACGCCTGAACAGAGATCACAGGCCAGGCACACACTCCTCGGAGGCAGAACTGTGAGGTGCCCCAACCCCCTATAGAGTGTAACCTACCTCCCAGAAGGGGCCACTAACACACTTGGCCCTATTATTATTTTTTAAATTTTTTTTATTAACAACTTCCATGATTATAAAAAATACCCCATGGTGATACCCTCCCTCCCCCCATTTATCCCTTTGAAACTCCACTCTCCATCATAACCCCTCCCCATCTTAATCAGTGTCTCTTTTACTTTTGATGTCTTGATCTTTTCCTCCTCTTATGATGGTCTTATGCAGGTAGTATCAGGCACTAGGAGGCCATGGATAACCAGGCCATTTTGTGCCTGGAGGGAGCATGTTGTATGGAGTCCTGCCCTTCCTTTGGCTCTTACATTCTTTCTGCCACCTCTTTCGCATTAGACCCTGAGCCTTGGAAGGTGTGATACAGATATTGCAGTACTGAGCACTGCGGTCATTTCTTTCCATCACCATGATACCTTCTGAGTCGTCCCAAGGTCACTTTGGCCCCTATTATTAACAGTATCAGGAGGTACTGAGAAATTTAGGGTTGTGGTGCCCAATTATGGCCACTAGACAAGCATGACTACCTAAAATTAATATAAAGTAAAAACAAATGCAACCCTTCAGTCACACCGGCAACATTTTAAGTGTTCAATGATCACATCTGGCCAGTGGATCCCGCCCTGGACCATGGAGGGCAGAGCCTTCTGTTTGCACTGGCTGGTGGCCATGCCACTTCAGATTTCTGAACTTTAACATATAAAGCACAGAGAAAAGTTAATGACTATAGTAGCTATTTTTTTTTTTTTTTTTTTTTACAGTTCCCCAGAGCAATTCATATGCCCGTTAGGAAACTTTTTGTTGTGGTGGTTTTAAATTTTTTTGTTTATTTGTACTCTTGTGATACTGGAATTGAATGTAGGGCCATGCATATGGTAAGCAAACGTTCTACCATTGAGCAATCTCATTTCATTTTATTCCTTATTTTATTATTTTTTAATTTTAATTTTATTTTTGGCAATTTCATGTAAAGCTGTAGCCCAAGGTGGCCTCGAACTCATGATCCTCCTAGCTCAGCCTTTGCGATAATTGTCTGCCCGCTTGAACCACAACAGCCATCCCAGACTTCTTTTGAGGTTTGATTTTTGAGATAGGGGCTCGCTAATTTGCCCAGGCTGACCCTGAATTTGACTCTGTAGCCCTGGCAGGCCTTGAACTTGCAATCTTCTTACAAGTAGTTTCCTAAGAAACGTACAGCTGGTGCCACTAGGCCCAGCCAAGCAGGCAGCTGTTCAAGAGCCCCCAGCCCTGCCCCGGCCTGGATTCCCAGCTCGCGGAGATGTCTGCCATGTGCCCCACGAAGTTGGAGCCTAAACAGTGAGCGCTGCATGAGTCAAGGGTGCAAACTGGAGCGGAAACTCAGGTGGAAAAGTACTTTCCTCATGAGCACGAGAACCTGAGTTCAATTCCCAGAACCCGTGAGAAGAAAACAAAGGCAGCCGTGGTGGTGTGTGCCTGAAGTTAGGGGGACAGGCAGATTCCTGGGGTTCACTGCCCAGCAAGTTTAGCCTATGTGGCAAGTCCTAGGCCAGTGAGAGACCCTGTCTGAATAAAAAGATGGATAGAACCTGAGGGACTGCGCCTGAGGTTGTCCTCTGGTCCCCACATGCATGTGCCCACACACACACACAGAGTCCTGCTGTCTGTCTGCGGGCCCAGCTCATCCGTCCGTCATCGTCCTACCACCTGCTCCTTTTGCCCAGCAGGGTGTGGCACCCCCAGGGCTGACTTCTGCCTCCACCCTAAACTACACCACCTATACCTCTCAACAACTGTGACTGTGGGGCTGGAGGGATGGCTTAGCGGTTAAGCGCTTGCCTGTGAAGCCTAAGGACCCCGGTTCGAGGCTCGGTTCCCCAGGTCCCATGTTAGCCAGATGCACAAGGGGGCACATGCATCTGGAGTCCATTTGCAGTGGCTGGAGACCCTAATGTGCCCATTCTCTCTCTGTCTTTCTCTATCTCTAATAAATAAATAAATAATAAAATCTTTAAAAAAAAAATGTGACTGTCCTTTAATCCCAGCACTCGGGAGGCAGAGGTAGGAAGATCACCATGAATTCGAGGCCACCCTGAGACTACGTAGTGAATTCCAAGTCAGTCTGGGTTAGAGTGAGACCCTACCTTGAAAAAAAAAAGTGTGACTGGGCTGGAGAGATGGCTTAGCAGTTAAGTGCTTGCCTGTGAAGCCTGAGGACCCTGGTTCAAGGCTCGATTCCCCAGAACCCACGTTAGCCAGATGCACAAGGGGCACACACATCTGGAGTTTGTTTGCAGTTGCTGGAGGCCCTGGCATGCCCATTCTCTCTCTATCTATCTACCTCTTTTTCTCTCTCTCTGTTGCTCTCAAATAAATAAATAAAAATAAACAATTTTTTAAAAAGTGTGACTGTGCCCTAAGGCCCTACCATTCCCAGTCAGACAGGCTGTTTATGTCTCAGTTTGTCCCCAAGCCCTACTTCCCTAGAGAAAGAAAATATTAGTTTTCCAGTTTTTGCAGTTAGGTTCTTGTTGATGGTGCAAACACTATACCAGAAGCAGTTTATGGGAGGAAAGGATTCATTTCAGGCCTACAGAACCCAGGGGATGTTTCATCACGGCAGAAGAAGCTGGCTCACTTCATCGTACATCTGTAGCAGAGAGACCATGAGAATAGCCAGAGTTCAAGTTCTTAGAATACACGTTAGGGTTGGATTCGACCCCAAGGTTTGCCTGGTGACACACTTCCTTCAGCACGGCTCCACCCCCAAACACTGCACTAGGTGAGGTCTGTGTAGAGAACATCATCACAAACACCTGACGTCATGGGAACGTTACATTCAAAGCCACCACACCAGTTATTTTCAAGGAGGGAAGGAAGAAGAGAGAGATTGAAAGAATATGGGTGTGCCAGGGCCTGCAGCTGCTACAAACAAACTCCAGATTCCAGAGGCATGTTCTGCCCTGTGCATCTAACTTTACAAGGGTACTGGGGAATCGACCCTAGATCATTAGGCTCTGCAGGCAAGTGTCTTAACCACTGGGCAATCTCTGGATTTTTTATGTAGCAAGAACTGTGCCTCCTATTTTACATGGATTCCCTTCCATAAACCCAGAACAACCTCAGAAGTTGGTACTGCTATTATGCCCATTTCACAGAAAGTAAAACTGACTAGATGACATTGCTTGTTCAAGATTACACTGGTGAATTGTGGCAACAAGAATGTGCTGGTGGCTCTTTTTTTTTTTTTTTTCTTTAGTTTCTTTCAAGGTAGGGTCTCACTCAAGCCCAGGCTGACTTGGAATTAGCTATGTAGTCTCAAGGTGGCCTCGATCTCATGACGATCCTCCTCTCTCTGCCTCCCAGATGCTAGGATTAAAGGTGTGTGCCACCACGCCAGGCTATGTTGGTGGCTTTAAGCCAGTAGGATGTCCCCCTTCTCTTTTAAGACTTGAAAAAAAAAAATAAAAGATATCACATGGATGAATCTCAAATGCACTGTACTAACAGTCAGACTTAAACTGCTACCTACCAAATGGATCCCCTTAAAGCCTGCAAAAGACAAAACAAAGAAGAAAGAATGGGTCAGAGGCTGCCTGGCTGAGAACGGCGGGCATGGGGTTGATTGCAGAAGGGTAAAAGAACTACTCAATCTCTTGATTATGGCAGTAGCTGCATGATTGCATGCACTGGTCAAAATCTGCTAGGCTACATTTAAAAGGGTGAATATTACAGTATTTATCGTGTGCTTTATTTTAAAATGGGGACTACAGAAGGCAGGGAGTGATTTTCTTCTGATTGTCCCAGCAATTGTCTTACTGCAACAATAGAGTCAAACTTTTAAAGCTTTGGAAGAGCAGAGCTTGGAGGGGGAGTTTGGAAGTTCAGACTGAGAAAAGAATGCAGGAGAAAGAAGAGGGGACTGCGAGCTGAAAAGCCTGGAAGACAAAAGATGGCTCTTGTGCAAGAAAGAAAGACAAAAGATGGCTCTTGTGGGGAGAGAGCATTGGTGGAGGTGTTTTTTCACCCAGGGCAAGCAACTTGAACCTCTCTACTTAGAGAGGGACAAGCTCTTCAGGGACAAGAAACGAGAGGTGCCCTTTCCCACAAATTTACCATTTCCAGAACTCTCCATTGCTTCATGCAGATAGGAGTTGCCATCTGTTTTCATTTCCCTTCGGCCTGGAGAACTGCCTTTAATATTTCATATACTGCAGATGTGCTGGTAATAAATTCACTCTGCTTCCATTTTTCAAAAAATACTTTATTTTGCCCTCATTGTTGAATATTTTTATAAGATAATAGGATTCTAAGTTGATGGGTTTTGTTTCTTTCAAATTTTTGAGTGTGTCATTTTGTTGTCTGCTGGCTTGCCTTGTTTTTGAAGCCAGCAGACAGTCTCTGTCTCACTAACCCTAATGGGTCTTTTATCGCTTCTAAGATTGTTTTCTGTGTCAGATTATGAAGTACTTGGATGTCATTCTCTCTCCTTATTTTCATTTTATTTCGTTTTCATTTAGGTTTTAGGTGTTATTTTCTTTACTTTTATCTTTTTGGGGGGGTAGTGAGCTTCTTGTGTTTGTAGGTTGATATTTTTCATCATATTTGGAGAATTTCAAGCACAGTTTATTTAACTATGTTTCTAAGCCAAGTGCTCTATTCTGTCCTGCTGGGCCTCCATTTAAGCCACTTATTTTTATTCCACAGGACTCAGGTTCATCTTTTTTTTCTAGCCTTTTGTCCTTCTTTACTTCACTTTGAATTGTGTTTATGTCACCCTATCTTTCAGTTTACTGATATTTTCCTTTGCTGTGTCCAAATACAGATATTATATTTTTCAGCTCTAGAATTTCCATGTGGGCTTTTTAAAAACGGTTTCTATTCTCTGCCAAGATTTCCCATCTGTTTATTCATCATGTCCATCTTTTCTTTAAATCCTTGAGCTTACTGATGATGGCTGTTTCTGCAGCCCTGGCACGTTAATGCCAGCATATCAGTTATCTGAGGTGGTCTTTCCGTTGGCTGTTTTTTCCCCATGCCTTAGGCCGTAGTTCCTTGCTTCCACACATATCGGTCCACTTTTTATTGCATAATGGCCATATTAAAGCTTGCATTATTGAGTATTTAGACTTTTTGTCTTTATTTAAAGAATACGGGGCTGGAGAGATGGCTCAGTAGTTAAGGTACTTGCCTGCAAAGCCTAATGATCCAGGTTTGATTCCCCAGTATACCCATGTTAAGCCAGATGCACAAAGTGGCACATGCACCTGGAGTTCGTTTGCAGTAGCTGGAGTCTCTGGCATGCCCATTCATTCTCTTACTCTCTCCTTGCAAATAAGTAAATAATTTGTTTTTTTAAGAATATGGAGCTTGTGTTTGCACAATGATTATTTTCTGGTGAATGTGATTCCCTTCTAAGGCTCATTTTCTAACTGGTTAAGGTAAGTCTAGGTGGCCTTTAGATTGTGAAGCCCTTCTATTATGTCTGGCTTAGAGCTGTGTCCCCAGCGTTCTGCAACCCCTGAAATTTCTGCTGTTCTCCTCTTCCCCAGTAGCTCTTGTCCCTCATGTGGCGACTCACGTGGCACACATGCTACTTAATTTGCTCAAAGGTTTAAGGGGATGTCTAAGCTGCTCATGTCCCCTGCTCCTCTGCTGCCACAGACCCAGGTTCTTTTCTAGGGGGAGAGAGGTACTTGCGATGTGTGAGTGCGTGTTTGTGGGGGTGCTTGTGCCGCAGCCCGAGCATGGAGGTCAGAAATCAGCCTCAAATGTCTGTCCTTGCTCTCCACAGCTGTAGCCTGACGTTCCTTGGTCTAATGCATAGCGCAAGCCAAGTACATATCCACTGAGTGACTTAAGGAGGCCTCAGAGGAGACAGAAAATGTTATGTTTCTTAAGTGTCAGGAATGAAAAGGGGATGTCTCTTGAGATCTTAGAGAAGAAAAAAAATGACAGCTGAGTGAAGAATTCACGAAAGATGGAGAACGGAGGCATTTCCGGCATGATTGACAGGCGTCCTCATGCAGGTTTTTGCCATACTGGGACAGGGTCCCGAGGAGCCCAGTGGCTTGGTCAGGGGGAGTCCCGGAAGCAGCCAAGAGAAGCAGGAGCTTGAGGACAGGTCCAAGCTATGTCCTGGGCAGCACCGGGGCGAACTCACAGAAGCCAAGTTCCACAGCCAAGTGCAAGGCCCTGGACAAGGCTCTAGACAGACGCTGCTCTGCGCGGAGGGCGCGAATGACACGGCCAGGGGCGCTGAGGTCCAAGACAACGCGTAAGACGAGAACTGGCAGCTGCGCAACCCGTTTCTGCTGGTTGGTGCGTGGTGGGGGCAGCAGTGCCCGGTGGAAGGGCGGCAGGGACGAGGGAAAAGGGGGCGCCAACACACGGTGTGTTCGTACGAAAACCGTTGTTTAAAATAATAAGGAGAGATTTAAAAATATTTCTGTTGGTGACTGGCCACATTGTACAAGGGAGGAAGGAGCCTATGCATGGGTTGGCCTTGGTCTTGGAAAGATTTAAGTGACAAGGTCCCCTGTAAGGGGGTACAATGGGGAAGAGAGGATGGAACTGCAAGATCGGAGGTCTTTGGTTGGTATGGCTATTGAAGCGAATCTCATAAGGGCCCAACAACAGCACAGAACCAAGATTTGCTGAGTCCTGAGGATGGGGCTGATGCTGCAGTAATATTATCACTGAGGCTTAGGGCATTCTCCTTTGAATCGCTGTGAATGGATTTCAAGAAAATGAATGGTTCGCAGGACTAGTTTTGGCAGAGGACTTTACAGAGACTGGCCAGGAAATCTGGGCAGTCACTGAACACCTGCTGCATTAGTCAGCGTTCTCCAAAGAAAGAGAATCAGGGCATGCTCTCGCATACACAAAGAGATTCGTTATAAGGAACTGGCTTGCCCAAATATGGAGAGCGAAAGGCTGCAAACAGATAGCACTTAGCAAGCTGGAGCCCGAGGCAAGACAATGTTGGTCTGCAGGTCTGACAGCCTGCTGATTTGCGTAGTTCTGAGGGACAAGCCCTTCCTCTACTCACAACCCAGGAAGGGTCAGTAATGCAGCTTGAGTCCAGAGGCATGGGGGGGGATGATGTCCCAGCTTGAAGCACGTCAGCAAGGGGGATCCCCCTCTTACTCAAGCGAGAGCCAGCCTTTGTGTTCAGTCTTCACCTGAGGAGGGGGGCCCCCCTCAGGGAGAGAAATCTGTTTCATTTTACTTTCCAGTTCAAATGTTAGCCTCATCTACACCCTCACGGTCACACCCCGAAAAACATTTGGCCTCCCATAGCCCATTCCAGTTGGCCCATCCAATGGACCATCACAGTCCCTATCGGCAGATTGCTTCAAATAATCCACCTGCTTTGCAAAGTGCTTCTTCAAACCCCAGGCCCATGCCTCTTTGGTGAGTGCTGGCCTTTTAAGCGTCTATGTGAGACACTGGAAATTTAGCGCCACAGACAACAGAAATGATGGCAGAAGGGTGTCCCTGTGCCATGTAGTCAAAGTGTGGCTTTTTAGACAAATGCACTCGGATGACCCTTGGCGTCTCAAATTCACATGTCTAATCATTTTTTCCTACCAGTTTCCTCCCTGCCTCTGCCATGGAAGCTTCATCAAAGCTGTTGGGAATATGTCTAGGTCCAGATATGAATAGGCCACTCGAGCATTGCTGGAACCAGTGAGGGAGGGATATGCTAAACCAAGAAGCTGTGCCCCTTATGAAGCAAGATGAAGAGATCAGTGATGCTGTTTGCTTCTCTGCCATCTGGCACGGAGGCCCTTGTGTTTCATCAGAGCCCCCAGAGGTGGCCTTCTTGATTATTCATTCAAGGAAGTCACAAACATGAATCCTACCACTTTCCCCCAAACCTCTCAATACTGACATCTTATTTCTCTCTCCTTCTTTATCTCCCAGGGGATGGTGGGCCCTGATATAAACTAGGTCTATTAGCCATCTCACTCTGCTGGCCCCAGGCCACTGAACCCATTTAGATTGTTCCAGATTCAGATATGTTCCAGAATCAGGATCTCCCAGCTGACATTCCTGCCACCTCTACCTCTACCTCTAAGTCAAAGCGCCCCCAGTCACCCAGTCAGATGTCCTTTGGTTATTGGGCCTCCTAAGCTAACTTAGGTTTTATCTGCCCTGTTTAGATTTAATTTTGCTATAGCTATTTAACTTACTGCTGCATTTTATGTGCCAGCCACTAATCATTATGACATGGGCCTCGGCCTTAGAATGGCATTAGGACTCTGGTTTTCTCTATATACAGATGAAGAAGTTGAGGTGGGGACTGAGATGTTCTGTTTAGAAAGTTACTGAATGCTCATGATCTCATCTCAAAACACAGAGTCTTAACTAATTCACCAAATTGCCTCCCCAGTTTATCACCTCTTCTCCTTCTCCTCTTCTTCCTCTTCATCCTGCTCATCCTCTTCTTCTTGAAGCACTGGGACAGACCCTAGGACCTCTCCCATGCTAGACAAGTGCTCTATTGCTGAGCCACATCTCAAGCCCCCAGTCTTCTGTCTCATTGGTGCAGATTTGACCCCTTGTCTCTATTTCCTCTGACACTGTCCTAAGTTAGACTCTATATGATTCATGCAAGGAATGTTGAGGGCCTCCTAGTTGGCCTCCTCACCTTTGAACTCTGTTTCTTCCTGCCACTGGGTGTGTCTTGCCCCATATACAGTAGAACACATTAGCAAGGAACAGGCCCCTGCACGAGACAGGACCAACTTTGAATCTCAGCATCTTTAACCATCTGCTTCTATGATCTTAGACTCACAAAGTCCAAATTTCCTTATGTGAAAGTAAGAATTATGATAGCACCTTCTATTAGTTAACTTTTCTTGTCACTGTGACAAAATACCTTCCAGAATAGACTTAAGGTAAGAAGGCTTGATTTTGGCTCACGCTTTCAGAAGGAGCTGCCTATGGCGGCACAGAAGGAATGGCAGATCTGTCCATAACCTAGGCACATCTTGATATGCCAAAAATAAGACCAGAGGTTGGCCGGGCGTGGTGGCACACGCCTTTAATCCCACCACTCAGGAGGCAGAGGTAGGAGGATCGCCTCCCTAAGACTACGTAGGTCAGCCAGGGCTAGAATAAGACCTTACCTTGAAAAAAAATAAAAGAAAGAAAGAGAAAAATAATGAAACCAGGGGAAGGACTAGGCTATAACCTTGAAAGTGACTCGCCTATGCCAGCCAGACCCCATCTCCCGCCTCCTACATAACCCTCAAACAGCACTACCAGCAGGGAAACAGCTGTTTAAACACACGACGCTGTGGTGAACATTTCAAATTAAAACCATAACCACCCATCTGTATCAAAAAGAGCTTTGTAGGTGCTGGGAAGGTTGCTCAACGTTTACAGAGGCACTTGCTCTGTAAGCATGCCAACCAGAGTTCGACCCCAGCACCCACATCAATCTAAACACAAACTGGCACATGCGTCTGTAATCCCAACCTGCCCATGTAATAGGAGGTGGAGCCAGTAGCATCCTGAAATTCACAGAACAGCTAGAATGACCTTTCCAGAAGCTAAAAGACAACAGCGACCCTGTCTCAAAAACAAGGTGGGAAAGAGGACCAGTACCCAGAGCTGTCTTCTGACCTCCAGATGCACACCGGAGCGCACACCCTCCCATACACACATGATTCCTTTAAAGAGCTTTTTTGTTTGAGTGGCCAGTGAAATAATGTGAGTCCAGTCTTCAGCACAGAGCCTGAGATGTAGCAAATGTTCAATACATATTACCTTGTTATATCATTCTCCCCAGGAGGAATCTTCCATCATGTTTCCCCTTTTCTCATGCCATTGGCCGCAGGGACACAGCACTCTCCACAACTGGTCCCGATTTTCCGACCCATCTTGTCTCCTTGTCTTCTAACACTGCAGTCCATTCAATGGTCCCTTCCAACCCCTGACCACACAGTGCCCTGCAGGGGAAAGAGCAAGTATTCTTGAGTCAAATGGACCCAGGGTTCAAAGCCCAACCTTGCCCCGCCTTAGGTCTGTGTGCTTGAGCAGGTTCCTTAAGGCCTGTGGGCCTCAGTTTCCTCGTATGGAACATGAGAATACGGTCGTGGTGAGTATTGCACACAGGAAAGCTGCATTCAGGCAAGCGATAGGTTCCTGATCCCCTTATCTCTAGTCCCGTCTGCCTTCCCACTCAGCCTGCTTTCCTCCACTCTTCCACTGCTCCTAGACTCTGGGAGCTCCTTCAGTGCACACACTGCCTTCTCTTCTGCTTTTGTTGGATTTCTCTTGCGAATTCCCATGATGCTTTCTGTCTGAAATGCTGCTGATGACTTTGTTTTGTACCATTCTTTTACTTTATTTAATTTTTTGTTTGTTTGTTTGTTTAAATAGAGGAACAGGCAGAGAGAAAGAATGGGCATGCCAGGGCCTCCAGCCGTTGCAAACTCCAGATGCACGTGCCACTTTGTGCAGCTGGCTTTACGTGGTTGCTGGGGAATCAAACCCAGGTCCTTAGACAATGCATGCAAGCCCCTTAACCACTGAGCCATCTCCTAGCCCCTCTGTACCATGCTTGTCACCTCTTGTTATTCTTTTCAAAACCAGCCCAATTAATTTGCACAACTCTGGGAGACAGTGCAGGCTCATGACTATTATCCGTGTTTGTGAAGGAAAGGGGCTAGGAATGCGTCTCAGTTGTAGGGCACTTGATGACAGTACATACAGCCCTGGGTTTGACCCTCAGCACCAGAAAAATAAGTAGTAAATCAATAATACAAAGGAAACAGAGGCTGTAAGAGGTTGGATGACTGATTTGTTGTCACAGCCTTCTGTCTTTGAGAGTGACCATGTCTCTGTTTGTACCCAACTGACTGCTCTTGCTTACCTGCCATCTGTGCCAAATGTAATGTTGGCAATTGTTTCTCCATCGGTGCTTGCCCCTCCTCCAGGGAGCATGTAGTCTCATCCTCCTCCTCTCTGAGTACCTTGCACCGATCTGTTATTGAGCTCATGACATTAAGTGTGCTAAATTTGGATAAATGTGCTATGTTGCAAAGTCATTGTAGGAAACTAATAATTGCATTGGCCAGAAAGTTGCGCTGCTAAAATGAAATTCTGCTCGAGAGAGTCAGAAGCAGGAAGGCAGTTCCACCCTGGAGGACCGCACGTGAGACTCGTTGGATTCAGGGAAAGAGGAGTTGGCTCCTTCGCCCCTGCGCTCTTTGTTCTTTGATAATAACCCCAGCGGGCTGGATTCTAGCTCATCTGCTTATCCATCTGTTTCTCCCACCCAGACTGTGTCCCTTGGGGCAAATGCCATGTCCTATTCCTCTTCCTGTCCATGACCTGCCACTGTGTTTGGCACGTAACTAATGGAAGCTTAAGGGATAAACTCGAAAGACCCATCTGGGCCCAACTTCTGATCCCCCAGGAATGGTGTTCCTTCCCTTCCCTTTCCATCCCACTCCACATATACACAGTTATCGTTATGCTGAACTAAGGGCAGGTTTTACTGCTTGCACATTTTTGAAGCCTCTGACCATGGAAGGAGGAAACCAGACTTCTTAATGAGTGTCTATTCTGTGCCAGTAATGAGTTCATATACATCATCTCATTTATTAAATCATTTAACTCTCACAACAGGTCAATAAGGTAGACATGATTAGCCCTGAACCGTTAAGAGGGAGCTGAAACTCAGAGAAATAAACAGTGTTTCTGGGCTGGAGAGATGGCTTAGCGGTTGAGCGCTTGCCTGTGAAGCCTAAGGACCCCGGTTCGAGGCTCAGTTCCCCAGATCCCACGTTAGCCAGATGCACAAGGGGGCACACGCGTCTGGAGTTCGTTTGCAGAGGCTGGAAGCCCTGGCGCGCCCATTCTCTCTCTCTCCCTCTATCTGTCTTTCTCTCTGTGTCTGTCGCTCTCAAATAAATAAATAATTAAAAAAAAAACAGTGTTTCTATAGCTAGTAAGTGGTTATGCTGAATCTTAAAACCCTCTCTTCTGACTGGAAGACTAATCTCTCCCTCTCTCTCTCTCTCTCTCTCTCTCTCTCTCTCTCTCTCTCTCCTCTCTTTTTAACAGTGTGGAGGGACACGGCTGACTCCTTTCACTGAGTCAGTGTCAGGCACTCTGATGGACTGACCTTGAATTTTGTCATGTTGAATCCAATCAGTGCACTTCAAGCACGTAAACCCCACCTTCCCACTTGAGTGACTGGAGGAAATCTTTCTGCAGACCTGAACTGTGCACTTGCAGGATGTCAGGCCCAGGGCTGGGGGCAGAGTCCCTTTGGGAGTTTAGAGTCTAGTGGGGTAACAGTCATGGTGAATGTGTCTTGTGCTATGGGGAGAAAGGGGCCAGACGTTAGGTCAGCTTAGAGCAGTCTTGAGAAGTTTCTGAGTCAATTATGGAGTAATAAGAGCTTGCAGAGCCAACCAGGTCAGTGGAGACACACTGTCAGAACTGGTGGGTAGGACCGGCCTGAGCACTGGGGGCTTGTTGGTGGAACAGTCCAGGGAGCAAGACGGGGAAGCGGACCCCCTGAATTCACACCTTGAGTCAAAGGTCCCAAAAGGCAACGGATCCTTGCCCTTCGCAAGTGTGCTCTTAGCTTAACAGCTAAAACGTTCTCCTCACCCTGGAAATGAGTTAGCAGCATCCCCATCTCTCTTCCCTCAGGATATAAGGGATAAACATGGAGTTTGTGTTTCTCTGATAAACAGGAAATACTAAGCAGTTGAGTAAACCCACATGGCAGTGTCATTTGCCTAAAGTAAAGCATAACTGCTTCAGCAGGCCAGAAGGCCGCAGCCTGGTTTTGTGCATGAGTGTTTTGTTGTGGTCTGGGCCACAAGAGCCTGGTTCTGTTCAGAATCCATCTTTTCTGTAGATGGTGAAATGGAGTGAAGGGATTTTCCTTCCCTGAGCCACAGGGTATGAACCAAAAATGTCATTTGAGTTTACCTAATTTGAATTTTCCCTTTCATCGTAACTAGAATTGTTCTTTAGCTTGAAACTCCGTCAAAATGAACCAAAGAATGAGTGAGGGTTGAGCCAATCCTATGATGAACTGCATGGAACTGCGTCAGTAATAACTACAGATGCGTCTATATTCTTTGCATGTAAACACAAGTCCCCTGCAGTGCCAATGATGAATATTACTCCCGCTCACTTAATTCCTGGGGACTTGGTGAAACCCTCCAATCAGATTCTGGACTGGTTCTGTTCAGGACTTACAGTTTCCTCCTGCTGTGCAGTGCTTCAACCATCTCCCGCGTCCCACACTGCCACCATCCCTCGTGGCCATCACCAAACGACTGTGACGAGTCACCTCCACATATCTGGCATGTCTGCCCCCATCCCTTAAATGCGGCTGGCCTGCCTGCCTCTTACACTGGGACATATGTTGAAGATAGCCACGGAAAGCCCTGGGCACTGCCTGCTGGCATTCCTCACCCAGGTGACGTTTTGCTCTCTGTCACCTCCCCAGCTCTCCACTGCAGCCTTCCGGTGCGTTCTTTGCACTGCTGCCTGGGTGATTTATCTCAAATTCAAGTGCAGTCATGTCACTCTCTTGCTCCAAACCCTTCACTGGCTTTCAAATATTTCCCGATGGCATCCCAACTCCTGAAGCATCGAGAGCAAGGCCGCTCAGAAGCAGGCTCCTTCCCACCTTCCCTGGGTCACTTCCCACCTCTCCCCTGACAGTTTGTGACACAGCGATGTGGAATGGCTGGCTCTCCAAGCACAATGCACAATGTTATTTAATGTTTCCGAGCCTGCCAGAAATAGCCTTTCCTCTCCATTTTGCCTTAGGGGGGAAAAAAAACTCTGAATAGCAATTGGATTCTCTCAACTGTCCCTTTCTTGGAGAACTCCATAGGCAGAAGGCATCCCTTCATGTCTTCTCTGGGCATCTGCTGCTCACCTGTCTGCCTCTGGTAATGGGGGGGTTGAGATTCTGTCTGGTCACTGAGCGGTGTTGGGCTCAAAATAGAGCAGGTGCTTAATCAGCTTAATGAGGCCAATTCTTTGTCCAGTTCCCCTCCTTCCCATCATCTAAGAGGCTTATGTTGGACTAGGGATATAGCTAAGTGGTAGAGCACTTGCCTAGCATGCACAAGGCCCTGGGTTCAATCCCAGCACCAGGAAAGAGAGAGAGGGGCTTTTGTTTCAGTTACAGCCATGCTGATACATCCCAATTGACTTCCAGGCCGAGCCAATCACTGGTCTGCGATCATCGGTGGATCCCACTCGAAGAACTACGTGCTGTGGGAGTATGGAGGATACGCCAGCGAGGGCGTCAAGCAGGTTGCAGAATTGGGCTCACCAGTGAAAATGGAGGAAGAAATTCGACAACAGGTAAGAATAAAAATCTCCAAAGCATCCCTGAGGTTTATTTTCCAAGAGCTTGAAGCTTGTCTCCTGATGTGCTGGGAGAAAACCTGTTTTCTGAGTTGGGGATTCTGTTTCGGAGTTTCCCTGACTGAATTTGTGTGTTCTGTAACTTCTGCAAGCTAGATGCTGCTGCTGGGGCCATGGTTGCGGTGCCATGTCTCTGGCCTCCTGAGAGTGAAAAGAGTGACTTATGGTCACTGGCTGTAGTCCTTGGGGATGGCATTAATACTCAAGCTATCTAAGCCAAATGGCCACTTTAGAAAACAAACACTCTGTGTTGGCACACGCTTTTATGCCACTGAGTCTTGAGGCACCTGATAAATTTGCTGGTCACGCGTCATCATCGCCATGGATGGAAGTAGCCTGTGTGTTCCATGTCACGTGCCCGGGAGCTCTGTCATATCGCTGAGGAAGATGACAGGAGAGACCCGCAATACTTGTCAGTTTGTTTGGCTGACAGTGTCCTGTTCCTCATGAGAGGCCAGATCCAGGGCTGAGAAGAGAGCTCAATCCAATCAGTAAAGTGTTTGCCTTACAAGCATGGAGACCTGAGTTCAGTTACCCAGAACCCACATTCTTATTAAAGCGAGGCACGGTGCTACACAGCTATAATCCCAGGGCTGGAGAGGCAGAGACAGGGAGATCCTTAAGGCCCGCTGACTAATTGGCCTAGTCTGATTGGTGAGCTCAGCTTGTCTGTGAAGCCTGAGGACCCTTGTTCAAGGGTCTATTCCCCAGGACCCACATTAGCCAGATGCACAAGGGGCGCATGCGTCTGGAGTTCATTTGCAGTGGCTGGAAGCCTTGGCACGTCCATTCTCTCCCTCTCTCTCTCTCTCTCTCTCTCTCTCTCTCTCTTTCTCTCTCTCTTTCTCTGTCGCTGTCAAATAAATAAATAAAAATAAACAAAAACATTTTGTAAAAAGGTGAGTGGTGTACTTGAGAATGACACCCAAGGCTGACCTCTGACCTCCACTCAGAGGCATGTGCACATGAATCCACACTCCTGCATTAAAAAAAATACATTAAAAGCCTGATCCAGGGCTAGAGAGATGGCTTAGTGGTTAAGGCACTTGTCTGTGAAGCCTAAGGACCCATGTTCAGCTACCCAGATTCCATGTAAGCCAGACACACAGGGTGACGCATGTGCGCAAGGTGGCACATGCATCTCCAGTCCAGTTGCAGTGACTGGAGGTCCTGGTGCGCCAATTCTCTCTTTCACTCTTTCCCCCACCCATAATTTTTTTTTAAAGCCTGATCCAGTTCACAGCACAACGAAGCCTTATAAAGGTCTTAGAAGAAGAGTGACATGTTTCTGTGGTGGTTGGCGGTGGAGCGGTGACAGCGTGGCTTTAGCTGTCACTCCCCCAGAAGCCCTGTGGCTGGGGAGCTGCACGGGCAGCCGTATTTCGCTGACCTCCAGATATTCTGAACAAGGAAGCATCAAACTCTGCTGGAGGCGTCATTTCACAACACGGGTCACAGAAAGGTCACGTGCTCCTATGTCCCATGCCCAGACACTGTGCCCCACATGTCATGATGGGCATGTGCTGAGAGGACTGAGCAGTCCAAGGGGTGCACCACTTAGACCCCAGTGTATCTGTGACCCTGCCATCTGGACTTACAGCTGCCCGTAAGCTTCACTGAGCTAAATGCAACAGAAGTCACCCTGATCTCCTTCCATGATCCCCCAAGGAATTCTTTTGGACTAGAATTTTTTTTTTAAATGAATGAGCTTGTGTTTCTTATTAATTTGATTTAAAGTCTTCTTTTTGGGAAAGAAGTTTGAATAGCTTTTTTTGAAAATTATCATTCTGCACATGCATACAAGCACAGGCACAAATATGCCACAGTGCATCCCAAACCCATATCAGAAAGAAATCCCCAGGGTTGGAAAGAAGGCTCATAGTTAAAGGTGCTTCCTTGCAAAACAGAACGGCCTGGGTTTGATTCCCCAGTACCCATGTAAAGCCAGACGTACAAGATGGCTCAGGTGTCTGGAGTTCATTGCAGCGGCAGCAGGCTCTGGCCCGGGCACACTCCTCTTGCTTTCTCTGCTGCCTCTCTCTGCTTCTCTTTCAAAGAAATGAATAGAAATGTTAGAAAGAAATTCCTGGATCTTATCAACTATGCTAGCCATCATGTCTGGCTCTGACCCTTTGTGTTTCTGTCCTCTGCATCTAACATGATGTCTCCATGCGACACACAGAAGGAGTGTTATACTAAAGTTAAAATAATCAAGTACACTCATGGCCTAAAGAATCACAGGCTTCAGATGAAGAAAGCAGGCGTCTTAATCTACCCAGATCGTCTGTGGACCATCATACTCCTTAACCAGGTCAAGTACGTTTCTCCTGTGTCTGCAGGATCTGTTTATACATGAAGAGTGGTTCACGTAGAGCTGTAACTGCACTGAACCCGAGATTAGTGTCATTTTTTTCCACTTAGGAAAATACCAAAGGAAATTCCAAATCTTGAGTGTGGAGGCCCGAGGACAGCCCTGAATACGGGTCCTCACATCTCACCTTATTTGTGGCAGGGTCTCTTGTTTAGCACTGTAAAGGCCAGGCTGGCTGGCCTGCAAGCTCCCATAGTTTTCCTGCCTGTGCCTACCATCTCATAGCAGGAGAACTGAGACTACAGACGCATGCTAAGACAGCCAGTTTTACGTGGGGACCTGAGCTCAGCTCAACATGCTTGCCCAGCCAGTCCACTTTGTCCACTGAGCCACACCTCTAGCCCTTGAACAGATCTTCACATTACACAGTGTTCATCTCATGGTCAGCCGATGACCCGTACTGTTGTTCTGACCCTGACTGCCATGCGCACAGATGACATCACTCCACGCAATAGCCAGTCCAGGAGCACTCACTCCATAGAGTTGCTGGTCTGTCTGGCAGCCTTTGGGAGGAGCCCCCCATCTGGAATCCTGAGAGCCTACATTTCTGGTTCCCAAAATCATACAATTGTAACCCACACACTTGTCTAGCTCTGAAGAACAGGATGGTACAAACCATTTGTTCCAAAGAAATGCTGAAATTTGCAAGTAAATGGTATTAAGGTAAAGGACATGTTCATCAAAATGCCAGCTTCATTTGTTGGTTTTCTTGAGAGATTTCTGGAAAGTAGACACACACACACACACACACACACACACACACACACACACACACAAATGATAAAAAAAGATTGACAACTCATGGGCGGGATGGGACCACAGCCATAGAATGCCCTTTTCAGGAAGTGTTTTGTGTTTGGTGTGGTCTTAGCCAACTGTTTGTGACAGGGTCTCTGCCCAGCCCAGCTGGCTAATGCCCCTGATGGACAGTCATGCTGCTGTGCTTAATTACAGGAACTGCCCTTGGGAAGGAGTCTATGTGTCTATCACCACCTCTCAGGCCTCTGCGTTTTAGAGGTATATTCTGAGCTCCCTCACATCAAAGGCTGACAGGTGCATATTATTATCCAAGTTCTGCAGATAGGGAAAAGGCACGTTAGTCATGGACAACCACAGAACCTAAGCCCAAGTCTGTCTGGCTTCAAAGTCTATACAGAGAACTCAAATGTATGGTTTGATGACCTCCTTGGGAACACTTGCAGCCCCACGGAGGAAGGACCCCAACAGAATGGGGACAGGGACAAGGAAAAAGAGGGCACCAACACATGATGTGTCCATATGAAATATGCTGTTACAATAATAATAAAAGAAAAATGCACGGTTTGTAGGAGCCCCTCAGAAATGGGACCTCTTCTTCCAAACTTGGTAAGCATTTCAAAATGGCAATGCTATGAATTTCACAGCACAGGCCCCTTGAGAATGCACAAGCGACAGCCCACCTGTGCCCCGTCTTGCTCCATGGCACCGCCCTGCAGGAAAATGCCTCTCACCGACGCCAAATGGAGCCTCTACCAGCAGCACTACATCCCCCAGTGCCCTCCAAACCAGTTTGGTCCAGAAATGTAAGGCTCCCCTCAGTTCTAAGTGATTCATGGTCTTCAGTATTGTCCCCTGAAAGCACACAGTTTACATTCTTCCGTAAGTCAAAAAAGGAGCTAACCTAGGCATCCCTCTCGGACTGAGCTCTGTCGTCTGACTAACTGAGGACTTGGTTGAGAAGTCCCGCAAACTCTCAGCCTTCAGTGCCTCATATCCTGTCAAAGAACCCCACTCCAGCTATGATGAAAATAATCAGCCATCGTTCCCCACAAACAATGGTTTTATGCTTTTCCTTACAGTGGACTCATAGCTCACGGCCAGTTTCAAGGGCATTAAAAACCACAATAGGTATTGCTGGATATGAATTTTATGCTAATGGATTTCAAACACAAATAAACAATCCTATTAGCAATGGAAAATTACAATACGATTGAGTATAAACTTTAATGTTACTATAGCTGCAAGGCCCCAAGAAAATGAATGAAAGATTACAACAGAGGTGTTAACGGGCAGGGAGAGGGGAGAGCAGGATGTACCCCCCTCTTGGGAGAAGACAGGAAAATGCTTCCTGGTGACGCTAGATCCTGGGAATTGGAAACACTGAGCTATCTGACGGCCATGTGTGCTTCATCTTTTAAGAAGTTCTTCAGATCGTTTGCCCATTTTTAAATTGGATTATTTGGTGTTATTTTGTTGTTGTGCCGTTTTGTGAGTCCTTCGGTATTCTGGATATTACTTCTGTCAGATGAATAGGCAGTGACGGTTCTCTCCCACTCTCCAGGTCACCCCTCTGCTCCGTTGAGCGCTCCCTTTGCTACGCAGCATTTTCGTTTGATGTAATCCATTTGTCTATTTTGCTTTTGCTTCCTGTACTTTAGGGGTCATGTTCAAAAGGAAATCATTGCCTATACCCATGTCTTAAAGGGTTTCCCCTGTTTTCTTCTAGTACTTTCATATTTTTGCATCCTGCTTTTAGGTCTTTAGTCTGTTCTGAGTTGGTTTTTGCTCAGGATGAGAGATGTGGTTCTGGGTGGAAGTGAAGGACAGGGTGTTGAGTATATAATAAGCTATACCATAAGGCTGGTACAGCACAGTGGTGATTTTATTGTAAAATGTTCCCCTTGGCCTCAAGTGTTTGAGAATGTTTGTCACTGGGGGCTGGCCTTGAACTATGGTCCAGCCCACTTGCAAGTGCTAGCTAACTTCCTTCCCATTGTGTGACAAGACATGATTGCTGCCCCTACACACACACACACACACACACACACACACACACACACACACATACACACACTCATGTCTGTCTGTTGTGGCATGCTTTCCTTGCTAAGATGAAACTTCCCCTCAAAACTGTAAGACAAAATAGATCCTTTCTTTCCGTAAGCTGCTTCTGGTCAGGTGTTTTGTCCCAGGAATGAGAAGGTAACAGCTACATGTTCTCTTATAAGTGAAAGATTAAAAACCAATCCAGGGCTGGAGAGAAGGCTTAGTGGTTAAAGTGCTTGCCTGTGAAACTTAAGGACCCAGTTTCAATTCCACAGTACCCATGTTAGCCAGATGCACAAGGTACCACATGCATCTGGAGTTTGTTTGCAGTGGCCGGAGGTTCTAGCATGCGCTCTCTCTCTCTCTCTCTCTCTCTCTCTCGCTCTCTCTCTCTCTCCCCCCCCCCTTTCTCTCTCTTTCCCTCTTTCTCATCAATAAATAAATAAATAAAATATTTTTTAAAAAAACAATGCAGACCAGTGATAAGCACAGGTTGGGAAAGGCGGAGGGGAAAAGGGAATCTGGGTTTGATGGGCACAGTGTCTGCACGTGTTAAAATACAGTGCTGAGCCATGTGAATGTGTACAGTGAATACATGTCAATCAAAAAATAGAATGACTTTCAAGGAAAAGGAATCTGGAGCTAGAAGTAGCCTGGCAGATCACAGGGGGATAACAAACCTTAATGTTACTGTAACTGCAAGACCCCAAGAAAGTGAATGAAAAGTTACAGCAGAGGCATTTGCAGTGATGACGTTAATGGGCAGAGAGTAGAGGGCAGGATGCTCATGGCACTAGGAGGAAGAGGAATGGAAGACCACACCTGCTAGAAATGGGAGTGCAAAGAGAGCTTTTGCACACTCATTGCCTTGAAAACACTTCCCACCACACCGACTTGAGCATCAGCATGGGTACTTTGACAAAGTGTCTGGTTCTCTGCTGGGCAATGACCTAAGATGATGCTCATTAGCCCAGTTCCTTCAGGAGTCTCCATTCTCACAGAGGCAAAGAAAACAACCTAAAGAAAGGAAGAGAGCTAAGGGTGCAATTCAGTGGTGGAGCACTTACCTAGCAGGTGTACCGCCCTGGGTTCAATCCACAGGACCACAAAAAAGATAGGAAGAGTTATAAATAATTGTTAAATATTGCAAATTGGGAAATTAAAGAAATAATTATGTGGTGGGGATATACAAAGAATTGAAAGCCCGGGAAGAGTCCAGTGTGGTGGTGCATGCATTTCATCTCAGTGCTCAGGAGGCAAATAGGAGGATCACTGTAAGTTTGAGACCAACCTCCGACTACATAGTGATTTCCAGGTCAGCCTGGGCTACAGTGAGACCCTACCTCAGATAAACAAACAAAGAAACAAATAAATAAATGAAAGTCATGGAAGTCCTGTTGTAGGTAAAGAGGGTCAAAGAAGGTCTCCCTGAGAAGCGACCACTAAAAGCCCAAAAGAAAAGCATAGATGGAAAATCATGTTACGTGGTGATTGATGTCTGTGGGTTCCTGGGTCCTCCAGGCCCGGCCGCGGTTCCCCCGAAGGCGTCCCAGGCAACCCTGGAGACCGAGGTTGTGCATCCGGGACGAGAGAAACAATCATTCCTGGGAGTCTGTTTCGGTGAACAGCTCTCAGTTTATTGTCAGGGAAATGGGCTTATAAGCAGTTGAAGGCAGAAAGAGGATCCTAAGGGCATTGGTGGGTTTAAAGGTTGTTACCCTGTGCCTAAAATGGGGACATTCATTCCAGCACCTAGGCAATGGCAGGGGTGGGGCTGTGCAAAGGTGCTGGCTGATACCACATAAGGAGTTTCCAAGGCAACTGGCCGAGGCCACAGGGTTATGGGCAAAGCCTAAGTCTTATCTGATTATCCAGGTGTCCCGTGCTTGGAGAGGGAGTGGCCTTACTTCCTGCCGATCTCGGGGACTAAGGTTTTGTCTGGAGGTCCAGGCTCACTGCTACTCCCAAGAATGGGGCGGAGAGGATCCTGGCTAACTGCAACCCCTGAGAATGGGGGCAGGAGCCCCCCTGCTGGTCCGGTCCCAAGATATGACTGGGGTTTCAGGCTGCTGCGACCCCTCCATAGCGTGGGGCCTTCATGTCAGACAGCTTAGGTTTGCTTTAACTCAGGGCCCTGCCTGTGTCTGATAGATGTCAGCTTGTGAAAGACCCTAGAGTGAAAATTCCTTACTGGGCTAAGATGAGGACCATGTGGCAAGAGGAGAGGCCGTGGGAGGGCAGTGGTACGGAGGAGAGGAGAAAGCTGGTAAAGGACCATCTCTACTCTGAAGAAACGCATAGCTTGGGTGGGAGAGGCAGATATGAAGATGACTGTTCCTTATAGGAGTTTGTCTCTTTAGGGGGATCTTTTCATCAGTCAGAGAAGCACAGGCCCACATCAGACTCGGACCATAGTGACTATGCCACTCTGGGTCACACAGATTTCCACATGTGCTGTCCCCTTCCTTTCCAGCTTGTAGCGCCCGGTGAATTCACATCCAGCCCACTGGCCTCTCCTTGGGGGAAAGCTGGGTGGCTTGCCCTCCCTGACCCCCTGGTGTATCTGGTGCTGTCCCTGTCCTGGGCTGACCCACCACTGCCTGGTCTTTTCTCTGATGTCCATCGACTGTGCCCTACCTGGTCAGGTTTCATCACTGCTGAATTCTCCTTTGAAGAGAATTCGTTTTCTTTATGCACTGATCTATCCCTTTATCTGCTGCCTGATCTCTTTAATAATTTTAAACATGGCCAGTGATCCAAATTTAAATTCTTGCATTTACATGGCAAGCGCCTTCTCCGCTGAGCCACCTTCCTGGTCCTTGCTCCGATAACTCCATCATCTTAGGGCCCCAGGAACCTCTTTTCCTTTCCCTTTAACTGCTCTTCCCCTGTCATTTGCTTCTTCCTTGGTTTGGGTGGTTTATCCCATCTTCAGCAGGCTTATCTTTTTTTTCTTAAAAACAAAAAAAAGGCACAAGGAATGAATGGTACCTTCCCAAAGTGACCTTGTTTTCCTTTTCCCTTAGTTTTGACATCATCCCTCAACCTGGGGCCTCCCACAGCACAGCGAGCTTGCACCAGGACTCTGTCTGTCGCTGTGCTTGCAATGGCTTGTGGCCCACCTCATGAAGACACCAGAAACATTGGAGGATGTGCCTCTTTCTCATGTCCTCCGATGACTGCTGTCGGGTTTGCTCATCCATGAACAAAGCAGTCCTTCAGAGCCCCTAGCTACATGCAGGGGTGCTTTTCCATGCCCCACTTCCCACCAGCACAAAAGATCCTATGCACGGGATTGCAAGCCTCGGCCTCTGTCTCTGCAGCTCATGCCTCAGCCCAGCACCCCAACAGCTCACCACACACTGGCTCCTGCCTACCGTTCTCTTTTTTCTCTTTTCTTCCCTTTTCTGATATTTAGGCAATTTTTCTATACCCAGCTACATGTTTGTAGAAGTGTGTTTTCTGTCTTTTGTCCAGCAGTTGTGTGTGTTTGTGGCAGGAGGAAGACCCTTGTATATCCATTCGCTCCTGCATATTTCCAGGTATCTTCCTGATGTTTCCAGAACCCAACAAAGTCAGGACTGATTTACTGACAAGCTAGCTATGAACATCTCTTACATAAGTTTGTGAGCTTGGGCTGTCCACCCATTCCTGACGGGGCACGAGAGGGTGGTGTGTGCTTTTCTGACTGCAAGGCTTCCCTGGCCATGAGAGGGCAGGTCGGGGGTGAAAAGGTGATGCAGGCATGGATTAGCTGGTCTTTGGAAGGCTATGTTTTGTTGGATTCCTTCAACCAGCCAGCAGGATGTCCACCTGTGGCAAGACAGTCAATAGATTAGCGGGCATCTTTTTTCTTTTTTGAAGTTAAAATAATTTATTTGGATCTGGAACCTAGAAGAATTTTCTTTTCTTGCCTCCTTTAAATCATTATAGGTAATATTATATCTACTAAACCTTTGAGTTAATTTTTTAATCATTTTTCTCTAAATAAAAACATCACTTGGTGGTGGTGCACATCTGTAATCCTAGCACCCAGGAAGGCAGAAATGGGAGGATCATGAGTTCAAGGCTAGACTGGACTATATAGGGAGTTCCAGGTCAATTTTAGCTATACAGCAACACTCTGTTTCAAAAAAACATTGGGATTGGGAAAATGGCTCAGTGGGTAAGAATGTTTGCCTTAAGCATGAGGGTCTGACCCACCTGAGTTTGAGTCCCCAGCACCCACCTAAACAAATGGGGGTGGTCATGTATGTATGTAACCTCGGTCTTGTGGGGAACCATCCCCTGAGAATCACTGGAGCTCACAAAAACCACAGCTCCCCATTCAGAGAAAGATTCCTTCTCAGAACGCTATGTAGATGACAGAGTAAGGACACCTGTCATTCTCCTCTGGCCTCCATGCATGCCCATATGTGCACATTTGCATATGCATGTGTATACATCACATGTGTACCATATCATACATATTACATATGCAAAAACACATATACAAACACATACTACCACCACCATCCTTTGTTTTTTTAAAAAAAAATATTTTCTTTTTGTTTATTTATTTGAAAGAGGGAGAGAGAGAGAGACAGAAAGAATGGGCATGCCAGGGCCACCAGCCACTGGAAATGAATTCCAGATGCATTTGCCACCTTGTGCATCTGGTTTACTTGGGTCCTAGGGAATCAAACCCTGGTCATTTGGCTTTGCAGGCAAGTGACTTAACCACTAAGCCATCTCGCCAGCCCCACCCCTTGGGTCTGATGTTCTCCATGAATCTTGACATGCTGCCTCATCTGGTTTCAAAACATACACATATGTACTCACTCTGCCAGCTTTGCTTTGTAATAATAAAGCTCCAGGGGCTTTGTGCAATCATGAGAAGTACTGCCATACCGCAGCTCAGAGCAGTGGCTCTGAGTCAAGAATTCCTGCATTCAATGTCTGCCTCAATAGCTTACTTACTATGTGACTTCGGGCAAGTTTCTTAACCCTTCTGTTCCTCCACTTCCCATTTTATGAGATGAAGATGACAGTCATGCTGACCTTGTAGAATTACTGAGCACTCCATGCGATGATAGATACAAAAGCAGAGCCTGCCCTGGAGAAAGTACTCACTGGTTAATGTGTTTCCATTCTGGGTCTCTCTTTCCTCATCAGTACAGTGATGCATTTGTCCTGCGAGCCCCTGTAGGATCCAGATAATTTAGTGATTCAATCATCCAAGATTGTCATGTCACCTCTGAGCTTGGGGAGTCCCCAAGGATGAAGCCACGATGTTGGTGTTCAGCATCCCCACGCTCTGCCTCTTTCCTGTTCACCAGCGTCATCTCCCTACTTCCCTTCATGTTCTGCCCTGAGATAGACCAGAAACCATGTGAGGACCAGTCCTGAAGGTCCATGCCATTCCACCACATCCCAGGCTGGTGCCCTGCCTGCCTTCCTCGGAACAGCCTGATCCAGATGTGCACAGGAGCTCATCCAGTGTTCCCCCTGGCATGGCCCAGAGGCAGTCAATTGCAAGAGAATTTCCTGCATCCCAAGATACACCAGGCAAGAGCTTGTAGCGTGCAGAGAGCTTCTATCCTAAGACTAGTGAGGTTCCATGGTTATCAGTGTCTGGAGCCTACTCACATTGGCTCAGACACAAAGGGGAATTTATATTAGGAGAAAGTGGAGCTCTTAAGACCAGAAGTGTGTGTGTGTGTGTGTGTGTGTGTGTGTGTGTGTGTGTGTGTGTGTGTGTGCAGGTGCACATGCCATGGCTTGCATGTAGAGATCAGAGGGCAACTTGGAGCCTCAGTCCTCACCTTCCACCTAGTTTGAGGTAGCGTCTTTCCATATTCAGTGCCGCATTCACCAGGCTAGCTAGCCCTCAGGCTTCTGGGCAATTCTCTGTCTCTGCCTCCCTTCGTCCCCAAGGCATGCTGGCATTACAGACGCTCATTCTATGGCATCTGGCTTTATGTGGGTTCTGACTGTCTGATCTCAAGGACTCACTCACATAGCGAACATTCTTCCCTGAGCCAGCTCCCCCAGGGCAAGAACAGACGTTTAGAAGTAGCCCCGGAGAGCCGTAGTGGGAAGGGCAGCGTGGCTTCCCTCCCCTGCGCACCATGCCGAGTCACGCGGCCTTTCCTCTGCTCCTCCCTGTGACGGTCCTCCCCCTTTGTCAGGGGTGCTGCCGCCTCAACTTATTTCACTTACACATGACTCCAAATGGAGGCCACGTGATCTTCCTTCCTGGCTTCTGACAGCCGAGCAGGTCTAGGAATAGCCACGAGAGATGGGTGATGGCTGGCTTCCTCGGCACTGGTGACCCCTACATCAACATCTGCTCTTAATCCAATCGGTGGTCCAGCCAGAGGCCTCTACAGGGCCTCTGGGGCGGGCAGCTCATAGTGAAAAGGGCACTGGAAACAGACTGAAAACTGGGTATTCCAGGATAGCAGGAGATCGGCAAGAGCTAGACTGAGGCTCAAGGCCCTAGCGAAAAGGTGAGGACTTGGGCAGGACGTCAGCCTTGCAGAAGAGCGGGCTGCTGAAAGAGGAGAGACGCAGGATATAGAGCTATGTCGGCTGCGTCACAAAGTGCTGATTGGGGTGGGGACGAGGGACACTGGTGCAGCAAGGTAATTGGATTTAAAGAAGCGAAGATGGGGAGAGGGTGAAGGGGCAGCAACGCTGTCAAGGCCCTCCTGGTGTTGTAAAAGAGAGTGGCCCAGTCTGAGAAGTTATGAACAGTAGAAGTTGAGTCAGCTCACAGGAGTGGAGGCTAGGACGTCCATGGTCAAGGGCTGCCTGTGGCGAAGGCCTCCTGCTGTGGTGGAATGTAGTGGAGGGCGAGCCAGCGCGGGTGAGAGTGAGTACAAGGCGGGTCCTGTGATCTGGAGCTCACTTGTGGGATTGTGGTGTCACCCACTCATGTGGAACCCTCACAACCCAGCCACCTCCTAAAAATCCCTCCCCTCAGGATGATGACAGTAACAATTAAGTTTCAACAAAGGTTTAGAGAAAACAAAACACAGGATTTTTCCAGGCTTTGGTCAGGCTGGGTATTTTCATCAGTGCATCACTCTGCCTAATTTTATCTCCATTGCATCACTGTCATCACTTGGCCTCCTATAGGTGCCTCCTCTGTCCACCCCCACCTCATTTGAGAGTTTCTTCACACTGTATTTATGTAGGAACTTGTGATTAATGGAAATAAAGTGATACTCAGGGTGAAGAGAGGGAAAGGAGTTTAAGATGCTCAGTCGCAGAAATGATGCAGAAATTAAAACATCATTTTAAAGACATGATTTGAGGCATTGGGGAGGAGGCTCAGTTGATAAGGTGCCTGGTACTCAGCTGGGGTACCCAAGTTCAATCCCAGACCCCATATAACAATCTGGAAGCCGGACTGGAGAAGATAGCTTAGCAGTTAAGGCATTTGCCTGCAAAGCCAAAGGACCCTGGTTTGATTCCCCAGGTCCCACGTAAGCCAGTTGCACAAGGTGGCTCATTCACCTGGAGTTTGTTTGCACTGGCTGGAGACCCTGGTGCACCCATTCTCTCTCTTTTTCTCTCTCTCTCAAATAAATAAAATGTATTTAAAATAAAACGCTGGAAGCCACCAGTTTCTGTAGTCCCAGCATACTGCTGACAGAGAGACGAGAGGAGGAGAATGAGAATGTCCGGAAGCTCCCAGCAAAGAGCAGCACCACGGGAATCCAGAGGGAGAAACGCCTAGAATGAGGCGCACAGGTGAGGAATGACCCAGAAGTTGTCCTCTCATCTCCACACACGCACAGTGGCGTGCACAAGCTGGAACTCACACACTCACACGCATGGACTCACACACATGCACAAATAAATACTAAAATTTAATATTAAAGATATCATTTGAGTCATATGAAACCTCTTCCTTGCTTTCTGTTGAGTCGTTAGACAAATTATTGCAGAGGCCACCTGTGGACAGCATTTCCCAAGTTTGATCCTTTTATCCCAGGGCATGACCAGTGCCTGGGGAGTCTGGGAATCTCTGTATGAGAAAAGTGTGGGGGCGACATCATCAAAATTTACACGATAATTAAGTAAGAAGAAAATCAATGTTTATAATATATAAGACAAAACAGTACAAATAAAAGGCAAATTCAGGGCTGGAGAGATGGCTCAGCAGTTAACGTGCTTGCCTGCAAAGCCAAAAGACCTAGGTTCAATTCCCTAGGACCCACATAAGCCAGATGCACAAGGTGGTACAGACATCTGGATTTTGCATCTGAAGCAGTGGCTGGAAGCCCTGGTGCACCCATTCTCTCTTTCCCTCTCTCTCTCTCTCTCAAATAAATAAATAAAAATATATGTTTCAAAAAGGCAAATGCAAGTGGGGCATAATTAATAAGTTGTTTTAAGATGTCAAGGACAGGCTGGAGAGACTGCTTAGTGGCTAAGGTGCTTGCCTGTTAAGCCTGACAAGGTTTCCATTCCCCAGTACCCCCAGTACCCCCATAAGCCAATTGCACATGGTGGTGCATGCATGTGGAGTTTGTTTGCAGTGGCTACAGGCCCTGGTGTGCCCATTCTCTCTCTCTTTCTCTTAAATAAATAAATAAATAAATAAATAAATAAATAAATAAATAAATAAAATATCTTTTAAAAAGATGTTGAGAACAATATAGCAATATTTGTCAAAATTGTACATTTCATTATAGTAAAAAGTCTACACATTAGCATACGCCAGCCCTACATGTTAACACGTTGCAGCATAACTATTGTTAAGTTCATGGTTCAGCAGTGCTAAGCATGCTGGCAATGCTACCTGCACATCTTTGTTGGTGTGCTTGCTTGTTTGTTTGTGGAAAGAGGGGCAGCCTCCCTCCCAAAAGCCAGGGTTACAGATGTGCACTAGGTACTAGGTTGATGTATCTGTCTTTATATGTCAGCATAGTAATTCTGTAACCCAGGACTTACCTTTCAGAAATACTCTCACACAAAGGCATGAAGAAGGATATTCGTTACAACCTTATTTAAATATAAGTGAAAGAAAACTAAATTTTTATAAATAGGTCCTATATATTAAAATTCTAGCTACATTTATGCAGTCAAATACCATGCAGCTATTAAAAGGAATAAGGCAGATCTGTTTGTACAGATATAGAATGTTCTCCAATGTGTATTTCTAGGTGGGAAAAAGCAGCGCTGTGTGGATAGATTGAAGTTTTCTGGGAGCAAAGGCATAGTAAAATGACAGTGTGCACATATAGGATTTTTTTAATCAAAATTTTCTGTTTATTTATATTTATTTATTTGAGAGTGACAGACAGAGAGAAAGAGGCAGATAGAGTGAGAGAGAGAGAGAATGGGCGCGCCAGGGCTTCCAGCCACTACAAAGGAACTCCAGACATTTGCGCCCCCTTGTGCATCCGGCTAATGTGGATCCTGGGGAATCGAGCCTCAAACCGGGGTCCTTAGGCTTCACAGGCAAGCGCTTAACCGCTAAGCCACCTCTCCAGCCCCGCATATAGAATTTTGATGCACAGATCATCACACTCTGGAGCTTAGGAATGTCCTGGAGCTCAAAGTCATGCAACAAAAGTTGGCCTTGAGGGCTGGAGAGATGGCTTAGTGGTTAAGCGCTTGCCTGTGAAGCCTAAGGACCCCGGTTCTAGGCTCAGTTCCCCAGGTCCCACGTTAGCCAGATGCACAAGGGGGCGCACGCGTCTGGAGTTCGTTTGCAGTGGCTGGAAGCCCTGGCGCGCCCATTCTCTCTCTCTCCCTCTATCTGTCTTTCTCTCTATGTCTGTCGCTCTCAAATAAATAAAATAAAATAAATGAACAAAAAAAAAAATTAAAAAAAAAAAAGTTGGCCTTGAACTCACAGTAACCTCCCAGGCACATCTCAACCTTCCAAGTCCTGAGCATACAGGTGTGAGTCACGACCCCAGGTTGTACACAGATGTCTCAGCAAGCACTCCAGAGACTCACATCCCATAGAACCATCTGGAAGAAAAAGAGTCAGAACCAACAGATTTGCTTACATATTTTTTCTCACTCTTTATATTGCTTACATTTTTCCATATCCATATGCAACCTTCCTTGAATAATAATACTTAAATGAAAACATAAGACTTTGATTAAGAAAAATACCTGAAGCCAGGAACGATGGCACATGCCTTTAATCCCAGCACTTGGGAGGCAGAGGTAGGAGGATCACCATGAGTTCAAGGCCACTCTGAGACTACATAGTTAATTCCAGGTCAGCCTGAGCTAGAGTGAGACCCTACCTCGGAAAAAAAAAAAAAAAAAAAAAACAGAAAGAAAGAAAAGAAAAATACCTGAATATTCCCCCAAATACTCTATAATGTGTTATAAATTGCATTTGTTTCTTCAAGAAATAGCAAGTTAACTTTTTAATCTTTTAGTTATTTATTTATTTGCAAGCAGAGAGGGAGGAAAAGAGGAAAGAGAGAGAGAATGGGCAGGCCAGAGCTTCTAGGTACTGCATACAAACTCCAGATGCACGCAGTACTTTGTGCATCTGGCTTTATGTAAGTACTATGGAATCAAACCTGGGTTGTTAGACAATCTCTCCATCCCACATTTTAATTTTTTTAAAATTATTCAGAATGATCCTATGGAAAGCTTTTCAGTCAAGAATATCCCAGAAATGTCTGAATAAAATACAAATAATGAGGGGATGTAAAGATGGCTAGGTGATTAAAGGTGTTTGCATGCAAAAGACTTCCAGATTCCCAGTACCCATGTAAAACCAGTTGCACAAAGTGGTGCACGCATCTGGAGCTCGTTTGCCACAGCTGGAGGCCCTGGCCTACCCATTCTCTCTGTCTGTCTTCTCTCGATCTTTCTCTCTCTGCTAGAAAATAAACAAAACTGTTTTAAAAATAGAAATAAAAAATTAACAATAATGAGGGAGGTGAGGGTCAACAAAGCAGGCATTAAAACATCACTAAAAAAATTAAAATCACTAAAGCAGGCTGGAGAGATGGCTTAGGAAAGACATTTGCCTAGGAAGCCTAAGGATCCAAGTTTAATTCCCCAGTATCCATAATAAGCCAGATGCATAAGGTGGCGCATGTTTCTGAAGTTTGTTTGCAGTGGCTAGAGGCCCTGAAATACCCATTTTCTCTCTCTCTCTCCCCCCCACCTCTCTCAAATAAATAAATAATTAATTAATTTAAAAAAAAAAAACAGAATGAAAACCAGGTGTGGTGGTGCACACCTTTAATCCCAGCACTTGGGAGGCAGAGGTGGCAGGATCACTGTGATTTCGAGGCCACCCTGAGACTCCATAGTGAATTCCAGGTCAGCCTGGACTAGAGTGAAACCCTACCTTGAAAAACCAAAAATAAATAAATAAATAAATAAAAGAAGAAGAAGAATGAAGAAAGTGGACACCTTTCTCTCATTCTTAAAAAAAAAAAAATTACAGTGGGCCAGGTATAGTAGCATTTGCCTTTAATCCCAGCACTTGGGAGGCAGAGGTAGGAGAATCACTGTGAGTTTGAGGCCACCCTGAGACTACATAGTGAATTCCAGGTCAGCCTGGGCTACAGTGAAACCCTATCTTGAAAAAAAAAAAAAGAAAAATTACACTAAATAAACATGTATGAACCAAGGCATAAATACACAGATCAATCAAATTTGACAGACAGCCCAAAAACTACACCAGTTCACTTAAAAAGTAAGCATGTAAGAGTGCTGGGGAGTGTTCATCTGGGGCGACCACTTGATAGATGGCAATGGTGCGACTAGAAACAAGCAATTTCCTCTCAGTCTCAAGCCTTGAAGCAGAACCTAAGCTCCCACCATCTCAAGACGGACATATTTGAAAATGGAGAGCCCATCGCATTAGGAGAAACACGGCTTGGTCTGGGTAACCTACAGCAAAGTTCTGTGCAAGTGTATCACAAAGCCCAGAGAGCATGAAAGAAACAATTCAGCAAACTAGTGTCTTTTTAGTCATAGAAAACATTAAGATATTTTAAAGATAAAGGGAGTGGTGGCCCACACCTTTAATCCCAGCACTCAGGCAGCAAAGGTAGGAGGATCACTCTGAGTTGCAGCCTAGCCTGGGACTACAGAATGAGTTTCAGGTCAGCCTGGGCTAGAGTGAGACCCTACCTAACATCATTCATGTATGTATGTACACACACACACACACACACACACACACACACACACACACACATATATATGATAAATGACAGGAGGTATATGTGTAACCTGGACAATCAACAAAGGTCTAATTTCTTGGATATATAAAGGGTCTCTTATAGGTCAATTTGATTTATGACTGAATGGCAATAGATAGACAAGTGTTAGATAAGTAGAGGCAGGAGGTCTCTTAAAGCACAAACTGACATCAAAATCTCTATGTAGCTGAAGATGACCTGGAACTCCTCATCCTCCTGCCTCCACCTTCCACATGCTCATCGGATCACAGGCTTGTGGTGCCACACCCATTGGATCCGTGTTAAAGGACCAACAAACATACAGCAAAATGATCAATGTGAACAGGACTCAGGAAATGAAATCAAGCAGTTTTTAGATACTTTCATAGATGCTCAATCCCACTGACAAGTGTAGAGACGGAAGTTGGCTCCACAGCACTGTAACTCTTGACTGGTTCAGCTTGATAACCGTATGTTGGCAGTGGCAGGGGGTGTCAGGCTCAGGACGATGTTGGTCGCTGTGGCTTTGGGAAGGGCATACTCCCTCACCCTGTAGTCCATAACCAGGCATTTACGTGCACAGATAGACTCACATAGAAACTCATGCTATTTACTGAACACAGAAATGCAAAATTGTCCCTTATTAAGGGATATTGAAGTTGTCCAGCTTCAATATCCCTTAATAAGGGACAATTTTATAAGAATGAGAATCTGGTATTAAATGTTTCCAAGACAGATGGATTAGTTTAAAGAGAACGTGCTGCAGAGAACTCATTGTGAGTTCTACTTGTGTTATCATTTTAAGGACATGTGCTTACTTCTATCTGTTGACAGTTATATAAGACTATTAACAGTGGGGGGCTGGGGAAATGGCTTAGCAGCTGTGGCATTTGCCTGCAAAGCCTAAGGACCCAGGTTCGATTCACCAGGATCCACATACGCCAGATGCACAAGGGGACACATGTTTCTGGAGTTTGTAGGCAGTGGCGAGAGGCCCTGGCACGCCCATTCTCTCTTTGTCTCTGTCTCTTTGTTTCTCATAAATAAAATATTTTTTTAGAAAAAGAATATTAACAGTGGTTGCCCATGGAGAAGGGAACAATTGTGGGAAAGGAAAAGGAGGGTCTATTTTACCCAGTATCTTTTGGAGTCTTTTACATGTTGCACTTTTATATTCCCTACTCAGAAAGGGATCATTGCATAGTCAAAATGAAAAAGAAATAAGCAACCATCCAAACATAGAGGTCTCTAAGGGACACCCTTTGAGAAAGCACATTGTGTGGCCTTGGTGGACTATTCTCATCTTGGTAACCAACAGAGCTACAGCCCACCAGGAGTTTTAGTTAATAAACTGAGGCTTATCCGTATATGTACATATGTGCAGTGAGGAGACAAAGGCATTCCTGAAAATGTCACCTTTGTGTGTATACTTATTTGATATACTGAAAAACTTAATTTTGCCAGATTCTGTATTTCTAAGGCTGTTTAAAGTTAGACTTTCCAACTAATACTTGCCATCTAGTGGTGGGAAAAAAGCGGATGTCTACGTTTAGCATAGGTGATTCTTCCATCCATGTGTGCAACACAGTATTTGATAAGTCACCAGTTCTTGTCATAATCTCTTTGGAAAGACTGACAGAGGAACAAGGAACTACACAACAGTGTAACTACCTATAGCTAGGAAAGTCAAACCCCGGCCCATCTGGAGTGCAGAGCAGGACCTACCCCTTCCTTGGGAAGCTGGAGATGTCATGAGCTACATGGAATTCAGTATTTTTTAAATTCTCAGCAGAGACCCAAGGAAAAATTAGCTCCTTTCTTGTCTCATTCTTGCTGAATGCCATCAGAACCAGGATATAATGTAGTTTATTTTTATTTTTATTTATTTATTTGATAGGGAGAGAGAGAAAGATAAAGAGAATGGGCATGCTAGGGTTTGCCGTCATTGCAAACGAACTCCAGATGCATGCGCCACCTTGTGCATCTGGCTTACATGGGTCCTGGGAAATCAAACCTGGGTCCTTTGGCTTTGCAGTCAAGTGCCTTAACTGTGAAGCCATCACTCCAGCCCCAGGATTTAGATTCTGTTATTGCCATCCCTGTGCCCAAGGATGGACTCACTAGCTGACCATGCTAGGAAGGCAGCCGGCAGATGGCTGTGGCTAAGTGTTGTAACTTTCCTAAAAGCTGAATTTGCACCACTACTGAGCCTTGTCTTCAGATCTGTTCTGAGGATGCTCACTTCCCACCTAAGATCCCATGTGGACTGTCCCTGTGATAACTTTGTCCTTCACTTTTGTTGTCCTAAAGCTCTCACAGGGGCCAACCTGGCATTCTCTGTACAAAGAAATGTTTTTACAGCCCCTGGAAGATGTCCTTTGCAGAACCAAGAGCTATCTACCCATGGGTGCAGCTTGTCTCCGGTGAAAGACATACAAAGTAATAGAAAACTTTAAAAAGGTGGTAGTGGGCTGGAGAGATTGCTCAGTGGTTAAGGTGCTTGCTTACAAAGCCAAAGGACCTAGGTTAGATTCCCCAGGACCCACCTAAACCAGATACACAAGGTGGTACCTGTGTCTGGAGTTCCTTTGCAATGGCTATCGGCCTCTCTCTCTCTCTCTCTTTCTCTCTCCATATATATATATATATATATATATAATAAAATATTTTTAAAGTAACAAGTGATGGCCCTATAAAAACAGAATAGAAGCTTTGATCCCAGTACTCATGATTCACAGATAAAGGGATCACTGTGAGTTTGAGGCCAGCCTGAAACTACAGAGTGAGTTCCAGGTCAGCCTGGACTAGAGTGAGACCCTACCTCAAAAAACAACAAGCAAACAAGCAAGAAAAAAGAAAAGCAGGGTTGGCTCATCTCATGAATGAACTTGAATAATAGGCAGTGGAAATTACAATGAGCCTTTGTGAACTGGGAAGCTGTTGGAGGCTTCTGAGCAGGGAAAAAAACCAGAGAGCAAGGCATCCATTGATTCATTATCTGCACCCCCTGGGTGCAAGGTTCTGAGTGAAGCCTTGAGCTGGAGGCCATAGCATGGGGATGAATAAGACCCAGTGTGGAAACATAGCACATCCTCCCCCAGACCATAACATGCCCCCTACACCATCGAAACCCTTGTCAGAGAAGCAAAGAAGCTATGTGGTATCGGAAACGTCATACCGTATGAAAGCAGCTTCAGAAACTGCAAAACCATAACTCATGCGTCCCACTGTCCTTGCACTATGTAAACATGGCAAGTTATTTTTTTATATTTTATTTATTTATTTTTTCATGTTACTCGTCTTTTTTATTTTTATTTTTATTTTATTTTATTTTTTATTAAATTTTTATTAACATTTTCCATGATTATAAAAAAAATATCCCATGGTAATACCCTCCCTCCCCCCACACACTTTCCCCTTTGAAATTCCATTCTCCATCATATTACCTCCCCATCTCAATCGTTGTACTTACATATATACAATACCAACCGATTAAGTACCCTCCTCCCTTCCTTTCTCTTCCCTTTATATCTCCTCTTTAACTTACTGGCCTCTGCTACTAAGTATTTTCCTTCTCACGCAGAAGCCCAATCATCTGTAGCTAAGATCCACATATGAGGGAGAACATGTGGTGCTTGGCTTTCTGGGCCTAGGTTACCTCACTTAGTATAATCCTTTCCAGATCCATCCATTTTTCTGCAAATTTTGTAATTTCATTTTTCTTTACCGTTGAGTAGAACTCCATTGTATAAATGTGCCACATCTTCATTATCCACTCATCAGTTGAGGGACATCTAGGCTGGTTCCATTTCTCAGCTATTATAAATTGAGCAGCAATAAACATGGTTGAGCATGTACTTCTAAGGAAATGAGATGAGTCCTTTGGATATATGCCTAAGAGTGCTATAGCTGGGTCATATGGTAGATCAATCTTAGCTGTTTTAGGAGCCTCCACACTGATTTCCACAATGGCTGGACCAGATTGCATTCCCACCAGCAGTGTAGAAGGGTTCCTCTTTTTCCACATCCCCACCAACAATTATGATTGTTTTCATGATGGTGGCCAATCTGACAGGAGTGAGATGGAATCTCAATGTAGTTTTAATCTGCATTTCCCTGATAACTAGTGATGTAGAACATTTTTTTAGATGCTTATATGCCATTCATATTTCTTCCTTTGAGAATGCTCTATTTAGCTCCAAAGCCCATTTTTTTTATTGGCTTGTTTGATTCCTTATTACTTAACTTTTTGAGTTCTTTGTATATCCTAGATATTAGTCCTCTATCAGATATATAGCTGGCGAAGATTTTTTCCCATTCTGTAGGTTGCCTCTTTGCTTTATTTACAGTGTCCTTTGCAGTACAAAATCTTTGTAATCTCATGAGGTCCCAGTGATTAATCTGTGGTTTTATTGCCTGAGCACTTGGGGTTGTATTCAGAAAGTCTTTGCCAAGGCCAATATGTTGAAGGGTTTCCCCTACTTTTTCCTCTAGCAGTTTCAGAGTTTCAGGTCTGATGTTAAGGTCTTTAATCCATTTGTACTTAATTCTTGTGCATGGCGAGAGAGAAGAATCTATTTTCATCCTTCTGCAGATATATATCCAGTTTTCCCAACACCATTTGCTGAAGAGGCTGTCTTTTCTCCAATGAGTATTTTTGGCATTTTTATTGAATATCAGGTGACTATAGCTACCTGGGCTTACATTTGGGTCCTCTATTCTGTTCCACTGATCTACATGTCTGTTTATGTGAACATGGCAACTTTTAAAGCAGAACTACAGATGACATGCAAACAGGAGCTCTACCTTAGAAAAGTTTGTGTTAACTATCTTTCTGCTGCTGATCAAAATACTCGGATAAGCAACCTATGAGGGAGGAAGGTTTATTTTGGCTCACGGTTTCAAAGCTTTCAGTCTGTGGTCAGTTAGCCCATTACTGTGGTGGGAGGAACAGCATGGAAATGGACATAGCTATTTACCTCAATGTGCTTGGGAGCTTGGGGAAACAGAGGAAAGGACCAAGTTCTTATATCCCCTTCGAAGTTACACCCCCAATAACCTAACTTTCTTCCAATAGACCCCACATCCTAAAGGTTCCAGGCATTTCCCATAGCACCACCAGCCAATAACCAAGCTTTTAATCCATGGGCCTCTGGGATAAGGAAGGCAGAGAAGTCTATGGCCATACCACCCTGAACGTGCCCAGTCCCATCTGATCTTAGAAGCTAGGTAGGGTCAGTCCTCATTAGTACTTGCATGGAAGGAAGAGAGGGGAAACAAGTAATTACAAGAGATTTACTTTGGAGTTTTGTAAAAGGTTATAATGTGAAGGAGAACATATTCATTCTGCTCAATTCTGTCTCAGAATAAATGACCTGACAAAATCATAAACCAAACTGAAAGATGAAGGATCTTCCTGATCCCACAGAGAGGAAGGGCATGCTGGGCTCCATGGGGGTGGGAAGTCCAGATACGTCCTCACTGAAATTCTGATGAGTCAAGGTTCACTGGGACATGTCAGATTGAGTTGAATGCTGTTTCTCTCTGTTTCCTGACAGTTCTCTGGCTGCTGTAGCAGTCAGCCATTCTCCTACTTGGTCTCCATAGCTACCACCCGTTCTCCAAACTACAGCCGATTTCCCAGTAGGCTCTAGTTACAGTACTTCTTAATTTGTCTTCTAATTCAAAACCAGAATTACTGCTTCATTAATCAATGGGTAAAGAAAATCAAAAGTCTATTAACTGGCAAGCAATGCTGTTCCCAAAAGCATTGATCCATGTATGTTACGGGCAGCCTATTCACTTAAAACTGCAGATCCCTAGAATATAATTCTTGGGGGAACTGGAATCGTTTCTTAAAAGAGACTTATAGTGCATGAAAACCTTTGACCTTTATTGGGATTTTTTTTAGTAAGGAAGAGAAAAGAGGAGACTATTTTCTTGTCAGTAATACACTGTAGAGATTGTTTCATGTCATGCGTACATGCTTTAATGAAGAATTCCTGGCACATGTGCACATGTTATCTCGAGTAAACTAAATTTATTCTTTAAAATTTAGTTACCTGAGGTGAAGAACAAGGCTCTGCGGGCAGGAGTGCTTTCTGGGCAAGCATGTGGACCTGCGTTTAGATTGCCAGCACTCATGTACACTGTGGGACGTGGTGGTTAACTAGTGTAGCCAAAAAAAAAAAAAAAGACACACTGCAGGCTCAGTGACTAATGTTGTCTCAAATAAGACAGAACAGTGATGAAGGACATTTGACATCTTCCTCTGGCCTGTGCACATGTGCACACAGGTACATCAAAAACAAAACTGTAATGAGATCTGGGTAGGGTGGCGCACACCCTAACCCCAGCACTTGGGAGGGAGAAGTAGGAGGATCGCTGTGAGTTCAAGGCCACCTTTAGACTACATAGTGAAACCCAGGTCAGCCTGGACTACAGCAAAAACCTATGTCAAAAATGGGAGGGGGGGGGACTGCAGAGATAACTTAACAGTCAAGGAACTTGCCTACAAAGCCAAAAGATCTGTGTTCAATTTCCCAGGACCCACATAAGCTGAATGCATAATGTGGCACATGCATCTGGAGTTCATTTGCAGTGGCTGGAGACCCTGGCACTCCCATTCTCCCTCTCTCTCTCAATTAAATAATAAAAGTGAAAAATTTAAAATGTACTGACCTCCCTACAGAATGTTTCCAAGAATTGATGCAGATATACAGGGTGTGTTCATCTGGCTTATGATCTGTGATCATACCTGTAAGTATGGTTGAAATGAAAAGTTCCTGTAAAGTAATATCCATATTTTCTTCCTTCAATAGACTTGCTGGTAACTCAAAGCTCGCCATGCATACTAGTGGCCCCCAGCTTGAAGAAATATATAAACCAAGTACATATATTATACAAAGAAGTAAGCCTGAGGAAAACCCCCAAGCCCTCTAAATCAGACAATAATAAGACAAAAGCACTATCTGTTTCTGGGCAGGCACATGGCCCAGTTAGAGCTCTGTCTGTTATTCCTCCACTAGCTTGTTAGTATTACAGCCTTCTAGTACACCCATGCCCATGTAGCATGCGTCCCTGATTTGTTGAATCTAACATGTTAATATCTAATACATTTTTTCCACTTCTTGGATAATATTTTAATTTCCTGCACACAGCTGGCATGTTAAATATGATTGTTACTAAATAATCAAAGCTTACAAGTTTTTAGACTTCAGAATTGGTACTATTTTGCACAGTGCATATTCATTTGGCTTTAACTGTACTTTAACCCTTTGGTTGCTTTTTTTTTTTAATACATATGTTTATTTATCTATCTGTGAATAGAGAGAGTATGCCAGGGCCTCTTGGGCTGCAGATGAACTTCAGATACATGTGACACTTTGTGCATCTGCCTTTATGTGGGTCCTGAGGAATCAAACCTAGGCCAGTAGGCTTTGCAAGCAAGCATCTTTAACCACTGAACCATTTCCTCAGCATTCTATGGCTTTTTATTCCTTTCACATGTCCACTTTTCCTTTGGGGACATTTCCTTCTTACTTTAAGAATTCTTTTAGCATGTCTCATAATAAGAATTTTCAGGCAAAGAATTCTCTATTCTTACCTGGAAAAAAAAAAAGATATTTGCTTTCATTTTTCTTTTCTTTTTTTTTTAATTTGGTTTTTCGAGGTAGGGTCTTGCTAATCTGGAATTCACTATGTAGTATCAGGGTGGCCTTGAGCTCATGGAAATCCTCCTACCTCTTCCTCCCAAGGGCTGAGATTAAGGATATACACCACCACATGTTTGAAGGGTACTTTGAAGAATCTAGCAGCTCTGTTCTTCCAGTATTTTAAAGATACCATTCTTCTGTCTCTTGCTTCCATCATTTCTAATGAAAAGTCGTCTGTCAGTCTTGCTGTTGCTCACTTGAAGATAACATATCTTCTCGCATAGCTGCTTCTAGACCTTGTCATTGCCTCTGTTCTTTCAGTCTCACTGTGTTCTTTAGTGCAATTTCATTGTATTTCAGGGATTTGTAACATTTCTTATATCCTCACTTTATATCCTGTGTGTGTGTGTGTGTGTGTGTGTGTGTGTGTGTGTGTGTGTGTATGTGTGTATGTGCACATGTACGCACATGTTGTAGGTGTTTATGATGTGAGTGCAGGTGTGTGGAAGTCAGAGGACCCATGTTTGACTCTTCCGATCCCACATAAGCCAGCAAGCATGCAAGGCTGCACATGCAGACAAGGTGGTACTCACACCTGGAGTTCAGTTACAGTGGCTGGAGGCCCTGGCGCACTAACTCCCCCTTGGAGAAGCTCTTGCTCTGGCTCTGTCTCTCACATAAAAAAAGAAGCCAGTCTGTTGGGCTTGGCTCAAATTTTTTTTTTTTTAATTTTGTCATTATTTTCCATATGTTTCATCAGGGTCTCCTGTATTCTCCATGGTTTCCCTCAAATATTTAAGTTAGGTAGTTACTAACTCTTCTGCAAGTCTGCGTCTGTCTGTTACTTCTAGTTCCGTTCATCATATTTATCAGTGGTAAAATCGATATGTAAGTTCTAATTTCTTGCTAAAATTCTCCATGTTTATATTTCCTTGAACATGTTAACTATAATTTCTATTTAAATCCATAATAACTACATTATCTGGAACATTTGTGGGGGTTTTTTCTGGTTTTCTCCATGGTTTGTTTCCTGATGTGTATATATGCATTAAATACCATAAATGTATTTGAAATTCATAAAGGCTCTGGGTGATGGTCCTTTATGGAACATTCAGTTCTGCTTCCAGCAGGCAGTAGACCACCTCAATTGAGCCTTCAACAGGGCTGTTCTGAAGCCGGGAACCAGCCTTTGTGAGGACTGCCTTACTCACGGCTCACTCTTATTCCAAGAAGGGGGCTCTCTGGGCTTCCTCACGGGAAGTGCACAATGCTTCCTATTCGCCTCTCCTGTTTTGTTTCTCACTTCCACTTTTAACCCTCCCTGAATGCAAGGCTATTGACAGCTCTGCTCCACCTCACTTCTGATTTCTACTTAGAGTTGCAAACTTCATTCTTCATGAATTTCACAAACCGGAAACTGGCCCCCAGGGAGAAGCAGTGCCATACACTGTACCTCCTTCACTGCGCCCCAAGACTGACAAAAGCTGCGCTCGGCTTCTCGGCATTTTAGCTAATGAGAAAGCCAATGCCTAACGAGGAAAAGTAGTTTGGAATGTCTGACTCACCTCTGGGAGTTATCCTTCTGTCTTGGATTCAAGGTTGACTGTGTTGCGAGCATTTCAGTACTTCGTCCCCTGTTTTGTTTTATTTCGCTAATTTTAAACGTACAACCTATCAGCCTGATACGAGCTACTTCACCACTGACTGGGGTAAAGCCAGCGTTTCCTCAAGCGTTGTGTTCAGCATCTCTGGCAGATAGCTTTGTTTCGGCCTTCACCTGACCTGTGTCTCCAACCTGACCCCACTTTCTAGTTTCAGTGCTATGTGCTAAATGTGGAAAACTCTGTATGTTTCTGCCCACAGTTTCTCAAAACTTTATCCTTAAGGCATAGCTTGTGTTCTTTGTTTCTAGATGTATGCATACTCATAACCCGGCATTATGCCAGGAATTACTTCCTCTGATATGAATGTGTTGGCAAATTTCATGATGGGGAAGGTGCTATAATACTCTGGTACATTGGCTAACAGATCTCCCCCTGTGCTGAAGGCCTCTGGAAAGTCTCTTTAGCACCCAGTGCACGTCTTTACTGTGTCCAATTACATGTTCACGTACCCCATCAAAGGAACTACTTGTCCTGAGTCTCAGCTCAACCCACCTCCTTTGGAACTTGGTTTTCTCATATCCTGATCCCTAACGCATGTGGATGGCAAACTTGCTAGACATATCACGATAAATGCTCAGAAAATTAGCGGTTGACTTTTTCCCAACTAGTCAAACACTTAAGACTGAAAAAAAAAATCATTTCTATGAAATTAAAGTAATTCCCAGTAATCAGCAAGTAGAATTATAATTGATTCTTATCTAAGATGTCATGAAATTGATGTCACTTTTTCCCGCTGTTTATGCTGTTAGATGTGAATCAAGCATTGTTAAAGATTTCTTGATGCCTTTGGGAAGGAATTCTATTAAGATAATGAAAATTCTTTTGCTGCAAATCTACAATGGGATATACTAGCTATATGTTGAACACCAACGTGTGTGTAAGTAAATATCTAGTTTGTTAGATGCTCTCCACTTTAATTCTATTGAGAACAGTGACCGATTCCTGTAATCTAAAAATATATTAAAACAATGAATTGTGAGACTTGCTACTCTAGCATGACAAATAATTTTATTGTATATTAAATAAATATAATTTTATTCACAAATATTCCGTGCCAATAACTCACCATCTCTTAGTCTCCAAGATAGGCTTCTTTGCATGTGTGTGCCCATGTTTATATGTGTGCAAATACACATGCAAGACTGGGTGTGCATACACATGCTGCATGTGTAGAGGCCAGAGGACAACCTCAAATGTCACTCTTCAAGTCTACCTGTTTTTGAGACACAATGTCTCACTGACCTAGAGTTTGCCTAATAAGTTAGACTGTCTGGCGAGCGAGCTCCAAGGATCAGCTTGTTTCTGCCTCCTCAGCACTGGGATTACAAGAATGCACACCCGTGGGTCCTAGGGATCAAACTCGGCTCCTCATGCTTCCAAGACAAATACTTTATTGACTCTGTCATCTCACCAGCCTCCCAGGTTAGGGTTCTTTTTTATACATTTCTATTTGTTTGTTTATTTTTATGAGAAAAACAGAATTGGCACGCCAGGGCCTCCAGCCACTGCAGACAAACTCCAGACATGTGCCACCTTGTGCATCGGGCTTACATGGGTTCTGGGGAATTGAACTGGGGTCCTCAGGCTTTGCGGGTGAGCACCTTAACTGCTAAGCCATCTCTCCAGCCCAAGGATAGAGTGCTTGAAAGAAGAGCTGACACTTAAAGACAAGTGTACAGCAATCTGAGTGCAAAGCCTTCAATTTATGACTTTTCCAAATCTTTCACAGTTATTTTGCTCTCGCCTAATTATGCAACATATTTCCAACTGCTTATCTTCATTGAATCCTTTTAAAGCAGTCATAAACAGAACATTTCTTTTCTCATATCGTATCAGTTTTAAAAACTAGTGGGGGGCTGGAGAGATGGCTTAGTGGTTAAGCGCTTGCCTGTGAAGCCTATGGACCCCGGTTCGAGGCTCGGTTCCCCAGGTCCCACGTTAGCCAGATGCACAAGGGGGCGCACGCGTCTGGAGTTTGTTTGCAGAGGCTGGAAGCCCTGGTGTGCCCATTCTCTCTCTCTCCCTCTATCTGTCTTTCTCTCTGTGTCTGTCGCTCTCAAATAAATAAATAAATAAAAAATGAAAAAAAAAAAAAAACTAGTGTGCATAAGGAGGTTTGGAATCAAACACCACTTTCCCGAAGTAACTAGGCAGCTTTCTGGAGGGAGCACATGTGTGCCACCATACAGGCCCCACAGCTAAAGCACCCGCGTGCCATGGTTTCTGTCAGTATCCATAAAGGTTGACACAAATGGAGACACAGCTGCTGGTTGGTTGGCTCTGAAAGGAGGCTCTGTGGGACTTAGTCAAGGGACAGTCTATGGCCCTCCTCGTAAATTCAGCTCTTTTGCTTAACCTTGGGCTGACTCTCTGTTTGAAGTCAACTTTGCTATGCTGCTCCTCCTCACACTGTTGGCATGATGCCAGGATGATTGAAAATCACTCCCTCAGGCTGGAGGGATGCCTGAAAGCTAAGGGACCCAGGTTCGATTCCCCAGAACCCATGTTAGCCAGATGCATATGCGTAAGGGGTCACACACATCTGGAGCTTGTTTGCAGTGGCTGGAGGCCCTGTCACACCCATTCACTCCCCACTTCCCTTTCTCTGTCAAAAAAATAAATCTAAATATTTAAAACAAGAAAATCACTCCCTCACCCAATCTATGATATTGGCGAAACTTAATAATAATAACAATGATTTTGGCTGGGGGGGGGGGTTACCAAGGGCCAGGTAGCTATACACTTTGCATGAATTATCTCGCTGAATCTTCATAACCCTATAAAGCAGGGCTGTTGTTGACTTCCTTTTATTCTTAAGGAAGTTGAGACTCAGAGGGGAAAATTGATGGACTATAGTTACTGGTAGTAGATGAAGGTTCAAGTCCAGGTCACAAGAATTCACAAGCCGCCTTGTTGTGGAACTTTTGGGCTGCTGGCGAGTCCTATCACTGCCTTCTTGCTCCAGTCAGCCTCCTGGGATATTTTTTCTTCCCAAGTGGAGGCTTTCTTCTGATCCTTCAGATTCCCCGCCCAAGCCTAGCATCAGATGCAGGCACCCTAACTCCCTCTTTCATCAACTCTGGACATATCCTTGTGGGCTCCTAGTGACGGAAGGAATTCACTGGTATCAGAATGGAGACACAGGGTAAGAGAAAAACATGCAAAAAAAATGATCGAGGTCCTAGAAACTTACAACATTCCTGAATTCTGGTTTCTGCATCTATCATGCCTCAGACCCATGTAACCAGAACCATGTTCCCTAGGATGGCTGCCCTTACTTATATTCTGAAGAAAGCGGAGCCCCAATTCCCTCTCCAGTTGGTAACATCCTAGTTAACCCCCACATGCAAAAGGCTCATTTTCCCAGCAAAGACACCCCGCTGTTTACAGCAGAGGCTGTGCTCAGAAGCCCTGTGGACCTGGGCACATGGGCATCTGCTTTCCTGGATTTCTGGCTCTGCCCCACTCCTGCAATGCACACGCACGTGCGCGCGCACACACACACACACACACACACACACACACACACACACACACACACACGGCATTTGCCCAAATTAGGAATGAGTGGTCTCACTCCAGGAAGAACTGTGGGAATATCTAGGATTTCCCATGGCGCAGCTTCCTTCACTCATCTAAGTGACATTTACGCAGGATGACCTCTCTAGGCTGTGCTGAAACAGCGGAAGTTCAGCAAAAGTCCATGGGCATGTTTTGGCTTCCAATGTACCACATGTGTGCATCGGCTCAGTTTCTCCATTTCTTTTCGTGCCACGCCAACCATCAGCTGGATACGTGGAAATGCAGAAGAAGGCACGTTCCCAGTTTCAGGTGCATTAGCTGTATGTATTAGTTTCTTTTCTTATTGCTGCAACAAAACACCCAGCAAAAGCAACTTAAGGATGGAAGGATTTATTTGGGCTCATGGCTTGAGGAGAGACGGTCCTTCTTGGCAAGGAAGGCGTGGTGACAGGAACACACAGCAGCTGCCCTCAGCGCATCCATCATCAGCAAGGGGTACGCAGCGGAGGCTGGTGCTCAGCTCGCCGTGCCCTTTTTGTTACAGATATGCCCAGAGATTTGTGTGACCATTCTGATCCTAAGCCCTGCCAAGTGGAAGCTGAGATTGGCCACCTCAAGTGACATAAAACCAAGTTCTGACCAATGAGATTCAAGAAAAATACTGTGTGAAATTTCCTGGAAGAGTACTTAAAAGGAGAAATCGTACACCTTTTTTGTTCCCTGGGCTGTTTTTCTATAAGCTTTTTTACATAAGAGAAAAATAAACTTTTTTTCTAATTCAGTTCTTTATTTTATTTTTTTGCAGGGTGGCAACTAATTTTCCATGGAAACAGTACTATAGAATATAAAATGTGCTTACATGTTTCCTTTTTAATGTTTTTGACAACTTCCATAATTATAAACAATATCCCATGGCAATTCCCTCTCTCTCCCCACTTTCCCCTTTGAATCTCCATTCTCCATCATATCCCCTCCCCCTCTCAATCAGTATCTCTTTTCTTTTGATGACATGATCTTTTCTTCCTATTATGATGGTCTTATGTAGGTAGTGTCAGGCACTATGAGGTCATGGATATCCAGGCCATTTTGTTTCTGGGGGAGCACATCATAAGGAGTCCTACCTTTCCTTTGCCTCTTACATTCTTTCTGCCACCTCTTCTGCAATGAACCCTGAGCCTTGTAAAGTGTGATAGATATATTTCAGTGCTGAGCACTCATCTGTCACTTCTCGACACCATGGTGCCTTCTGAGTCATACCAAGGTCACTGCCATCTGAAAAGTGAAGGTTATCTAGCCAAAAATGAGAGTAGCATTAATATATGGGTATGAATGCTAAAAGAAGTGCTTACTGGGCAGTTTGGTGAGTACAGTATTATACATTTAGCCAGATAGCAGCAGATATTACACCCCTAGGGCTCATGACTACCCCTGTTGTAGGTTTGCAGTATCAAGGATGTATTCCCTCCCATGGAGCAGGCCTCCATTCCAATTAGAGGGCAGTTGGTTTCCACCATGACAGCTATGCCACTATTGTACCCGTTGGCTCATATGGCCTGGCTGGTCATATCTAAGGCTTGCAGTGTGCACTGCTGAGTATCTTCACTGGTGATTTCTCTCTCTCCCATTGAACTGCATGACACATGTTTCTTTTTTAATGTTTATTAATATTATTATTATTAACAAGATGTCCATATGGCTGCATCATGTGTTGGTACCCTCTTTTCCCTCATCCCTGCCCCCATTCTGTTAGGGGCACTCCTCAGTAGGATTGCAGGTATCTTGTTTTAGACTCTGAAATTTGCTATTTCTAAATCAGATGCAGCCAAACCTAATCTTAACTGGCAGAGGTAAGAATCCCAAAAGTGTTTGGCGATTGAGAGAGGTGATTTTTATTCTCTTTCGTGGTACTTGTCACATGAAGCACACTTTCCCCTCAACATCCAAAGAGGGTTAATGCCAGGGCCCCCTGCAGGCTCCAAAATCTGCAGATGCTCAAGTCATATGTAGAAGATGGCACGGTGTCCGCACATGACCAGCACACATCCTTCTGTCTTCTTCAAGTCACCATCATCACCAGATCGCTGACAGTGCCGGGTGCAACCGGGGAGCTGTGAGAATAGTTGTGACAAGGGCTGGAGAGATGGATGGCTTGATGGATACAATACTTGCTCCACAAACATGAGAGCCTGAGTTCGATCCCCAACAGCCCACGTGAAAAGCTGGGTGTGGCTATACATGCCTGAAACCTCAGCACTAAGAGCGGGCAGACAGGAAGGCGGCTGGTGTTCACTGGACAAGTCTGACTGAAAAGAAGTATGAGCCCAGTTCAGTAAGAAACTCCATCTGAAGAAAACAAGGTAGAAGAACGACAGAAGGAAAACACCTGGCGTCTTCCAGTCTTCCCCATGTGTGCACATGGGGTGCATGCATTTGCACACACACCATACACCACACATACAAAAAAAAATGAGAATAATAATTATGCTGTGCTGATTAGGGAATTGTGGCAAGAGAAGGGTCTGTGTATGTTCAGTACAACTGCAATTTTGTGTTTTCTTGAACATTTCCCATTCATTATTGATTGCTTTTGGGAATGTAGAATCCATGAATATAGGAACCAACTGTATATGTAAACTCAAGATTCTCTGTGTTTCATTTTCTTTACTACGCAGTCTTAAAACACATACATAATTTGGTCTCCAGTGACTAGAGAAGTCATTTGCTTTCATAAATTATTGTATCCTACACACAATTCTTCAATTAGAGGAGGGTTTAGACATCAGAAACTATACAGAGTCCTACACAAATTTGATTTCAGTTTACAGCCGATCTCCACCCTACTTCATGGGCAGGAAAACAAATGAAGTCAGTCTGCTTTTTGTTTCCTCAGATTAAATTGTCACATGGCTTGCAAGGAAATGAGAATAGATATTTCTAAGACTGAACCATCTCACACAAGGAGTCACCAATAAATACAACAAATGCTGAAATAAATCACAGCTGGAGGTAGTAATTTTTCACCATCAGATGGTTTCTGCAAAACAAAAAAGCACTCAAGTATCAATCTACAGGAAGCCCCCAGCCCCATGTCAAGTGATCCGTTAATTACACTTCCCCCATTTATCCTGTGCCTCTGTGACCGTGGCATGTTGGATTCATTTCATCCTGTTGCTCAATAGGTTTTAATTGCAGCTGCTACAGCAGACACCTTGAGATGCATTTCGTAGAGAGACCATGGCAGCCTGCTAGACTGGCCCAGTGATGATTAATTTCAATGACTTGAATCACTGAAGACACCAAAAGCCACTTCCATTTTAATTACAACCCATTCGTTGTCCTGAAACAAAAGAACTCCTGAGAGGAAAACAAGATGGGGGCGTGGTGGGCTCTAGGACACCCCACATCTCCTGTCAGCTCATCCCACAGCGACTCATACAGCTGTGTTGGGAACTATTGGCAAGCCATGGGGCTTTGCAAGCAGATTGGAAACCATGAAGAAAGCATTGTTTGGTCAACTGCTGTTTTATCTTGCTGGGGAGACTAAAATACAATGAGCAGATTTAATATGACACCCTCCTTACAGATGTTCTGCATGAAACAGTCAAGAATAACTAAGTCTGACATGCGTATGCATTTATTTATTGTCCCTGGGATACAGACCCAAGGATATTCTTGGGGTTTTCCAGAACACTGTCTACTCATTCATGCCCTTGCATGCTAATATACATTTTACCTTTCTCTTCCCCTTTCTATTTGGCTTTTCTTTCTTGCCTTTTTTTTTTTTTCTTTTGGTTTTCTGAGGTAGACTCTTGGCTTGCCATTCTAACCTGGAATTCACTCTGAAAGTCTCAGAGTGGCCTTAAACTCACAGTGCTCCTCCAACCTCTGCCTACCTGAGTGCTGGGATTAAAGGTGTGAGCCACCATAACCGGCTCCCTTTCTTTTTGAATGTACCACAGCTGTCAGCCAAGACCAGTCAACTGCTGCTCCCTCTCCTCTGCCCTGGGTTCAAATTCGGGTGGAGGAGTAAATATATTGGACCAGACATGCCAGTGATGCATGCCCTCGCAAGCTACTTAGATTCTCTGAAATCCAGAGGGTGGCTCTTCTCCTCAGCTCCCTTCCTCTCCCTTAACTCCTGTTCTGCTAAAAGGACTGCGGAGCGCCCTGAGATCTAGCCCACTGCTGGTTCTTAGTCCGTTCCCGCTGCCTCCCCCTGTGGGATGGAGGAGAATAAGCATTCTTGAAATGAGGAGTCGATGAGAAGCTTGGTGCAAAACACCCAGGTTGATGCCTGGTCATAGGAGGGACGTGAAAGACACAAGCGCACCTCTCTTCCTTCCCACGGTGGCGTTTTCTGCTGAACTCTATGATGTTGATAGGCAAGCCAGAAAACAGGATTTAAATTTCTTCCTTTCTTTCCTCAAGCAAAGGGGTGATTGAGTTTAGCTGCCTCTGCCTCTAATCCCTACTTCCTATCCTCTTCTTTGGCCCTCATTCACACATGGGTTTTGTTTTTCAATATTTTATTTATTTATTTATTTGAGAGAGAGAATATGAGTGTGCCTGGGCCTCCAGCCACTGCAAACTTCAGATGCATACACCACGTTTTTCGTTGGGCTTTTGTGGGTACTGGGAAATTGAGCCCGGGTCTTTAGGCTTCCCAGGCAAGCACCTTAACCGCTAAGCCATCTCTCCAGCCCACACACGTGGGTTTTCTAATCCCTCCTTAATTAACACAGTAATGTCTTTACAGATCTACCTCCCACCCCTCCACTGCATCTCTCATGAGATACCTCCAGTCCTCTTTCTTGTCCCCTTCTAGGAGCTCACTGCTTCCATTGGGTCCTCAAAGGTCTCAAGGTAAATTTAAATTCGGTCAAATAGCACACAAAACCCTGCCTTCCTGTCCACCTTCATCCTTACCATGCCCCACCCTAGTCACTCACAAACACACACGCTTGGCGTTGGCAATACTGAGCTCCTAGGACTTCCTCCGCAGCTGTTTTATGCTCCCTTAGGACATCCACCGTGAAGTCTTCCTGGGTATCTATCTGCCCAGTGTGGGTGCCCCTGATATCTGACACCCTGCTCTGACCTCTGAGCTGACATCTGCTCCATCTCACTGGGACCATTATCTGACTGACTTCCCCAGTAGACTCTGGTCCCCGAGCACACCACACCTTCTGTATCCTGAAGTCCAGGAGCTGATAGCAAATAAGTGAGTGAATGAATGAACAAAGGAACTGTGTACATTTTCCTTCTCCCGCTGCCATGTGACCCCCTTCAAAGACATAATACATAAGACTTGATTATCTTGGATTTTTAAATTTTCTTCCCCAGCATCTCATACACAGCTGTCTCGATTAAATGTTATGAAACCATGAGTGTTAATGAATACATCTTCACTTATAAGTCAGGCAGTGAAGTTTATTTCAGAGTGAAATAGTGAAAGAAATTCACTGTGAAATAAAACTTCCCCTCAGCTCTCCACTCCGTGGGCCCTAGACAAGGTCTGTGTTGTCAGCACTAATCATGGCCCCAGGTCGCTATCAGCTGGAAGTCACAGAGATGACCTCTCCTATAGACATAAGCTTCAGAAGGAAAAAGAATTCTATCAAGAGGCTAACTTCAGGTCTAAGAACATTCTCGAGTAAATTCCCTGCGCAACTGAACAGAAAGGAATTAGCACGTGGGGAGAAAAGCTGCTCCAGCTGGCTTTTCAACCACAGCGAGATGGAGTTCGTGTCCTCCCAACTCCTGCAGCGGTTTTGTATTCCCCGAGCTCCGAGTTAAGCAGCTGGGAGTCCTTTCTCACAGAGTACATTTCACTGTCTGGAGGCAGGAAGTCAGGAGGCAGGCCTGGTCCATCCATTTTCTCCATCCACCTTTCCAGCCAATAACCTGTAACTTTCTCTCTATAAAATTTTTATGGCCAGTTGAGTAGAGAGCTTAGCAATGGATAAGGCTCAAGAGGGTTGGCAGGATGGAGAGAATAAGAAAAGTTTGAAACATGAGGGATTGTTCCTGGGATAAACATGGAGTGGAGAGAGGGCCAAGGTAGTGTGGTCAGAGTCCTGGGATCAAACACTGGCTCTCCCTGTTCAGGCTGCTGACCTGGGTACATTGGAGCTGGGCCTTGTTTTTCTAGTTCTGACAGAGAAAAGAATAACAAAAGCTAGTGATCACAAAATACACTCATGTGTCTTCCTCTCTTCCTCTCTCTTGACTCCTATTAAAATTGCTGAAATAGGGCTGGAGAGATGGCTTAGCTGTTAAGACGCTTCCCTGAGAAGCCTAAGAACCCAGGTTTGATTCCCCAGGACCCATGTAAAGCAGATGCATATGGTGGTGCATGCATCTGGAGTTCGTTTGCAGTGGCTAGAGGCCCTGGTGTACCCATTATTTCTAATAAATAAATAAAAATAAAATATTTTTTAAATGCTGAAGTAACACTTCTGCTCTGGCAAGGGACTTTCTCCTGATTCATAAGTTTTTTTATGATAATGCTCAGAAAGATGGCTTTCAATGAAATCAAGTTTAGATCTGCATTTTAAAAGTGATCTTCTAATGGAAGGACAGCTCTGTGGAACAGAGTAAACTTAGAGCTGCCAAGGGGAAATGAGATGATGACTCCATCAAATGTGATAGAAAAAAAGGGGGGACTGGAGAGATGGATTAGCAGTTATGATGCTTGCCCTCAAAGCCAAAGGACCCAGGTTTGATTCTCCAGTACCCATGTAAAGCTAGATGCACATGATGGCACATGCATCTGCAGTTCATTTGCAGTGGCTAGAGGCCCTGCCATGCTCATTATCCTTCTCTCTCTCTCTCAAATAAATAAATACATAAATTTTCAAAGATTGCTACAAGTGACTCTAAGACTCCAGAAAATTCTCAAAACACTTGTATTTCACATACTTGCTCTCTCTACACTTCCCAAATGGAGAGGGTTGCTCTCAATTGCCTTGCGTGGCCTTGGTTTCTGTCTATAGGACTCCTTATTTCAGAGGAAAGTTCAACTATGAACTACTGATGGCCACTTGTTCACCATCTGAAGCTCACTATTCTTTGAAAATCACACTTGAGTCAGGCGTGGTAGTGAGCGCTTATAATCTCAGCCCTTGGGAGGCTGCGCAGGAAGACTACTGTAAACTCCAGGCCATGCTAAGCTGCATAGTGAAAAAATATTTGAAGAGCCAAGTGAGGTTAATACACTTTGAAGCCAAAATCATGTCTCAGGAAACTACAGAAGCTCAGAAGGGCTAAATATACAAGGCTCAGAACCAGGGGGCTAAGTTCTAGTTTGGGCCAGTTCATCTCTGTTTAAGATGGACACTCGGGGGCTGGAGAGATGGCTTAGTGGTTAAGCACTTGCCTGTAAAGCCTAAGGACCCCAGTTCGAGGTTCGGTTCCCCAGGACCCACGTTAGCCAGATGCACAAGGAGGCGCACCCATCTGGAGTTTGCTTACAGTGGCTGGAAGCCCTGGCATGCCCGTTCTCAATCTCTCTCTCTCTCAGTCTCTTTCTCTCTCTCTCTCTCTGTCACTCTCAAATAAATAAATAAAAAATGAATTAAAAAAAATTTAAAAAAAAAGATGGACACTCAGGTCTGTTAAGCCATTACGTTGTATCTCCAAGTATCTGTCGCTCAGTCCAGCTTCCCATTCAATTAGGAACCCCTTTCGGTCACTCCATCTCTGCTGGAATGCCTCCAGTGGTGGGAACCTCATGTCTCTGGTGTACCATGTAGGTCTGGGCCGCTTGTGTACTGTACAGAGTTACCAAGCTGAGCCAGAAAGTGGGAGCTGAAGCCCCAGGTTGCCTCGAGGAGACGTCTTCTTCTGACTGACTGTCTTTCGTGGTTTGAATGTGCCTGTGGTTCAGCCTCATACTTAATCCCTGCTGGTGGGGCCTTTGGGAGGTGCAGCCTTGCTGGAGGAAGTGAGTCCATGGGACGGGGCCTTGATGTGCATGAGCGCAGTCCCACGGGGCGTTCTGGGCTCCCTCTGACTACTTCTTCCCTGCTGATTTGCTGCATCGCCCAGGTTTTTTGCCTAGGCCTGTAATGGTTTCCTTGCCGTGATGAAACATCCTCAGAACTTTCAGCTGGAAATAAACTCTCTCCTTCCATAAGCTGCTTCTGGTTGGGTGTTTTGAACCAGTAGTGAGAAGGTAGCTACTAAAGTGTCCATAAGAAAGTTTTTTTTTAAGATTTAATTTTGTATTAATCTATTAGAGAGAGAGTGAGAATGGGCATGCCAGGGCCTCTAGCTACTGCAAACAAACTCTAGACGTATGTGCCACCATGTGCATCTGGCTTACATGGGACCTGGAGAATCAATCCGGGGTCCTTAGGCTTCACAGGCATGTGCCTTAATCACTAAGCCATCTCTCCAGCCCCATAAAAAAGTTTTTTAACTATCACAAAGGCATTATATAGACTTAGCTGTGAGCCTGTCAGGTCAGTGCACACCAAGGCTCACTGACAATAGAAGCAGACGGTGAGATTTGGTGTCCTTTGGCTCTTTGGCAAGGGCCATGACCTCAAATCAGCCCAGGTGATGAGAGGCCAGTAATTAGCACCCATGCTTGTGTTTTGCAAGGTAAAGATGTCACAAAATAAGTAAGGAGCTGTGGGAGCAAACCAGGCCTGATCATTTATTAAATTGCAAAATCTTACCCATGACTATAAAATGGCTTTACGGTTAGGAAAATGTACTAATAATTTTTATTAGGCAGCAATTAAACTTAAATTCCTTTTAACTATATTTGATGTCATCCTTTTTTTTCCTGTGCCCATTAGAGTAACATTAGGTGTTTGTGCAGATAGCTCAGTCATTTCAAATTACTTTCCTGTCTAATGCGGGAGCCTTAATAGCATCCTCTTAGGTTGAATTCAATTTTGGAGACACCAGGCATGCTAATTAGATCATCGCAGTGTTCCTTGCAGAAGAAGCCAAGGAAGAACTCTCTCCCCTCTTCTGCTTAGCAATGTCGCGGAACACAACTTGGTGTGCAATTAGAGACACGGGCTCTTTACGGCATAAAATTTCACTCGAACCGTTAAGTATTGCTAGCAGACACAGCGTCTGGTTAATATGCCACCATGTTGACATGTTCGCAAGACCTAATTGAAGGCAGTAAGTTTTCCCCCAACTCTGCTGAGGACCATAGTGTTTGTTCTCTCAGCCCTCTTCCACGAGCTTTGCACGAGAAAGGAAAAGGAGCGAGCATTTACTAGGCACCTTCCAGCTGCCAAGTGCTGTGTTAGACGGCTAATGCTGTGTGAGTTGCAGATTATTATTTCCTCTTACAGATGGGGAAACTTTGACTCAGAGAAGAAAAGTAAAGTGTCCAAGGTCACCCAGCTGGCAAGTTGTGGAGTTTGGATTAAAATCTAGATATGACCCAGAGTTGACTCCAGTCTGTTCTATCGCACACTGGTTCTAGGAAATCAGAAACTCATTTTTTAGCACTCTGATCATCAGGGCCCAACTCTAGGAAATAAATACACACGTCTTTGTGTAGATGAAATGCAGTAGTGAATGCAGGTGGCTGGCTGGGGAGACGGCTCAGTCATAAGGCATTTGCTATGTGAACAAGAAGACCTGAGCTTGGATCCCAGCATGCCTGCAAAAAGGCTGCACTGAGGAGGTGGGGTCAGGTTGATCCGGGGGACTTCTGCTTAGCTAGTTTAGCTCAATTAATGAGAGAACTGGTCGCAAAAGACAAAAGGCAGCCGGGCATGCTGGTACACGCCTTTAATCCAAGCACTTGGGAGGCAGAGATAGGAGGAACAATGTGAGTTTGAGGCCAGCTTGAGACTACATAGTGAATTTCAGATCAGCGACCCTACCACAAACAAACAAACAAAAAATGGTGGAGAAGGGCTGAGGAAATGGCTCATCAGTTAAGACACCTTGCTTACCTGTCAAGCTGGGTTTGAATCCCCAGCACCCACATAACACCATAAGGTGGTACATGCATCTGGGATCCCTATGTGGCTATAGCAAATTGGAGACAGAGCCAGGAGAACCTGAAAGCTAATGGACCAGATAGTCTGGTGCACTCAGGCGAGACCCTATCTCAAAACAAAACAAGATGGAAGGAGAGGGATGACACTTTGAACTTTTCCTCTTACCTCTACGTGTGAGCTGTGGCACAAAGGCACCCAAGCGCATGCGTGAACGCACACACACACACACACACACACACACACACACACACAAATTTTAAAATGATAAGGTGGAGAGAGATTGAAAAAGACGCCCCGAGCACCCACGTGCGTGCACCCACACATACAGACACAGGCACACCACAGACGCATACGCATGCAAATAAGTAAATAACAAATACATGGGAAGGGTTCGTGTCACACATATGTGATAAGTTATTTTCCCCACTGTTGCTATGTGAGTTCTGGGTGCAATTTTTCCCAAGCACTGGTAGGCATGCCTTCCATGGATATCAACATAGGTGGGCAAGACCACAAGTTAAGTGCATGGGACTTAGATAAGTAAGATCCAAATGGGAGGAAAAACAGACAGCGTGGGGTTGGGGAGATGGCTTAGCCATTAGGGTGCTTGCCTGCGAAGACTGAGGACCCAAGTTCAACTCTCCAGGTCCCACATAAATCAGTAGACAAGGTGGCACATGCACCTGGAGTTTGATAGCAGTGGCTAGAAGCCCTGGCATGCCAATTCTCTCTGTCTCTCTCATAAGTAAATAAATAAATAAATACATTTGTGTGTGTGTGTGTATATATATATATATATATATATATATATGTATATATATATGCATACGCTCATATATATGCATGCGCACACATACATATATATGTATATATATATACACACAAACATATATATATATACACATACATACACACACACACACACACACACACACACACAAAGAAAAACGACAGCAGAGAGAAAGTTGTTTGTGGTTTCACTGGTGTTTTGATGGATTTGCAACCCTCAAGGTTCCCGTCTCACCGTCATTATGTGGGCCAACAATGGATTAGATGGAGTGATTATATGTAAAGCATCCATTCCACAGTCCAGAGTACAAACACCCAACAAAACAGTTATTTTGGTTGCCAGTCACATCAACCAGACCTCTTCCCTGGCATCTCTCCACCCATGTAATCTCTGCTCACGTAATGACTCCTTTTCCCAAGTCCCTTTACTCACTCATCTATTAGCATAAAATCTGTCTCCAAATTGTTGCTGCACTTGGCATTGATCCACTCACTTACAGCGATCACGACTGTGATTGCCGTTACTGTTTGGCCCCTTGCAAAGCTAGCATCATTTTCTTTAGGTTACCATGATAAATGGTACCAATAACTCCTGCCTCTGATCCTTTGTGGAATGAGATAAGAGATTAATTTATGAATTGACAGATTAATGACTCCTAACCATTACAATCCTCATTAATTGCTGTTTCCTACGAAGCATCAAACAGTTGGGGGCCGTGAGAGTTAGGCAGAGTGGAGGGTGCCTCCCTCTCCTGCCAGCCAGGTAAAAGTGAGAGCTGTCACCAGCCAGGTGGAGAATGCTAAGGCCCCCTGGTGAGTATGAGAGGAAGACTGTCATGGTACAAAGCGCACCCTTCCAGCTTTTCCTTCTGTCTTTTCTGGGTGCCCCTTAGCTGCTGCAGCTCTCTCCATGTTACACGCCCTGCTCAGAGCTTTCGGTCCTGACATCGTCTAGGGACCCTGCAAACTCTACGCAGTAAGCTCTATGGCATTTGGCTGTAATCTCACAAACGTTTCTGTGAGTACACATGGCCTTGAGCACTCAGAACCCGTGCAACACTGGACAAGAGTCCCAGATACCCAAAGCCTACTGAAGGGGCCACGAGGAAGATCCTAAGCCATGACCAGCCTATTCTCCGCGTGCCTTCCTTGCTCACTGTCTGGGATGAGAAAGATAACCCTTGCAAGGCTCCACAAATGTCTCACACAGCTCTCCTCACTTCGGTATGAGTTATGCCCATGTCAACTGTGTGCTTTTGCTTGGCTTCTCCCATTCAGCAAACACAGAGTCACACGTGCTTCCTCACACAGTCTGCTCATAGCACCCTCCTCGCCCCCCCCAAAAACAAACCCATCATCTTCCCTCACATATTCTTTGTTGCTGTTGTTTTTCGAGGTAGGGTCTCACTCTGGCTCAGGCTGACCTGGAATTCACTATATAGTCTCAGGGTGGCCTCAAACTCACGGCAATCCTCCTACCTCTGCCTCCCAAGAGCTGGAATTAAAGGCATGCACCACCACATCCGGCTACATATTCTTTTTTGTTTTTTTAAGGTAGGGTCTCACTCTAGCCCAGGTTGACTTGGAATTCACTATGTAGCCTCGAACTCACAGCAGTCCTCCTAGGTCTGCCTCCCGAGTGCTGGGATTAAATGTGTGTGCCACCACATCTGGCTTTCCCTTGCATATTCTAATTACTGGTCATTGCTGTTGGCTACAGAGTTTAGTTTACAGTTTGGGACAAACTGTCCTTCTCATCCTTTGCCAACCAAGGTCTGTCTATGAGATTCATAGGGAAAAGATCTCCTTTGCCCCTAATCCTGTCTCTCAAAGAGCCTGTCTCATGTAGACTTGGCTGCTCTCATAAATCATCCGTGCAGCCTTGCATCCACTTCTTTGGAAGAATGAGAACGTGCCAAGGGCGTGGTTCAGTGAAAGCAACAGTGAAACCCTAACCCCCATGGTAGACTGAGTCACCTTCAGTTTACCAAGCGGGTAAGCTGTACACACAGCTACTGGAAGCTGAATACAGGCCTCCCTGCAGAGTAAAGTTGAGTTAAACTACCCATCCCTGTGACACAGGGCTTCCAGAAAGGTCTTAGCCTTGGTTATACCTTTGACCTCCAGGGTCTCCGCAGATCCACCTCTAGACCCAAGATGAGCAGTATCTTTCTTATCAGACTGGCCATTTCCTGAGATCTGGGCTGGTGTTCACCTGTGAAGGGTTCCTAAAATGTCAGTTCATAGGAGGAGGAAGGCTGAGGGACCTTTCAATGCCAGAGGTTGCATTTGATCTTTGTTTTATAATTTATTTTTATTTATTTATTTGCAAACAGAAAGAGAGAGAGAGAGAGAATGGGCACACCACAGCCTATAGCCACTGCAAACAAACTCCAAATTCATGTGCCCTTGTGCATCTGGCTTACATGGGTCCTGGGGAATCGAACCTGGGTCCTTAGGCTTCACAGGCACATACCTTAACCAGTAAGCCATCTCTCCAGCCCACATTTGATCTTATAATCAAGAACATTATTGGACTGAAGTGTAAATCTTAATAATTACTATATGCATCTCCAAGCTATGTCAGGATCAAATATTTTTGATACATGTATGTATGTATATGTGTGTGTGTGTGTGTGTGTGTGTGTTTATTTATGCATTTGAAACCACATAGGCCTGTTTATGATTTTTATTACTTCTCCCCGAAAGGAGTTCTCCCCATTAATGATTCCTGGCTTGTCCTTTGGACTCTTCTCTCGGAAAAACAAGCCAGACACATGTGACAAGCTAAACAGGCATAAAAGATATTTTTATCTGTTCGAGCCAACAACATTAAATGCACCAGAAGACAGTATGTGATTAATTGTCAAATGAATTGTGAAAAGAATAATTGCCGGAAGTATAGGAACTAGGGAGGGCTCTGCTCTCCCTGGTGGGGAGGGAAGAAGGAGGGTTGCATTCAGGGAGGAATCAAGATCGGCCCTGGATCTTGTAGGGTAGATGGGTTTGGGCTTGGAGGGCAGAGGGCATGAAGCAAGTTGAGTGGAAATGACAGAGACCGGCTGTTCAGGAGATACTTGGTGGCAAAAGAGAAGATATCCATTCATATGGGGAACAGCAAATGGCGTTCTCTCTGTCCCTCTGCCGCGGGCTCCAGCCGGCCTCTGCAAGGCCAGCTCTATCTCTCGGGCAATGCTCACACTTGCTTGGCCAATTCACCGCCCCCTTGCCACCCCCGTACACACACACCTTGGCTCAGCGTGACTCCTAATCTAGAGTACGTTTCCTGCTCACAACCCTGCCCAGGCTCTAAGAAGCGGGCTCTCCCCGAACAAGGAAAGAGAACTTGAATGACGGCCTCTGTGTAAGATGGGCGCCTGTTCTACCCACCTTGACCCTCAAGTTCACCCCGTGAAATGGTATTGTTTACCTTCTTTTTTGTTTTTTAGATGAGGAATTAGAAACTTGAGATGGTCAGGCCCAGCAAGGTCATATTGTTATTATGTGGCAGAGTTTGGGTTGGAACCCCAAACTATTTGACCCCATCACTTAACTCCCAGTCTATAGGGAGGTGATACCATCTCTTACTGCCACACCCACCCCACTGGCACATGCCTCTTTGATCACCCTTAGATGGAACTTATACCCTCCTCATGCTGCCAGCTTGCCGGGGTACCAGGAAACATGCCATGAGTAGGAATTCTCAACAGAGGGCTTGGTTTTGGTTCCAGAAAGATTTTCAGCCCTGATATTTGTATATTTATTTAATATTTTTATTTTATTTATTTATTAGAGAGAGAGAGAATGGGCACACCAGGGCCTCTAGCCACTGCAAATGAATTCCAGATGCATGTGCCACCATGTGCACCTGGCTTACATAGGATCAGGAGAATTGAACTTGGGTCCTTTGGCTTTGCTGGCAAATGCCTTAACCACCAAGCCTGCTCTCCAGCCCATACATGTTTTTATAGAAAATGGAAGTCAGAAAATGTTTTAAGTACCTATAAACATACAATGACACTATGAAATGCCACATTTTCATAGGATCATGCACTTGCTTCATTGCCATGACGCCTGTTCCATTTTGAACTGTGGAGAGGCTGCAGGTAGATAAGAGTTTGAAGCTTATTTCATAGTTCAAGCTGAGGTGGTAAGAGTCTGAAAGGTAATGAGCACGGTACAAAAATAATATCAGGGGCTGGAGAAATGGCTGAGTGGTTAAGGTGCTTGCCTGAGAAGTTTAAGGACCTAGGCTTCATTCCCCAGCACCCATGTCAGCCAGATGCACAATGTGGCTCATGCATCTGGATTTTGTTTTTTGCATTGGCTAGGGGCCTTGGTAAGTCCAAACTCTCTCCCTCTCTCTCTTTCTCTCTCTCTCTCTCTTTCCCTTCCTTTTTCCCTCTCTCTCTCTCTCATCAATAAATAAAAATAATTTTAAAAATTAAAGAATACCATAACAAAGAGCTACCTAGATTCACACTAGTTGACACTAGTTTTTTTAAATATTTTATTATTTTTATTTTTATTTATTTATTTGAGAGAGGGAAAGAGGCAGAGTGAGAGATAGAGAGAGAGAGAGAGAATGGGTGCACCAGGGCTTCCAGCCATTGCAAACAAACTCCAGACGCATGCACCACCATGTGCCTCTGGCTTAACGTGGGACCTGGAGAATCGAACCTGGGTCCTTATGCTTCACAGGCAAGCGCCTTAACCGCTAAGCCATCTCTCCAGCCCATTGACACTAGTTTTTAGTGTGCTTTATCTTTGCTTGTGTATTACGTGGAGCGTGTGTGTGTGGCATATGCTCATGTTTGTGCCCATGCATTGTCCCATTCTCTCGCCTGCTGCTGTGGAAAGAATGGAATGTCTTCCACCCCATTCCTGTTTGATCGGGAGGCTCTTACGGGTCCTGGAGGGGTTTTTTGGTTTGGCTGGTTGGTTTTGATTTTCTGTGTGTGAACGCCAACAATTCTTGGGTCTCCACTTCTCTGTGAGCCTACGATGACAGATGCAGAGCTGTTCATATAGTCCTGGGGGTCAAACTCAAATGGGCTCTCTGGGCAGATGGCTCAGTGGTTAAAAGTGCCCACCTGCAAACTCAACTGTTGTCTCAGGCCATCTCAAGTCCTCTTGCTTACATAGGAAGTGCTCCTAACTATTACTAAACTTTTCTCTCCATCCTTACTTTTCAGGTTTTAAGATAGGTTTATCCTCTGTCACCAAGGCTGGCCTCAAACTTCTGCCAATGCTCCTGCCTCTGCCTTCAAATGCTAGGTATGAATCACCATGCCTAGCTAAAATGTATTTCTTTTGAGAATAAATCTTAGCACCAGTAATGCCACTTATGAGCTTGTAGGCTCAGGAGATGGCCCAACGGTTAAAGGCGCTTGCTTGCAAATCCTGCCAGTCTGGGTTCAGTTAAATATATACCAATAAATACCCACAGAGAGCCAGATGCAAAGTGGCGCGTGCACCTGATCCCAACACGAACCTACAACAATAGTAGGCAGAGCCAGAAGCCCGTGGGCCAGCTGCTCTGATTCCTCTACAGTCCGGCCAGTCATGTGCAATAGAAAGAGACCCCGTCTCAAGAAGGTGGGCCACAAACACTTTGAAGTTGTCCTCGGACCTCCACACAAACCCCGTGACACCTGCACCTCCCCTACACACAAACATACACATAAATAAATAATCTTTTAATTTTTTTTTTTTAAATCAGCTTATATCTTCTTAGCTCTGTGGACCCCAGAATGCATCTCAGGCATGTCATTGTTCCTTGGTTTGTGCACTTGAGACCAATGGAGACAGTATCAAATGAAGCTGGACCTGGGTTCCCATGGTGACCCAGCCACTCCCCTAACCATGCGCTTGCTGAGCCGAGCCTACCTCCTCCTCCGTAAAACCAGAGGAACAACGTCTGTCACACCAGGTTGTTGTGAGGATTAAATAAGGCCATGGATAGAAAGGCAATGATTAGCACAGAATAGATGTCAGGTTTTGCACCATCATTTCTGAGCCAAACATCTCATTAAAAGCCTGTATAATCGCCCATAAAATCTTGTTTGAAATGAAAGCGATTGGGTTCAGCAAACCTTTCGGAAGGCAATTGGCTTTCTGAATGCTTTCCACTGTATATTAAGACATACAAAAAATGTTCTTTCCCTTTGACCCAGTTGTTCCACTTCTCAGAATCTATTCTTAGGAAACTGTCCTCAATACAGGTAGAGCCTAATGCATGAAGAGGTTCTCCCGCGCGGATGGCTGCGATAGACATTAGAGGCAGCCGGCACATCCAGGAGCAGATGACTGTGGAGTCCGGTAGCAATCTGCCAATGTTCAAAACAATACTGTAAATCAATATTAAACACAGAGCTCAAAACAGCATCATCAAGTGCAGGAAGGGAATCAAGGAACAAACATTTTCTCTCACGTGCATTCTTCAGTGTTACGTCTCTCACCCCAGCCTCTCTTCTGCAGAGCTTCCTGCACGGCCCCATACAAGCGATCCCACCACTGATTTCTCCCACCCAGAGTCCTGCCATCTGTGGTGCCCACTGGCTTTATGCCTGAGCCTACTGGCATAGCCTGGGCTTTTCAACCCACTGCCTCAACCCTGTGCTGTTACAGAGGTTCACTGCAACGTGACGTCGGTGGCTCCTCTTTCTATCTCCGAAGACCGACTGGCCAACATTTCTTCCTCGCCTCTACCCCTACTGTCTTCCCCTCCAGCTCCTTCCCTGTCACTTCCACCACAATTTGTCAGGTCCTTCTAAATTATAGAAGGCGCCTATTCGCTGAAATGAATGTAATGGAGGGAGACAACGTTAAATGTTAAAGTTGATTTTGAAGCCCACATAGACTCTGAATCTTGGAGCCTTGAACACTTTGTGAAATCTCTCAAAGTTGGACAGAAATGTTATGAAATCACTTCCTTTCAAGACTAGCATCTGTGAAGTTAGGAACATGGGCAGTTAGCTGGGAAAAGAATTCCGGAATGTTGCGCGTGGTGCTATCTTAATCCGTAAGCTGGAACTTCTGATAACACTGGGAGAAAGAATGTGGTTTCTCTTGAGTTTGTGTCCTTCTGAGCATTTTGTAACTTCTGGGTCTTGGCAGGCACGGGGCAGCATTTGGCTTCAGCTCTTTGAACTCTGAGGACAATTTCACAACAGGGCTTTTCCTGTTAGCTCCACCATCTGCACCACAGAGACCCAGGCCACCATGTGCTGAACCCCTGTATAAACACCCCCAGCAGAGGATGGAACAAGCTGCCCAGGGCCTGGATGCCTGTGCGCATGCCTCCTGCAGTGGCTGGGCAAGCCGTGGCCATTTCATCAAAGCAAATAAAGTAATCATTTGTTTAGTGTTATTTTACTGGTTGAACAATAATCACTACTTTTACCAGAAACTTACTAAGCACCTATTAAGTATTCTGAGGCCCCACTGAGCACTTGCATACACGGGACATGCCTGACGCTCTCCCTGGTCAGTTTGCCTTCCTTGCTCCTTCTACCATCCCACTTCCATTCTCCCTCCCTCCTTCCCCTTTCTCCTTTCCTTCCTCCCTTCCTCTTTCCCTTCTTCCTTTGTTCTTGCCTCCCCTCTTCTTCTTTCATCTTTCTGCCTTCTTCCTGAATCTCCTCCTTTCTTTCCCTCCTTCTTCCTTACTTATTGCATAGTTGGTGCCATAAAAGAAAAAAGCCTAAACAATCCACCACTTAGTATGTTTAAAAAAAAAATGCATCACTTCTTTCTTAGCCCATCTTCTAACCTCTGCTGGGGGTACCCTTATCATGTCTCGTGTCTAACTTTCTGCTATATTTACCTAGATGGAGCTGTCTACCTATACCCAGATGGTGCTATGCTTATTAGACACAATGCTTATTACTTAAATGCTTCATGGCCAACTTTCCAAACATAGCTCTCCCTCATTTCTATGGAGTCATACCAGTGTCTCATTAAAGGGAAGTCAGTGTTTTATTCACCATTCCCTTACTGATGGACATTTAGGTTGCTGTCCATTTTTATGCTATTCCTATTATAAATAGTTGTGCAAGGAATGTTAATAAGTCTACGTGTATGCATTTTCACCTCTGTGTTAGTGTTCATGGATGGTAGATTCCCAGAAGTGGGATTATGGAGTCAATGAGGGTGTGCTTTCTTCAACTACAGTAGATACGTCCATGTTGCCTCCCAGGTTATAGCCATGCGCTCTCTGTATCAGTTACTTCCTTGTTGCTGTAACAAAACACGGTTTCAGAAGCAGCTTAAGGAGGTAAGGGGTTTATTTCCAGCTTGCAGTGGCAAGGGGAAGCCTATCATGTCGAGGGGAGAAGGTGCGGAAAGCATGGCAAGAGCAGACAGCCAGCATCACCCTGTCTCAGGGAGAGAGGAAGTCAAGAGAGCACATCAAGGGGGCTGGACTGTAACATTTCAAGGCTTGCCGCCAAGGGATGCACATCCTCCAGAAAGGTTCCATGCCCCGAAGGTTCCAAAACCTTCCCACATAGTGCCACTGGCTGAGGACTAAGTACGCAAGCTCATGAATCTATAGGGCACATTTCACATTCAAAACACCACACTCTCCAATAACATACAAGAATGTCCATTTTTCTTTCCCCCATTACCAACTCTTGAGGAGCCTTTCTTTTTATTTTTACTAATTTTTTTATAGTAAGGGTTCATTGTCAGAGGAACAGTTGGATGTTTATTTATTTTATTTATTTGAGAGCAAGAAAGAGAGATAGGCAAAGCAAATGGCCACGCCAGGGCCTTCAGCCACTGTAAACCAACTCCAGACGCATGTACCACCTTGTGCATCTGGCTTACGTAGGGAAATTGAACCGGGGTCCTTTGGCTTTGCAGGCAAAAATGCCTTAACTGCTAAGCCATCTTTCAAGCCCTATTTTTACTAATCTTATACACAAAACAACCATTGTCTGAATTCATGTGCCCCTGATTTGTGACATGGTAAAATACCTTTCACTTCTTTCCACTGGTGTTTATTTTTTTAATCCAGCCTCTACGGGCTCCACGGTCATGGTCATGACTGGCTGACACATTGAACCCTCATGAGGCATGCAGCTCTGTGTTAGACACTTGACTCACGTTATTCTAGTTGATATTATGACCCGGAACAAGATCATCACCACCTGTGGGGGAGAGAAACACCTCAGCTCAAAGCAGAAAGCAGATGATTGGTCCAACCCATGCTTCTGAGTCTTAGCTTTCTTCAGTAGAAGATTTTTTTTCTTTTTTAAAAAATATTTATTTATTTATTTGAGAGAGAGTGAGAAAGAAGCAGATAGAAAGAGAGAATGGGCACGCCAGGGCCTCCAGCCACTGCAAATGAACTCCAGATACATATGCCCCTTGGGCATCTGGTTTACATGGGCCCAGGGGAATCGAACCAGGGTCCTTAAGCTTTGCAGGCAAATGCCTTAACTGCTAAACCATTTCCCCAGCCCTGTGGAAGACTTTTTAATGAGAGAGAGAAAATTGGCACGCCAGGGGCCCTAGCCACTGCAGTCGAACTCCAGATGCATGTGCCACTTCGTGCATCTGGTTTACATGAGTTCTGGAGAGTCAAACCTGGATCCCTGGGCTTCACAAGCAAGTGCCTTAACCGCTAAGCCATCCCTCCAGCTCTGGATGATTTTTTTTCCATCCTCCCGCTTCTTTCCAGGTTTCTCTGCTGCCTTGGGTGTCCCACCGTAGCCTTGGCAGAGGGGAATACAACTCCTGAAAGGACAGAACTTAGATGAATAAAAACCAGTCTCTCCCTGGGAAGAACTCAGATGACATTTATACCCAAAGAATGGCATGATGACAGTTGATACTTTTTCTTCGTAATTTATGACCCCGTGCCTAAGCTCTCCGCACCCCTCAGAGGTCTCCCTCAGCCCTCCCTCCCCTCAAAGAGAGCTCTTTGGATGTGGAGGAACTTCCCTCCTCCTTCCCCACACTCTTAGAACAGTCAGGCACATTTTGTTCTCCGAGAACTTTCAGGACCGGGCACACTGTGAAATAACAAGAGGGGGAGGCAACAGTGAGGGCTGCCTGGCTCTGGCAATCTTCTTCCAGACTTAGCTAGCATCCAGTTCACTGTTGCAGGCAGTCCTGAACCAAAGGATTCCAAATCAAAGCAAAAATCCATCAAGAGAATTCAGATATAAAACTTAAGAAAAACAGTCTGGACATATTTTTAGAACAGCCAGGAACAGAATACATCTGTGGCTCGAAACAGCTGGACGTCTACTCTTTGCCAAAATTCTGCCGATTACAAAAGCCATAGGGGTCAGACCGGCAGGATCCAAGCCATCTTGTATTTTCATATATTCAGCTTTCAACTAACTACGTTTTACTTTGTAAAAAATTTTACTTTGTGTGTGCACGCAGGCAGGGACATGTGTGTTACGTACCCATAAAGGTCAGAAGACCACCTTAGACCTCAGTCCTTGCCTTTTACCTAGCTTGCTTCCTCTGTGTTTCCTAGGCTGGCTGGCCCACAGGCTTCCAGGAGATTCTCCTATCTCTGCCTTCCGTCCCACAGTGGGCATGCTGCGATTTCAGGCTCCTGCTTTGGTGTCCAGCTTCTTACATGGGTTCTGGGGCTCGGAACTCCGTCACTTATATAGTTGCTTGGAAAGTGCTTTCTCCACTGAGCGGTCTCCCAGTCCTTCAACTTTCAAGTAACCATTATTTTCATACACTTAACACTGACCCTTCTGAACTATCTTTTGGACAACAGATGCCAGCCAGCCATGCAGTTTGTACAGCCATGTTTATGCAATTATTTGGGGATTTTATTGTCTTTTGCCTTTGTTGGTTTAGTGGGAAAGAGTGGTACAAGACACCAAACGTAAACAGAAGTGCAGGTCTTATAAACTCTTGAGAAATACTTGAGAAAATAAAGGAAATTTTGAGGCATGCTGACGATGGAATAACAGCCTTGGATAGTCACTGGACCTGAGCCCAGAAGCCATGTGTTCAATTTGAAGGAAAACAACAAAATTAAAGAATATGTGTGAAATGTTGAAAATGTTGGTAGCAAAGTGTGGAAAATGACAAGATATCCTTAGAAAGTTATATTTTTTAAGATTTCTGTAAGTAGGGTCTTGTATTCAAAACCCTGCCAGGACAGGCCTTTCTTATGTTTTGTGCATGATGGGTGATTCACTGACATTTGTTGAGTTAACTCTCAGATTCAGCCCCTTCAGGAGTTTATGGTGCATAAAGGTAGAGGTGTGATTGGCTGTCCCTCCATATGGACAGGGAACCAGGGAAGGATTTCGGAGGCTGCTCTGCTCCCGGGCCTTGGAACAGATGGGAATCTTACAAGGGTGTTGATCAGAAAGTGTGGTGTCCATAGGACAGGTAGAATGAGAAGTTGTGCCAATAAGGAATGCCAATGTCTAGGTTGATGCCAGTGGTCGAAGCCAAGCAATAAAATGAAAATTCCCATAGGTTGGTATTGTATATATATAACTACAATGATTGAGATGGGGAGGTAATATGATGGAGAATGGAATTTCAAAGGGGAAAGTGCGGTGGGGGGGGGAGGGTATTACCATGGGATATTTTTATAATCATGGAAAATGTTAATAAAAATTGTGAAAAGAAAAAAAACATGAAAATTCCCAGCAAGGTTAAGAACCAAACCAGAATGTGGTGATTGAACATCAAAGGAAACATCTAGAAGAGTTCTATAATAGACCGTCGGTGTCCAAGTTGGAGTCACCAGCTGGCTGAGTGCACTTGAAGAAGCCACAGCAGAGTGTGTGCAGCTAAGTGTGGGAACAATGGGTCGATGACATGAAACAAGAAGGGCAAAGAAACTTGGGTCCCAGCGGAACAAGCCTCCAGAGTGTCAGCTTCACGAGGCAAATGATGAAAACAAACAGCGGGCACAGCTGAGGCCAGACACTGGGCTAGACACTGAGGCGGGGAGACTGCCGGCGCGGAGGATGGGCAGTGGTGGCAGCCGGCGAGGCGGTGACAAGGTACAAGCGACGTGGTCCCCGCCTGCCAGGATCAGAGCAAGGAAGAATGGGCGGAGGTTCTGAGGATGGCCAGGATGGAGCGGCATCCATAAATGGCACAGGCGGGGCTGGAGAGATGGCTTAGTGGTTAAGCGCTTGCCTGTGAAGCCTAAGGACCCCGGTTCGAGGCTCAGTTCCCCAGGTCCCACGTTAGCCAGATGCACAAGGGGGCGCACGCGTCTGGAGTTCATTTGCAAAGGCTGGAAGCCCTGGCGTGCCCATTCTCTCTCTGTCTTTCTCTCTGTGTCTGTCGCTCTCAAATAAATAAATTTAAAAAAATTAAAAAAATAAATAAAAGGCACAGGCAAGCCTCTCCCATCTTCATGACACCCCACTCTGAACTTCATCATCAAGAGCATGCTCACAGCCCCAGGCAGAGTTATGGTAAACACACAGCCACGTACATGTACACAAATGTCGTCATGTTCCAGGGTTTTTGAGGATGATGAAGTTTGTCTCAAAAGCAAAGGGAGCCGAGCATGGTGGTACGCATCTTTAATCCCAGCACTTGGGAGGCAGAGGTAGGAGGATCGCTGTGAGTTCAAGGCCACCCTAAGACTACACTGTGAATTCCAGGTCAGCCTGGGCCAGAGTGATACCCTGCCTCAAAAGAAAAAAGTAAAGGGAATGATAATGATAATTAGTTTTAATTGATGTGATTTTACATGCATTTTATGATTTTTAACATTTATTCTATTAGCACTGAGTGTATTTTCATACACGCATTTAGCATTGCACCCCTAAGACACAACCACCCCGTTTCCAGCCTCCACCCCACATCTCACACCCTTTGTAATCCCTAGTAATCACTGTTCTACTTGCCAGACTTCTTTTTTAGCTTCCACATATGGGAGAGAACACACAGTACTTATCTTTCCCTGACATATTTTACTTAGCATAGTGTCTTCTAATCCCACCCATTTGCTACAAATGATAGAATTTCATTTTTCTTTGGCTGAATAATACTCTATTGTACATGTATGCCACAAAAAAATCTTTAAAATCTGGTCATCTATTTTTAACCTTTTATTTACAATCTTTGACATGTTCACAATATATTTTGATTATAATCCCCGCCCCTATTAACCTTCCTTTGTCCTTTCCACTGAATCTTCCTTCCAATTAGTCCCTTTTCTGATACATTTTTGTTGTTTGTTGTTGTTTGCCTTCCTCCACCATCCAAGACATAATAAATCAACATTCTCATTCAGGTATGATTAAACTCAATCTTACGCAGGTCTTGTACAAGTGAGGTCATAAGTGCAATGGCCACTTCATGTCCACGAGACAGTGTTTCCAGGTGCTTCTCTCCATCCTCGCGCTTTTATTTTATTTTACTTGTTTGTTTGTTTGTTTATTTATTTTGTTTTTCTAGATAGAGTCTCACTGTAGTCCAGGCTGACCTGAAACTCACTATGGAGTCTCAGGGTGGCCTCGAACTCATGGTGATCCTCCTACCTCTGCCTCCTGAGTGCTGGCATTAAGGCATGCACCACCACGCCCGGCTCCTCGAACTTTTACACACTTTCTGCCCCCTTTCCAGCACACGGGGGATGGGAGGTGATAGAGATGTCTCACTCAGCACTGAGCACTCAACAGTCACTTATCCTCAGCGTTGAGATGAGTTTTGTGTCTCCAGTAGCCACTGCTACCTGCTATTAGAAGCCTCGCTGACCAACAGTGAGAGCAGCCCCCAGCTATGGGCAGAAACATAAGTAAGACTATTGATGACTTCCCCTACACACACATGCACATGCACACACACGCACACACATGCACACCCCCTGCAGGCTGCATAGCACTTTCCAGCACCATGACAGCCAGCCAACAGGGAGGAAGTTTCCAGCTCAGTTTCAGCTTGATTTCTCAGCAATTTGCAGCCCAAGTGTATGGAGTCTTCAGCAGTAGGCTCTTACCATCTAGTTCTAGTGAGCAGCCAAGAGCCTTGGCAAAACCTTTTAGCATTCCGGGGGCTCCGTGGACCTCCCTGACCAACTACTCAACAATTCATTGGGAGATATCCCACCTTGGCATTTGGATTTCCTGTAACAACCTATGGCTTCTGGATGCATTATCGACCGCCATGGGTAGATACTTCTGCCTGGACTGTTGTTTTGATTATATTTTTCAATTATCTAACAAAGAAGTAGGTGTTTAAATTTTTTTTTATTTTTTATTTAACTGAGAAAGAAAGCAGGAGAGAGAGGGACAGAATGGGCACACCAGGACCTTCAGCCACTGCAAATGACCTCCAGACACATGCATCACCTTATGCATCTGGCTTACATGGGTCCTGGGGAATCGAACCTGGGTCCTTTGGCTTTGCAGGCAAGTGCCTTAACCACTAAGCCATCTCTTCAGCCCAGAAGTAGGTTTCTATATGGCTTACTCACAACACTGTGATTTTGATGCTCCCTTCCCCCTTGCCTCCTCTACTCCACCCCCTTCCCTGACCCCATGTAGTCATTTCCATCTGAGTATTCTGCCCCTCCCCTCCCCTTAATCCCACCTCTTACCTCCTCACAGTCCTTTTTCTAGCTTCCTGGCTTCTACTACTGACTCTCACTCCAACTTACATGAACATTAAAAATTCAAAGCTAGCCTGGCATGGTGGCACATGCCTTTAATCCCAGCACTTGGGAGGCAGAAGTAGGAGGATCACCATGAGTTCAAGGCCACTCTGAGACTACATAGGGAATTCCAGGTCAGCCTGGGCTAGAGTGAGACCTTACCTTGAAAAAAAAAATTCAGAGCTAGGATCTGAATATGAGAGAGAATATGCAGTGTTTGACTTTCTGAGCCTAGGTTACCTTGCTTAGTGTAATATTTTCTGTATCCACCCATTTTTCCTATAAATTTCATTATTTAATTTTTCTTTGCAACTGAATAAAACACCGTTGTGTATATATAACACCTTCTAATTAGTCTGCAGCCACTGTAATCGAACTCCAGGCGCATGCGCCATCTTGTGTGCATGTGAGACCTTTGCGCACTTGCATTGCCTTGTGCCTCTGGCTTACGTGGGACCTGGAGAGTTGGACATAAATCCTTAGGCTTCGCAGGCAAGCACGTTAGCAACTAAACCATCTCTTCAGCCTGAGGCAGGTTCTCTTGTGGTTCAATCCCTCTATTTCCTAGCCTCACTGACTCCTGAGCTCCTGGGAAATCTCCTGTCTTCACTTCCCATAGGTACACTGGGTTACAGATACCAACCACAGTTTTTACGTGGCACCTGGGCATACAAACTCAGGCACTTAGGCTTGTATGGTATTCACTGTATCCAGGAAACCATCCAGGTCTATTTCACACTTTAAAGAAGGACTTACATTGCATATTAGCTTCTACCATAAATGTGATGTTTACTCATTCATCTCTGTCATTACAAGGGGCCAATTGCAAAGATATTTATTATTTTGTCTTCTTTCCTGCTCCAGTGGCTAATTACAAAGTAATTCAATTAGCTGAAGAACAAATTGGTTGTTATAAAAGTCATGCTGAAGCAGTCCTCAAAAAATTATTTAGAGGACAATACTGGATACCAGTTTTAAAATTATTTTGTTAGCATGTATACTCTAGAAATCCTAAATTCTAAGGTCAATATACATTCTACTTTTAATGAATTAGAAGAAAAGAAAGAAAGAATTCTTTAGTCCTTGGAACTGTGAAATTCACCTAAAATCGATGAAGATGGCAGTGTGTTCAGGGCTAAAGAAGTTGTGGGGAGGGTAGCGGTCCATACCATCTGTGCTTTCATTTTATGTCAAAGCCTTGTTACATGCAATTATTAAGTAGTCAGGATATTTTTTGATAAGTTTATACTCTGTGCTCCTTAAAATTATTTTTAAAAAATCATACTGTTAGCAACTTCTAAGTTATGTTTCTATGATACGTCGTACAAAGTCTAAAACAACAAGTGCTGCGTGGTGAGGCCTGCAGAGTCCGTGATGAAGCTACCTCTCCTTGAAGATAACTAGCAGTAAAAGCGTCAAACTTTCTCCTCTCTGAGGAGATGAAAGCTATTTTTTTCTCAACTTTTTTTAACATTTCCCATGATTATACAAAATATCCCATGGTAATACCCTACCTCCCCCCACTTTCCCCTTTGAAATTCCATTCTCCATCATATCCCCTTCCCATCTCAGTCTCTCTTTTATTTTGATGTCATGATCTTTCCCTCTTATGATGGTCTTGTGCAGGTAGTGTCAGGCACTGTGAGGTCATGGATATCCAGGCCATTTTATGTCTGCAGGGAGCACGTTGTAAGGAGTCCTACCCTTCCTTTGGCTCTTACGTTCTTTCCGCCACCTCTTCTGCATTAGACCCTGAGCCATGGAAGGTGTGATCAAGCTGTTACTCAGTACTCCAGTCACTTCTTTCCAGCACTATGATACCTTCTGAGTCGTCCCAAGGTCACTGCCATCTGAAAAGAGTAGATTCTCTACCCAAAGTGAGAATAGCATTAATATAAGGGTATAAATATTAAGAGAAGTGTTGACTGGACAGTTTGATAAGCATAGTATATACATATTTCCAGATATCAGCAGATGTTACACCCCTAGGGCTCATGACTACCCCTGTTTTAAGTTTTCAGTATCAGGGATGTGTTCCCTCCATGGAGCGGGCCTCCAGTTCAATTGGAGGGCAGTTGGTTTCCACCATGACAGACCTGCCACTATTACACCCGTTGGCTCATTTGGCCTGGCTGGCCAATTATAAGGCTTGCAGTGTCCACTGTTGAGTATCTTCACTGGAGGTTTCTTTTTCTCCCATTGAAATACATGTAGAATGGCTTCTTTCAGCTTTCTGTCAGCTGGTCTACATGGAGGAGGTTATCAGCTCAGTTCCAGCAGGATTTCTCAGTGGCCTTGCAGCCCAAGTATGTGGAGTCTTCAGCAATAGGGTCTTACCATGTATTCCTGGTGGGAAACCAAGGGCCTCAGCAATGGCCTGTAATGTTTTGGGGGCATCAGGGACCTCCCTGGCCAACAACTCACTGGAAGGTATCCCATCCCTGGCACTGAAAATTTTCTAACAACAATCTATGGCTCCTGAGTATTCCATTGTCCAAAATCAGAGGATTCCATATGATTTATTTATATCCTCTTAGATTTTGATTAGCCCTCCCTCCACCTTTCCTTTACTCAACCACTTCCCCTCACCTCACTTTGGGCCTTTTCACCCCTGTTGATCTATTCTTCTACTTACATATATACAATACCAACCTATTAAGTACCCTCCTCCCTTCCTTTTTCTTCCCTTTATATCTCCTTTTTAACTTACTGGCCTCTGCTACTAAGTATTTTCCTTCTCACACAGAAGCCCAATCATCTGTAGCTAGGATCCACATATGAGGGAGAACATGCGGCGCTTGGCTTTCTGGGCTGGGTTACCTCACTTAGTATAATCCTTTCCAGACCCATCCATTTTCCTGTAAATTTCATAACTTCATTTTTCTTTACCGCTGAGTAGAACTCCATTGTATAAATGTGCCACATCTTCATTATCCACTCATCAGTTGAGGGACATTTAGGCTGGTTCCATTTCCTTGCTATTATGAATTGAGCAGCAATAAACATGGTTGAGCATGTACTTCTAAGGAAATGGGATGAGTCCTTAGGATATATGCCTAGGAGTTCTATAGCTGAGTCATATGGTAGATCAATCTTTAGCTGTCTTAGGAACCTCCACACTGATTTCCACAATGGCAGGACCAGATTGCATTCCCACCAACAGTGTAAAAGGGTTGCTCTTTTTCCACATCCCCACCAGCATTTATGATCATTTGTTTTCATTATGGCAGCCAACCTGACAGGAGTGAGATGGAATCTCAGTGTAGTTTTAATCTGCATTTCCCTGATGACTAGTGATGTAGAATATTTTTTTAGATGCTTATATGCCATTCGTATTTCTTCCTTTGAGAACTCTCTATTTAGCTCCATAGTCCATTTTTTAATTGGCTTGTTTGATTTCTTATTACTTAACTTTTTGAGTTCTTTGTATATCCTAGATATTAATCCTCTATCAGATATATTTCTGGCAAAGATTTTTTCCCACTCTGTAGGTTGCCTCTTTGCTTTATTCACAGTGTCTTTTGCAGTACAAAATCTTTGTAATTTCATGAGGTCCCAGTGGTTAATCTGTGGTTTTATTGCCTGAGCAATTGGGTTTATATTCAGAAAGTCTTTGCCAAGACCAATATGTTGAAAGGTTTCCCCTACTTTTTCCTCTAGCATTTTCAGAGTTTCAGGTCTGATGTTAAGGTCTTTAGTCTGTTTGAACTTAATTCTTGTGCATGGAGAGAGAGAATAATCTATTTTCATCCTTCTACAGATACATATCCAGTTTTCCCAGCACCATTTGCTGAAGAGATTGTCTTTTCTCCAATGAGTATTTTGGCATTTTTATTGAATATCAGGTGGCAATAGCTACCTGGACAAATATCTGGGTCCTGTCTTCTGTTCCATTGTTCTACACATCTGCTTTTGTGCCAGTACCATGCTGTTTTGTTACTATGACTCTGTAGTGTAGGTTAAAATCAGGCATGGTGATATCACCCGCCTTATTTTTGTTGCTCAGTATTATTTTAGATATTCGAGGGTTTTTGTGATTCCAAATGAATTTTTGGATTTTTTTTCTATTTCCATGAAGAATGCCTTTGGAATTTTGATAGGGATTTCATTAAATGTGTAGATTGCTTTTGGTAAGATTACCATTTCCACAATATTGATTCTTCCAATCAAGGAACAAGGAATGTTTTTCCATTTCCTAGTGTTTTCTGCAATTTCTCACTTGAGTGTTTTATAGTTTTCATTGTAGAGATCCTTTACTTCCTTGGTTAGGTTTATTCCAACGTACTTTATTTTCTTTGATGCAATTGTGAATGGGAGTGATTTTCTGATTTCATCCTCTATGTGTTTGTGGTTAGCATATAAGAATGCTACTGATTTCTGTGTATTTATTTTATATCCTGCTACATGGCTGTAGGTGTTTATCAGCTCTAAGAGTTTGCTGGTAAAGTCTTTAGGGTCCTTTATATACAGAATCATGTCATCTACAAATAATGATAACTTGATTTCTTCCTTTCCAATTTGTATCCCTTTTATGTGTGTCTCTTGCCTTATTACTATGGCTAAGACTTCCAGTACTATATTAAATAAAAGTGAGAACAGTGGACACCCTTGTCTTGTTCCTGATTTGAGTGGAAAAGCTTCCAGTTTTTCCCCATTTAGTAATATGTTGTCTGTAGGCTTGTCATAAATAGCCTTTATTATATTGAGATGTTCCATCTATTCCCAGTCTCTGCAGGACTTTATCATGAGGGGATATTGGATTTTGTCAAACACTTTCTCTGCATCTAATAAGATGATCATATGATTTTTGTCCTTCAGTCCATTTATATAATGTATTACATTTATTGATTTGTGTATGTTGAACCATCCCTGTATCTCTGGGATAAAGCCTACTTGGTCAGGGTGAATTATCTTTCTGATATATTCTTGTATTCTGTTTGCCAATATTTTGTTGAGAATTTTTACATCTATGTTCATGAGGGAGATTGGTCTGTAATTTTCTTTTGTTTGTCCTATCTTTGCCTGGTTTTGGTATCAGGGTGATGCTGGCTTCATAGAAGGAATTTTGTAGGATTCCTTCTTTTTTCTATTTTATGGAAAAGCTTAAGAAGCAATGGTGTTAGTTCTTCCCTGAAGGTCTGGTAAAATTCAGCAGTGAATCCATCTGGGCCTGGACTTCTTTTAGTTGGGAGACTTTTTTTTAAATTTTTTAATTTTTTTTAAAATTTTATTAGAGAGAGACAGACACAGAGAGAAAGACAGATAAAGGGAGAGAGAGAGAGAATGGGAGCACCAGGGCTTCCAGCCTCTGCAAACGAACTCCAGACGCGTGCGCCCCCTTGTGCATCTGGCTAACGTGGGACCTAGGGAACCAAGCTTCGAACCGGTGTCCTTAGGCTTCACAGGCAAGCGCTTAACCGCTAAGCCATCGCCCCAGCCCTAGTTGGGAGACTTTTAATAACTGCTTGGATCTCCATGCTTGTTATAGGTCTATTTAAGTGATTAATCTCATCTTGATTTAATTTAGGTAGGTCATATAAATCAAGGAAATCATCCATTTCATTCACATTGTCATACTTTGTGGAGTATATGCTTTTATAGTATGTCCCTATGACTTTTTGAATTTCTCTAGAATCTGTTGTGATGTTACATTTTTCATCTCTAATTTTATTAATTTGTGTCTCTTCTGTCTTTCTTTTGGTCAGATTTGCTAAGGGTTTATCAATCTTATTTATCCTTTCAAAGAACCAGCTCTTTATTTCATTGATTCTTTGGATTATTCTTTTGGTTTCTATTTCATTAATTTCTGCCCTAATCTTTATTATTTCTTCCCGTCTACTGACTTTTGGTTTGCCTTGTTCTTCTTTTTCCAAGGCTTTAGGGTGAAACATTAGGTCGTTTACTTGCAACCTTTCTAATTTCTTAATATAGGCACTTAAAGCTATAAATTTACCTCTTAGGACTGCCTTCATTGTGTCCCACAGATTTTGGTATGTTGTGTTCTCATTATCATTTGACTCTATAAATTTTTTGATTTCCTTCTTGATTTCTTCATTGACCCATTCATCATTTAGTAGCGTGTTGTTTAATTTCCATGATGTTGTGTATGCTCTATAGCCTTTCTTGCTATTGATTTGTAGTTTGATTCCATTGTGGTCAGATAGAATGCAAGGAATTATTTCAATTTTCCTGTATTTGTTAAGATTTGCTTTGTGCCCTAATATATGGTCTATTTTAGAGAATGTCCCATGTGCTGCTGAAAAGAATGTATATTCTGCAGCATTTGAATGAAATGTTCTGTATGAAAGCTATATATGAGTTGGAAGTGTGAGATATTGATGATAAAGGCAAAAATAAGAAGGAAAAAACTCAAGTCAAGGGACAGAGGCTAGAATTATTAAATATAGTACAACATAATCTTATAATCAAAAGCACTGATATTAGGTCCAACTAAACCCTTTGAGTATAACGTTGCACAGTTCAGGGTAACATGTTGGGCCCTAGAGCAATAACATGATGACAAGATTAGAGACTAGTAGTGGGAATAAAAATCATATGCAGGCTTTGTGGACAGTAAATGCTACTGGTGTGAATGCTCACAAAGATCACAAGAAGGCCATGTCACGTGGACAGCATTGATGTCTGGAATGAGGGATCTTATCCAGAGCACTGTGCAATGGACTGAGGGGCCATATCTTCTCTTATCACAGATACAATTCATCATTTTCAGTGTTGGCAATATTGGTTATGTACATATATCTCTACATCCTTGATGGTGCAGGGTTAATTTCTAAAAGTAGGATTTCTGGGTCTGAGCATACGTCCATTGTCCAATGGGCCCCCAGGAAAATTCTAGACTCTCTTTACCTAACAAGCACATTTGAAAGGTCTCATTTCCCAGGCTATTTATTGCTTGCTTCATGCTTTTATCTAGGACAGAAATTTAAAGTAGAAGGGCACCTGAATTGTGTCCCTTGCATTCTTAGGAGAAGAAACACTGAGGTCCTGGAAGGATGGACAATATGTCCTCCACTCTAACAGCAGAGCCTCTGGGGAGTGGGGTGGATCAAGAAGATGCTGTCAGTCTGACAGTCCTCTCCCAGCCTTAAGCATGACGCAGAGCCCAGCTTGAAAAAGCTCAGCAAGGGCCCATCTATAGAAACAGAAAGTCGATGAGCTGTCACCCTGGATTGGGGATGAAAGAAGAGATCGGGGTGACTTCTAATAGGCATGGGACCTAGGAGGCGGGGAAGACAATGCCGACTATAAGCTGGCTGTGTTGATGGTGGCACCAAGTGTCACTACTGTAAAACCCAGTCAACTGCACACTTTAAATAGATGAGCTGTTGTTGTGAAATACAGCTCAGTAAGGCTGCTGCTAAAGGAGAAAGACAAGCTTGGGAAATGTTTGAAGAAGGACAGAAGAAGAGGCGATCCCGTGCCCCTGTGTCTTGATCTCTGTCCACAGTTCTCTCATTTTCTCACTTTTACTTAAGTACCAAGGCAGAAAGGATCTTCCAGGAGTATTCCTGTTGCTTCAGTAACCTGTGCTCAGTACATCCTGATCTGTGTCTTCCAGAACTTTCCAGTCAAGAATGGAAAAGGATCTGTGGGTCTGGAGAGATGGTTCACTCAGTAAAGTGCTTGCCACATAAACATGAGGACCTCTCCCACCCTAAAAACAAAATTTTTAAAACTAGCAAAAAGGGCTGGAGAGATGGTTTAGCAGTTAAGGTGTTTGCCTGCAAAACCTAAGGACCCATGCTCAACTCTCCAGGTCCCATGTTAGGCAGATGCACAAAGGTGAGACAAGTGCAAGGTCGCACATGCCCACTAGGTGGCGCAAGCATCTGGTGTTTGAGTTCAGTGGCTGAGGCCCTGATGCACCAATTCTCATTCTCTCTCTCTCTCTCTCTTTCTCCAAAATAAGATAAATAAAATAAAAAATTATCATGAGAACCTGAGTGTGGACCTCAGCACGCACATAAAACCTGAGTATGGAGGCATGCACTTGTCATCCTAGAGCCAGGGAGAGCCTCCGCTGTTTGACGTTTGCTGGCTGGATAGTTTAGCTAAAATCAGCTTCAGTGGAAGACCCTGATTCAAAAAATAAGGTGAAGAGTGATTGAAGATGACACCTGACTTGACTTCTGTCCTCCACACACATATACACCCACACATATGAATGTGCATCCGCATGCACACCCACCCACATGTGCACACCCATGTACACACACACGCACGCACACACACACATGCAGAAGAAGAAATGAATCTGCTTCAGCACATATATTTCCCTGAAAATCTAGATCAGGGCTGACCACAGGGTGGGCACTTGATAAATGTATGTTTGTGAATTGCAGGTGAATTGAAGACAAACTAACCAGGCAATGACATGGCACGATTTCCCAACCCTGACACCTCGGTTTCTCCTGCCATCAGCTCCGGCTGTGACTGGCAGTCAGCGCTGCTTGGTGCTTGGCTGCCTTGCTTTAACTTCTGACATTTCAGTAGACATGGGAGGTTTTTCTGGGTCTCGCTTTACCCTTGGTGCCTAGAGGTACCACACTTCATTCAGGACTCAGGAGGAGCTCCTAGAGCTTAAAGCGTATTTGTTTTGCAAAGTGGAAGGGGAGACCTTAAGAAAAAGAAAACTACAGTATGAATGCAGAGTGGGTGACAGCCTGGGAAGGGCTGTGCAGAGAGCAGCCTGCGGGTCAGCTTCCTGGGCTTCCTCTAAGTCAGCTCGTTCTTCTGTACCTCTCCATTACACTTGAGTTTGGTTCTGTATTTAAAAGCTTGCTAAGGGATGGCTTAGAGGTTAAGGCATTTGCCTGCAAAGCCAAAGGACCCAGGTTTGATTCCCAAGGACCCACGTTAACCAGATGCACAAAGGGGCACATGCATCTAGAGTTCGTTTGCAGTGTCTGGAGGCCCTGGCATGCCCATTCTCTCCCTCTCTCTCTCCCTCTCTCCCTCTCTCTCTCTGTCTCTCCCTCCCTCCCTAACCTCCCTCCCTCTTTCTCTGTCAAATAAATAAAAAGAATGAAAATAAACTTTTTTTTAAAAAAGTTTGCTGTTAGAAGAGGTTTAGAATTATAATCCTCCTCAACTCTCAATTCTTCTTAAAAACAGAATTTAAATAATTGTTTAATTATTTCTCCATGTCATCTCTCCCATAGCTAGAACATCACAGCCTCCCACCTTGCACGGAGGTCTGAATTTGGTGCATGGTATAAGCATCTGTAGTAGACAGCCTCGGGTCACTAGGATGAACTTCCAAACCAGGCACAGTTATGGAAGAAGGTATTTATTGAGGCTTACAGATAGAGGGGAAGCGGCATAATGGTAGAAGAAGCTGGCCCCCTTTCACAGGTCCGAGCCAGCAAGCCCACTTCAGGAACTCCAGGCAAAGCTCAGGAACTTTGCATATCTGTAGACTGGAATTCCAAATCCACCCCTGCCCCTTAGGGCTGGACCCTAGGACCACCCACAGTGACACCTCCTCCAGCCCCATGGCTGAAGATGAAACTACATGCTTTCGTAAACTCTTGAGTCAACTGGGGTGCATTCATTCAAACCACCACAGTATCCTACACAGGCCTTTACCCTCCAGTCACCTGCTGAGTACGTAATATGTGATGTTGTGTGTCACCTTGTTAGTAGCTCTTAGCCGCACTTAAGTGTGAAGGACGGAAGAAGGAACGTCCTCACAGATGTCTGTGCCTAAGCCGGTTCTTGACACGTTAGCCTCAGCAGGAAATGGAGACCCACCTGGCTGTTATCTTGATCTTGTTTTAATACTGAGCCTTCATGAGCTCAATATATGCAGTCTGTTGTTGTGGCATTTTAGTACTATTTTTTAAATTATTATTTTTATGTGTGTGTGTGTGTGTGTGTGTGTGTGTGTGTGTGCGCGCGCGCGCGCGCATGTGTGTGAAGACAACCTCAGGGCATACATCTTCTCCGTCCACCTTCTTTGAGACACTGCCTCTCCTGCTCTTGCCATTGCAAATGAATGCTAGTAGGAGCATTGGGGTCACAGGTGTGTTTTCCACTTTCCATTTGGTTTTACGTGGTGCTGGGGAGGATTGAATTAGGGTTGGCAGGCTTTCAAGCAAACACCCTTAACTGCTGAGCCACCTCCCTAGCCCCCTGTTGTAGAGTTTCAGGAGATGATCCACATCGAGCTGATTGGCCAGGACCCTGTAATAGGTGCTCTGTAAATTTTCATTGGATTCTTTCTTTCTTTCTTCCTTTCCTCCCTTCTTTCTTTTTTAAAAAATAATGTCCTGAGCTGGAGAGATGGCTTAGCGGTTGAGCGCTTGCCTGTGAAGCCTAAGGACCCCAGTTCGAGGCTCGATTCCCCAGGACCCACGTTAGCCAGATGCACAAGGGGCGCACGCATCTGGAGTTCCTTTGCAGTGGCTAAAGGCCCTGGTGTGCCCATTCTCTATCTATCTATCTGCCTCTTTCTCTCTCTGTCTGTCGCTCTCAAATAAATAAATAAGTAAATAAATAAATAAAATTTTTTTAAATAATCTCCTTATGTTACCCAGACTGACCTCAAATTTCTAGGCTCCAGTGGTCTTCCCTCAGCCTCCCATGTAGAATGATGGGCATATGCCACTGTGCCAGCTCGCTACAGAATTTTAATCAAGGTTTCCTTTGACTAGGTCCCCATCTGAAGATAGTGCCCTCTAAGCTTGTGCTTCTCGTTATGGCCATATTACACAGCCCACAAAGTCAGGCCCTGGGCCCTGAGCTCAGCCTCACTTCCAGGGTGAGCCCCTGCACCTGAAGGGTCCCTTTTCCCTTGGGCAAGTCTTCACCTCAGATTTCTTCATCACATCTCTTCATCACAGCCACTTGAAGTAATCTTGGGTAAACAAAAAGTCTTTGGAAATGAAAATATTTAGTCATGTATTATATTTGTTTTTGTGCTGCTTTTTAAAATTCCAACTTAGGGGAGAAAAGGTGCTTCTGTTTTGTTTATATATTTACCACTTACTTAAGTAAAGCACTAGTGAGATTCCCAATAACAACTGTCAATTGAGCTAAAGTTGGTTGCAGGGTGGGAATGCATTTGGTTCCAGCTTTCATACTTAACTGAGCATCTGATGAGCGAGCACCAGCCATCACTCTCCTACATGAACATCACGTGACAACCTCTTTACTTTGGGGTGGAAAATGAGACCCTTGAGTACAGGTCTGTTGAGAAGCTAAGAGCCGGGCCTGCGGGGTCAGAGAAGTACGCAGCAGGACTGACTGGAAGGTCACAGGTGTCCGAAGATGTTCAGTCTCTTTGATACTTTCTTAGGACGTACACGGACGGACGCTAGATTTCAGTGTGCCCTCCAGCGGGGGCGGGGGATACAATAATGCCTTTCCTCCCAAGCTTTCATAGTTACATTGCATTACTTTCTGCAGAAATTTCTGTCCCATTATTAGCATCATCTTTCACTCTGATGTTCAGTCTAGAGCAGAAATTGCCCAGAGCCCTCGGGCTCCTTCCTCCCGTCTGAGGGCTCACAGCTCTAAGTCCTGAAACACCCCTTGAGCCCCTCTCTGCCCCTCTTCTGCCTTTTCCCTGGCTCAGACCTGCCTCATGATCTCTGGTGACAACCTCCAGAACTTCTCCCACTGCCTCCTCTTCACTTCGCCTTCCTCAACCCCACGCCCTGCTGCTTCCCAGCCTCCTCCCCTCCAGAGAACATCTAAAGACAAATCTGTCACCCGCCTGCTTCAGTTCCTTGGTGTCACCCCTCACACTCCGTTGCACCCTCACTTTTCTCTCCCGCTAATGCTGCTGTTCGGGGTGAGCTGCTTGGAGCCTCACTCAGCTGCGTGTGGCTCAGAGGTGTCAGCAGCAAGCTCGCCTCCACGCACTGAGCAAACCCCCGGCCCAGAGTCCCTGGCTCACAGCAGACAGCCCAAGCTGCTTGGTCTTGATTACGGTCTGGCCTGTTCCTATCTCAGTGTCACACTCTCCAGTCCTTCACATACACCCTACACACCAGTCTATTCCAAACCTTTGTACAAACTTCTTATTTCATCCACCCAACACATGCTCAAGAACTACATTTCGAGAACAACCACCTCCAGGAAGCTTTCCATGCTCCATTCTCTCCCTCTTTTTATATTTTATATTTTCCTTATTTATTTGAGAGAGAGAAAAAAAAGAGGCAGAGAGAGAAAGAGAGAGAGAGAGAATGGACACACCAGAGCTTCTGCCCACTGCAGACAAACTCCAGACACATGCACCACCCTGTGCATCTGGCTTACTTGAGTACTGGACCACTGACCCTGGGTCCTTATGCTTTGCAGGCAATCACTTTAAGTGCTAAGCCATCTCTCTGGTACACCCCTCCTATTTTTTTGGTATATATATATATATGTGTGTAGTGTGTTTTTAGTATGTGTGGCGTGTGCTACACATGCACATGTATGTTCCAATGCATGCACCGCATGTGTACATGTGCAGAGGCTTGATGGGGACTTCAAGGGTCCCCCTCTACTTCTCTTCCACCTTATTTCCCTGAAACAGAGTCGTTCACTGAACCCGGAGCTCCCAGGGGACCCAGCCCTCTTCCTGTGTCTGCCTTCCTCACCCATGGGGTGGGTTATCGCCACGTGCGACCATGCACGGCTTTTTCCGTGGGTGCGGGGACTCAGGCTCAGGACTTCATGCCTGTGCAGCAAGCACCATTACCCCCAGGCCCCACACTCCCATAATGCGCGTTCTGTGTTCTTCCTCCACACGTACGGCTCCATGCCTAACTCAGGACATGGCAGAGCTTTAGGCTGTGGCCCTGACCCCACATGGAATTGCATAGGTAGAACTGGGGATGATAAAATAACTTGGCACCAGTAGAATTTTTCCAAATGTGCAACCACCACACATTAATTTGAGATCAAATGCTTAATGAGCCGGAGGTGTTTCCGGCAGGGCTTGCCCGTGTTACGTCACCCGACTTCTCTGCAGCCTCTGGACACCGTGTGTGCCCACCACGCTGGTCCCGCTGCCGCACAGCACAATGCCACCAAGGCTGCCCAGAAAGGAGCAACTCAGACTCACTGCCGCTGTGCGCTCCCAGCTGGCGAGTTGTAGGGACCTTACAGGACATACAATGTTTTAATTGTAAAAACAAAATCTTTTCATTCCTTGGCATGTTCATATTATTATGCCTTGGGATTATATTGTGTTAGAATGTTTGGTTTTAAAATTGCTGTTCAAGTTGCTGACTTGAGTTTCATTTTAAAAAGTCTTTAAGCCAGGAGTGGTGGCGCACACCTTTAATCCCAGCACTCAGGAGACAGAGGTAGGAGGATCACCATGAGTTCGAGGCCACCATGAGACTACATAGCGAATTCCAGGTCAGCCTGAGCTACAGTGAGACCCTACCTCAAAAATCCAAAAAAAAAAAAAAAATCTTTAAATAAATTTTGGTTTGAGATAAGGACAGAATCTCCAGAAAGTTCTGAAATGTCCCTAAACAACATATTGGGCTACACAGTTATGCAAAACTGTGTTTTCAGCATTGATGATGATAAAATTGAAATGAAAATCAATGCTGAAAGGCAGTCAAGATTCCTTGTGTCCTGCATTATCAAATATTTAGCCCAGATTTAATTCCTTATGTAAAAACAAACAAGTGTATCTATCTTATTAGCATGTAAATTTGCTTTCATTTTGAATAATATGAAATCCTATGTATAACAAAGAGCTACTTTGAAAGAACTTCTTAATGAATTATCAGTAACTATTTTACTTGCATGCCTATATGCCTAGTGTGGCACCAAAGTTTCTTGGGTGAGAAAGGATAGAGAATAGAAAAGGCCTAAGCAGCCGTGCTCTGGAGCCGAGCTCCTCGGGCCCCGGACGCTGAGCCACTTGTGCTTGCCGCCTCGTGTGTGGCATCGTGCTGTCTACCAGGAGAGCTTGCTAATACTTTGCGTTTGTAAAAAGAAGGAAAGAGAAGGAGGGACAGTCAGGTGCCATCATTTCCTGATTATCAAAGCCACAGAAACGATATTTTAAATATACGTTTAACTTGCTTCTGTAAGACTTTTTCTACCGAAGGATCTTTTGGCCACTTTCGTCACTCTCGCTTCCGGTGCTTTGCCTCAGTGAAAAAGCACGTAGGAACCTACGGCAGCCCAGGTTCTGACAGAGTCCTCCAGGACATGGTGACTCAGTCTGGGCTGTGAAGGGGAACAGGTCTGTGTGTGATTCCCTCGGAGATATTTGTCATCCTCACGGCTTTATCAGGTTACCTACCCTCTTCTGAGCTCCTGTTTCCTCATCTACAAAGAGGGAAAAATAAAAACTATCAACTCTGTGACAGCGATTTGAAGTGAAAGTGGTATAGTTCACATAACTTAGTAAAGATCCCTCACGCTCAAGGAGTAAAGATGACTATGACAAAGACACAGGCCAGACGCCTGATCTCGCACTGTGGCCTCCTTAGCAGGTGACTGCCTAGTGGCAGATTCCAAGGAGGGAAACTCAAAAGGTTCACTGAGCAACTTGAGAATGAGATGCAGAGAAACTATTTTTATCTAATCAGTGTAGTCCATTCCCTGTTTAATTAAACTACACCTTCACTACAAAACAGGTAAATTCATTTTTATTGTTTTTGAGGCAAGACCAACAGACTGGCCTTTTTAATGTCAGAGAGAGAAAAACTGGGGGGAGAATTGGCACTCTAGGGCCTTCAGCCCCCATGATGGAACTCCAGATGTGTGCGCCCCCTCCTGTACAGGTCTGACATTGCGCGCTTGCATCACTGTGCATCTGGCTTACATGGGACCTGGAGAGTCAAACATGACTCCCTAGGCTTTGCAGGCAAGCATCTTAACTGCTAAGCCATCCCCCCAGCCCCAGATAAATTCTTGATTATATTGACTTGCTTGAAAGTAGTTTACAATGGAATGAATTCCCCCTTGATATCATTTTCTGGCAAGATTAGATTCTAATGTGGATTAATATACTAAATTAAGAGCCCCAATTAAACACTCTGGGAACAGAACATGAATCAAAGACATTATCTATTTACAAATTTCAGTAGACTACATCCATTAGTGTGTCAGAGAGGCCTCCCATAATATTCACAACAAGTATTACAATAACAGGACCTGGAGACGTAGCTCAATTGGTAGAGTGTTTGCCCAGCATGCGCAGAGCCCTGGATTTGATCCTTAGCACCATATAAACTGGGTATGGTGACATCCACCTGTAATTCCAGCACCTTGGAGATCTAGGCAAGAGGATCAGAAGTCCAAAGTCATCCTTGGATACATAGCCAGCAAGTTCAAGGCCAATCTAGGCTACCAGAGACCCTGTCTCAAGGTAAAAGAAGTGGAGGAGGAGGAAACTTGGAACAGGGTGTGGCGTATGCCCAAGTCAGCCTCTGCAACCTCGCAGAAGACTCATGCCTACAGCGGCTGCTGACTTGCCCCTTATAAAGAAGGGTGCACCTGCTACTGCACAGAGCACCCCTGCCCACTCTAAGCGTCCTTTCTGGGGTCTCTAATCAGCATGGGTTCCAGCCAGGGTAGGTGGAACCCTCTGTAAGTCCACAGTCAGAATGGAGTGCCTCTTGGCAAACACCTTTCCTCACAGGTCCCTTCTCTTTTTCTCTTTCTTCATCCTCTTATCCCTACATCTTACATTACTCACCATGCTCTGAAGCTATCTTGTACTCTTGTGGACTTTTCGGTGCCATGCAGCTCCTGGGAGCACGAGGTGCTGTGTTCTCTGCACCATCTCATGCCCAGGCCCCGTATGAATACATTGCACGAAACTAGGAAAGGAAAGACAGGAGCCTGGACAGTTGGGATCCACTCGTCCCCAGGCTGTGTCTATCGACCGGACCCTGTCACAGAGCACCGCAGTCTGTCTCCAGGACTGTCTTGTCCGAGTTTACGTAGCCCTTCCGCCTCTGTGGACCCTCCCATGGAGCCAAATTCACCAATTAGCCATGAGTTTCTTTCTCGTTCCCTTATGCCAGACTCTGTTCTTAGTGCTGAACCCTCAGGCAAGCGTCCCTCCTTTTACCACCGTTTCTGCGGGTGCTTAATATCGCGGACTGTTTTGCTCATTCACGTCTCAGAGGGCAATCTCCTCTTTAATCCAAGTCTAGGGCAGTCTCACCGTGATCTTCTATCACTTATTGTGCCAGACGGAATGGAACAGTGGTCTTGGCACTATTTTTTACAAATTCGCCCGGAAGCTATGTGTTCTACTGTGCCATTGCTGACAGCGACAGTGCCTGCCCATAATCACCCTCAATCTACCCTTCACCATGCAAAAAGGGAAAATAATAATAAAATAAGATAAATGCCAGGCTGCGGGGAGCTGAAAGCAGCATTCAAGCCTCCTCCAATCGGCTCATCACCCCTTCCAAGACTTAAGCCACCCTGACTCAAGAAGAGGATCCGGTCTCTCCCCGAGTTCCTCCTTGGAATAGAATGTTTTCCAAAATCAAAACCCAGTCATCACATCCTCTGCAAAGAAGCAAACAAGAAATGTTCTTCTGTTTGATCCAGCAGTAATAGAAACAAGACCGTGTTTCTCTTTAATGAAACCTCGGAGGATAATTCATGGAGAGCTTGACATTTAATATCACCTAATCGCCTCTGTAGCAAGGTTTTTTCTTTGGTTCTATTAGCCCCCACATTCAGACCTTACTGCTTGGCACTTCCTGAGGCTCGTTGTTAGTGGGCTGCTTTTAACACCTGGGGCAGGATTTGGCAAGAAGGAGCGGCACCTGCTTTATTGAAAGACATCTTCATATTTCACTCCCTGAAAGAGAAAGGTAGACGTAAATGTCCTTCCACGATGATTATCACACATCAAGGTGTCTGTTCCAAAAGGCATTGTAGCAGGTATCCAATCACACACAGTCACCCACAATGACGTCTGCCCGCTCTGGGCCAACTCATATCCAGGTAATTGGAGTCACACCTACCTGCTCAAAGGGGAGATGCGTGGCTCAGAGAGGACTAGAGAAGAAGCTGGCTTTCAAGCCCCTTGCTCCCCAGTCCGTAAATCACCCAAAGAATATACTGCCTCAGCCCAGAGATTCTTATGCAGTGTCTTAAAAGAATAGATTGAACACACAATGTCACTTGACACATGAATACTGGTTCCCTGGCATCAGGGGAGACAGTTACATAGAGGACTTTTCTTCTCCACTTTTCAAAAATTGCAACAATCTTTCTAGCAGTGAAAGCAAGGAAGTCCAAAATTCGTAACCCTTAGCAGCTCAAATACAAAGAAAATGAAATCAGAAATCCAAACTGTTTCACAATTACTAACATAGGCCTGTCCTTAGAATGATAGCAGTCTTGTGTATTTCCACAGTTTGACTCCTACAAGTCTGGTGAGTTATTTCCTGCCTAAATCCTTGTGTACCTTCTATTGCCTAGAGCTGTGTATTTTAAATTGCTCATGGAGCCCTGGGCTATAGCTTTTATGGGGACTAAGGGTTGGGGGAGGACAACTTTCAGGCAGATTCCCTCCACTTCTGCCAGAGACCTCTTTTCTTCTGTTGCTCATGTTGAGCTTCCAAACAAGTTTTTCAACAATAAGTTTTTAGAGTTAGAAGCAAAGTTTGGAAAGGACTGGTATCTTAGGCTGTTTCATGCTACTATAACAGAACACCACACACTGGACAATTTTGATAAAAAAAAATATACATATATATATTTCTTATAGTTCTAGGGGTGGGGAAGTCCAATATCAAGGTACTTCATCTGATGAGGGCCTTTGTACCACATCGTTCCATGCACAACATGAGGCAAGGGTGAGAGAGGCTGGGAGAGAGCAAGGAGTGTCACACTCATCAGATTTACTTGTGTGTGTATATTGTGTGATGTAGTGTGTGTGCATATGTGTCATTGTGTGTGTGTATGTGGTTTACACACAGGTATGTGCCCGTATAGTGCCTCATGCACTCATGCACCTGTGTTGGGGTGCAGAAGGTTGGTGTCTCACTCTATCACTCACCCATCATTCCTTTTTGGCATTTAAAAAATTATTTTATATAAAATATAAAACAATTATATTCTTCCATCCCCGCACCCTGGCCCCCACTGCCTACCCTGCAGAACTCCCCCAGGGTGTCATGGTATCCACTGTGGGACATGAAGGCCTCAACTAGTCCCTGTGGGGGAGCTGGGGGACCATGTCTCAGGGTATTCCTACCCATGCTGAGGCTCTTATTGTCTTTCCACCTCTCTTCTGCAATGTTCCCTGAGCTACAGCAGGCCTGTAAGCAGTCTGATTTGGTTTTGAGTTCTCTGTAACCTTGGACTTCTGCTTTGGTAGGTGTCAATTGATCACAGTGTCTGTCACTATCACCCTGGAGCTGGTTGTCAGGCGAGCAGTGAGAGCAGTATTCATGTCACCTCTTACTCTATAATTTCTCCTAGCCCTGGCAGGTGTGGTAGAGGTGACACATCTCATAGTGGGCAGTTGGCTATCTTCTTGTTTTATCTATGAATCTTGGCTCTCCTCTATTTTCTCTGGCTTCTGTAAAACAAAACAGATTCTCCAACAAAGAGTGAAAGCAGCTTGGTTTAAAGAGGGTGTGCAACATTGAGATTTTCTTAAATAATTTTTTGTTTATTTTTATTTATTTGAGAGTGACAGAGAGAGAAAGAGGCAGAAAGAGAGACAGAGAGAGGATAGGCATACCAGGGCCTCCAGCCACTGCAAACAAACTCCAGACACATGTGTCCCCTTATGCACCTGGCTAATGTGGGTCCTGGGGAACTGAGCCTTGAACCAGGGCCCTTAGGCTTCACAGGCAAGCGCTTAGCCACTAAGCCATCTCTCCAGGCCCAACGTTGAGATTTTTGGTGTGCAATCCCACTCTTCTTCTCGAGAGCAGTGGAAGCTTTTTCTGATGTCTGAGTTTCCTGACCATGGGATTCTGACTTAGTTTTCAGTACCAAATACGAGTTCTTTCCCACTGAGCAGGCCTCATGTCCAATCAGAGAACAGCTGGTTGCCCACAGAGGCTGCGTGGCACTATTGCATTGTACTTCGTGTCCAGCTGGTTGATTCCATGGTCTGCAGGGTCCCCTGCTTCTGCTGATGATGACCATTGTCCTCCCCTCCAGCACTGTGAGGACGAGCCAAGAGGGCATCAATTTTCCTTTTGGTTCCAGCCTGGTGTTCTAATGTCCTGCGACCACAGCCTGTGGTGCCTTCAGCAATAGGATCTTACCTTTTAGCTCTGGCAGGTAATCAAGTGTTTTGGCAATGGCCTACATTGTTTTGGGGACATCATGGTCACCATGGTTACCTCCTTGGGCAACAGCTCACTATGGGAGGTAACACAAGTGTGGGCCTAGGATTTACTGGCCAGAGTCCATGGTTTTAAGGTGAAGGTCTTTCCACCTCTGTCTGGGCTGTCCCCCTCCCCCCTCTACTGATGGTTATGGCTTATAGAATGCTAGTCAGAATAAAGATGCGGTACATGTGCACAATGGAATTATATTCAGCACTAAGGAAAATGAAATAGTCAAATTGCAGGAAAATACAGAGACTTGGGGAAAATAAGCTAAGTAAGGTCACACAGGCACAGAAAGACAGACTCCACATGTACTCTCCCATCTGCAGGACCTAACTGGAGTTAATTGGTGATAGGTGTGAATGGTATTAAGCACAAGGAATATGAGTATAAAACTAGAATTAAGCCAGTAGAAAGAAGACATAGGGAGAGAGGTGAAGTTACCTGATAGGTTAGGGAGGGACATAATAATGGGGCAGAAGGGGTTGAAGGGGTAGGGGACAAGGAGGGTGGAAAGGGAATGACACCAAAGTTAAGACTACATGAATCAGTTCCATAGAAACCATCCTTCTTTTTGAAGCCATAGTCTCTTAGTGATCCCAAAGTTTGCTGCATTTTGTAGAGAGCTTCAACAATTCCCAGGTCTGCTCCCCACAGGACTAAGGTTACAGCTGCGTGTGGCCACACCAGCTGTTTAATATGGACTCCGGAAATCCTATCTCTGTGGGTCTCAGTCCCCTCCCCTCCCCTCTGGGCCTTGGGCTTGGGCAGGAAACACACTTAATCACTGGGGTATCTCTCCAGTTCCAAACATTTTTGCACTATTGTGATATAGCATTATTCCATTCATGTGGGAGCCCTCATGACCTCATTGCTGCCTAAAGGTCCCACTGTTGCACTGGGATTAAGTTTTCAATACATAAACTTGGGGACATATTTAGACATACATTGACTGGTTTGCAGGATAGAACACAGACCCGATCCTCCATGTTCTTTACCCTACTGCCTCTCGGTTGCACCCCAGTGCACCCACATAACCAAGTCCCTTTCTCCGACTGTTTCACACTTGCCTTCTGTTCTCTTTGCCTGGCATGTCTTCCTGCCCCTCTTCTTTGCAAGGTAGAGCTATATTATCATCTTAGGATTCGATTCACATTTTGCCTTTTGAGTTCCACTCCTTATGCCTTTGCAGGGACTGGTCACATTTCATAGCATTCACGCACGTGTTGATGTTACCTACGGGGCTCTGTTACCTGCATCTGGATCTCAAACCGGTCTATAGACTCCCGGGCGACAGAGTCTCTGTCTTGTTTCTTTCCTCCTCCATCCCCCTTCGGGGCTGGCATGCAGCGGGCACTCAATAAGCATTTGATGGATGCATGTGTATCTTCTTAATTTACCACCAGATAGCAACTTGGCATTTCCCCAGACAGCTTTGTTCATGAGGAACTCAGAGGCACAGAGCCACAGGCTCACAACCAACACAGGCAGCTCTGTGAACTTTAATTACTTCAGTTTGGATCTTAATTTCACTTTTGTAAAACAGTTATGGGCTGGGAAGATTGCTCAGTGGTTAAAGGCCTTCCTTGCCAAAGCCTGTTGGCCTTGTCTTCAAATCCCTAGCCACCCATGTAAACCTGGAAGGGACTTAGTTTGCAATAGCAAGAGACGCTGGCATGCACACAAGTACAAATAAATAATTTTAAAAAGAAAACACCAGAGGTAGTGGCAAGCGCAAAATGTCGCGCATGTTCACTAGGGGGCGCACGCAGCGGCTGAAGGCTCTGGAGTGTCCTGCCCATTCTCTCTTCTCTCTTTCTGTCTCATAAATAAAATAGGGGCTGGAGAGATGGCTTATCACTTAAGGTACTTGCCTGCAAAGCCCTAAGGACTCAGGTTTGATGCCCCAGGACCCACATAATCCAGATGCACAAGTGATGCATGCATCTAGAGTTCGTTTGTAGTGGCTAGAGGCCCATTAAAAAGAGAAAGAAAAGAAACAAAGAAATAAATAAAAATGCTAGTGGTTATAAAATATTAAGCATTGTGCAGTGGTCACATGCGGAAAACCTATGAGAGCCGTAGTCTTTTGAATTCGTGATTTGACCCTTTTCAGTTGATTGCCCACTCCTCCCGTTAAAGTCCTCATGAGGTCCTCGTTACCCGTAGCTTCCCAACTGCTGTCTGGGGCTTCAGGGACACCTGGGGCACCTCTGAGACTTCCGAGTGGGTCTGACGGAAGCCCCTACACTTGTTGCCACTGGGCTTGGGTTATGTCCTTTAATTGCCTTCAGCTGAGCCTGACTCTGCCATCTACCAGACCTCCATTGCTCTGCTACCTTCCCCAGATCCACCCTCATCTGTCTGATCCCTGATATCATGTGAGCTTGTGACTCAAATTCAGCTCAACCCATCGCTCTAAACTGCCTTCTGTTTTTAGAACCCTTTTCCAGACCTGCAACGTGCATCATGACTTTGTACAGCTGCAGTTGTGTGCACACCATTTTATACTCTATGCTTTTCACTTAACACCATGCTACAGACCCTCTGCTGTTTGTGAAACACAGCCATTCATACTTACATTCTTCAAACGTCAAAATTTTAAGTTGGTAGCATCCAAACTATTTAGGTCTACATTTTTGTTATGTCAAGGTGCATTTTATGATTTTAGAAATAATGCTACAGGAGCTGGGGAGATGGCTCAGCAGTTAAAGGTGCTTGCTTGCAAAGCCTGAAGTCCCAGATTCATTTCCCTAGCACTTACATACAGCTGGACAGGCGTCCAGTTGCAGTAGTAAGAGATCCAAGCCCTCCCAAACACCCCCCCCCAACATGTACAAATCAATCAATCCAATAATTTTTAAGAAGAAATAATGCTACAGGGGCCTGGAGAGTCTGAAACCACTGAAGTGAATCCTCCAAATCCACATAAAAAACTGGGTATGTGGGCTGGCGAGATGGCTTAATGGTTAAGGTGCATGCATACAAAGCCTAAGAACCCAGGTTCGATTCTCTAGGTCGCACATAAGCCAGATACACATGGTGGCACGTGCGTCTGGAGTTTGTTTGCAGTGGTTAGAGGCCCTGGCGTGCCCATTCTCACTAGCACTCTCTCTCTCTCTCTCTCTCTTTCTAATAAATAAATTAAAAAAAAATAAGTCTGGGTGTGGCCATGCACATCTACAATTCTAACCCAACCCATGGAACGGGGGTAGGGGGAGACAGAGAGCAAAGGATTACCGGGCTTTGGGTTGAGGGGGGAAACCCTGTGGCAGCTGAACCCTACAGAATGGCATTGGAAGTTCTCTCATCTGTACACACATGCAGACACCACACATAATACACCACACATATTCTACACACATGTGCATGCGCACACACACGCACACACACACACACACACACAAGGAATGGAAGAAAGAAAGGGAAGGGGGAAATCTCGGGAGATAGCTCAGTCAATAAAGTGTTTGCCTTGCAAGCACGAGGACCTGAGTTTGAACCCCAAAACCCACATAAAAAAACAGCCTGGCATGGTGGTGCACAGTCGTGATCCAAGCACTGGGGAGACATAGACAAGTTCCCTGGGGCCCGCTGGCCAGCCGGTCTAGCATACTTAGGTGTGTGCCACTGAGAGACCTTGTCTCAGAAAGCACAGACGTGGCTGGTGGCTGAGGAACAACGTGGAAGCTCCCCTGTGACCTCCACACACCCATCTCTCTCCCTCTCCCTCCGACTCTAATACATAAATAAATAAAAATAAAAATCTTAAAAAATTAAAAATATATATTGCCTTTATGCTTAATCTCTTTTTTAACTTTTTATAATTTATATTTGTTTATTTTGAGAGAGAGAATGGGCACACCAAGGCCTCTAGCCACTGCAAACAAACTCCAGATGCACACGCCACCATGTTATCTGGCTTTTGTGGGTTCTGGGGAATCGAACCTAGGTCCTTAGGCTTTGCAGGCAAATGCCTTAACCATTAAACCATCTCTCCCGCCCTATACTTAATTTCTTAAGTCAGTGCATTCAGAGCACTTTATATCCTTACATTACTGTACGTGTTTGCTTTCTAGAAGTTTATGATATAGTGCATATAGAGGCTATATTGTATAGTAATACATTGTTTATAGTAATATTCTGATGTTTATTGGAATACCAAATCTTCCCTCTTTCTAAACTGAACTTAGTATGAAGTATGCAGCAAAGTCCTCAATATTCTTCTTTTCTGACAGTTATTATTGTTTATGTTTTTGGCAGTGCCAACTTACAATGGTAGTGATAGTCATGCCTTGTCCTATTTTTTGATAATAAAATGTTTAGCATTATTCCATTATTAGTACATGATTGAAAACGCATAGCTTTATCAAGTTAAAGTAACAAATTGTTTTACTTGAAGTAGTTTTCTTTTGCTATATATTCAAATGGATTCATCTTTTATCAATTTCTTTTTTGCATTCTTTGGCTTGGTCTCCATTAAGATCAAATTTGTTACCTAGAGCAAACTAAATGGAAAAATTAAATCTATATTTTAAAACTTAGCATATCTATTTCTTGAGAGTTAGAAGGATTCCCTTGGATTTATGTGCTTTTCTTTTGTGAGAGGGACGTGTGCTGAAAATGTTAATTTTTTTATTTATTACTGTTTTGATAGAATTTCCTACCTTATTTGTCTTATTCAGAATATTTAACAGTTTATTATAGAGTACCATCCATATTACTAAGATTTCTAAACTACAGCTGAGTGTAGCATTACAGATTTGTAACTTAATACCTTTTCATACTCTATAGGTAAAATAAGGCCTAAATTCTCACCTAGGTTCCATCACTGACCTATGTTGACTTTGACCAGGTAACTTGAACCTGACATCATTCTTCCTGTAGAAAGGGTCAAATCATTGACATCACAGTTGTTGTGAGGGTGTCGATGATGCATGAAAAGTTGATAGCACAGTGCCCTCCTCAACAACTAGAAGATAGTACGACGTTTTCTTTTCCAGTGCTGGTCACTTGACCTACTCGGTTATTTAATTACATTTGCATGGGCTGTCTACATTTTCAGCCTTCCGAATGTTCTCAGGGGCAGCAGTTGACAAGCACTCAGGAGACACTAAGGACTGCTGAAGAAAGAACTCCCTGTCTGCAAGACCAGTGTCTGAGCCTGACTGATGGGTGGCTCTTAGAAGACAGCTCTAGGCTATGAAGAAATGACTGAATTGACACGGGGCCAGCTAGACTCTTCTTGCCAAGGGGGAACGTGGATATATAGACCTTATATTCATAGTCACTAACACAAGCTCCACAGCTTGGGAGGGCCTCTTTCAGGGGCTCCTGGGAGTGGGAAATTGATCAACTGGCCCCCAATTATCCGGTTATAGCATCCAAGCCTTTAGGGCTTGGCAACAGAGATGCTGGCAAACAGGTTGACCCAGACTGAACCCAGCTTTTTAATAGGACAACAATACAAGCTTTGTTCATCCTTTGGAAATGGGGTCCAATTATGTTTCATTAATACATGAAACTCTGTATCCAAATAGGGAAGACACTGTAGAAAAATAGCCAGAAAACAGTGTATAGGAAAAAGTTGGTGAGGTTTTCCAGGAGTATTTACATACATATCTGGAGCTGAATGAAGTCAGAGAGAAACTCACAGCCTCCAAACCTTCTCTTGCTTCCCTCATCCCCTTTCTTTTTTTAAATTTTTTAAATTAATTAATTTATTTATTTGACAAAGAGAAGGGGAGGGAGAGAATGGGCATGCCAGGGCCTTAAGCCACTACAAACAAACTCCAGACGCATGCACCCCCTGTGCATCTGGCTAATGTGGGTCCTAGGGAATTGAACCTGGGTCCTTTGGCTTTGCAGGCAAACACCTTAACTGATAAGTCATCCCTCCAGCCTCCCTCTTCCCCTTTCTTCTTAAATAGGTTTAACTCTTTGACTATGATTTATTTTTGGCTTCTCGGTGATGTGTGTCTGTGTCAAGTATATCAGAGAAAAATGTGTAATCAAAACATCCTTGATCCATTTATTAATATTAATATGAAAATAAGCCAAAAGGGTTGACAGTAGGAATTAATCAAAACATACTTAGTGAGTGCTTTTGTGTATAAAACTTTCTGGCATATGCTATGAAGGAAGACTTAAGAAATAATTCTGTCCTCAAAAGTCCTTTAATCTGGTTGAGGAAATAGCCAAGTAACTGATTAACTGTGATACTAGAGACATTGAAACAAATATTGTAGTTAGCTAATACATCACACCTTGGATCCAATGAGTGAACAAAGATTTCATGAGCAAGTTACAAATAAGTTACACCTTGGGCATAAATAAACACATGGTTCCCCAAATATCTGGGTGAGCCAGCCTCCCCCACCACATACACGTGTGCACACACCCAAGCACACACACATTATTCCTAGTTCACCCAGGTTTCCTTTCTCACCCCTCATGGCACTTGTCTAGCACCAAATTCTTCTCGGAAATGCCTCTGGCTTTCTTCAGTTTGTTGATATCCAAAGCTTGGCTTCGTGGAGATCTTTCTTTCCATGTGTTTGGTGGGAGGGGTGGGCGGGGCGGTGGCAGTGATGACGGTCCCGTACTTGATGCTTATCCCTTTCCTCCCTCTGGTTTTGGGAAGGAACTCTCAGGTTCATTCCTGTCCTTGCAGTGAGGAAACTGATGGGAGAATTGCCTTGGTTGTCCATCCAGGAATTGTGGAAGTGGTCCGGTTCTCCCCGACTCTCTGGTCCCAGGATAGGTGACGCTGATGGAGAAGAATATGACCTGCCTAGAAATGGGTTCCCGTCACAGGGAGCTGGTCGCGGGAGGGGAAAGCCTTTTCCCAGCTCAAGCTCAGAGGCTTCCGCTAGGCATGATTTTTAAAGACAGTAAGAAGGAAGAAAATCCCATAGATCTTCCTACACCTGAAACTGGCATTTGGCCTCTTAATCATCCTGGGGGCCATGTTGGTTTCTCTGTGCACATCCTGGAAGTGAAGGGAGGCAGCGGAGATGTTGTTGCACATTCTGCATGCTGGGGTAACCGCAAGGGCTCCAGCGACTTGAAGCTGGATGTCACATTTCAGGAGAGCTTCAGAGGCCTCGGGATAAGTCAGCTGGGGAAGATGGAGCTTTGCATCACTACCGTCTGATAAATTCTTGAAAGAAGTAAGAATATGACCTTAAGCCCACAGACATCATCTTGTCTCTCTAACAAAGCCTTCTGAGAGACAGAGTATAGTAGAATGTATTTCTTGGGAAGCTTAAAAAACATGGGTAGGAGAAAACATAACCAAAAAGGTAGCTTAAACAATATGGACTTTTGCGATCTAGTTAAATTAGAAGGCTGTAGACAAGCGGTTCTATGATAAATCCAGTGTCTCATTGATGCCATCCAATCCTAAGACATATTCACCTTGATGTGCTTAACATGTCAGGATCACAGATCATAATGGAAAGTTCTTCCACACAGTGTGTCCTCATGTGACCTGGGTACATTAGTTCTCTAACAGAACTGTTGACCGGGTTACTTGTAATGTTCAGCTGACAAATTGGCTGATCTAAGGGACCCAAAATGACATCATTCATGCCTGTAGCCTTGGAGGAGTGTCCACAAGTCTGGGTCTGTCAAATGAAGTCTCTTCACATGGCTTCCTCAGTGTGCCGGTCATAGGAAGTCACACCTCCCACATGGTTGCTCAGGGTTCCTCAAGACAATACTATAGGGACAGAAGATGGGATTAGTCAGTATCTTGATGTCTGGGCCCAGACACTGGCCAAAGCAGTCCCAAAGCTTCCCATAGTCAAGGGGAAAGCACAAAGATCCCCTCATCCTAATAGGAGAATCACCCAAGAGTATAGCAACCGTTGATCCACACGTAGGGTATAAGTCAAGCTGTGATAATGAAAGGGGTCAAAGTTTATCTCCTCTACATGTAACATCTAGAGATGAACACTGTAAGCGAGGTTGATGTCTGTCTCTGCCAACCTCGGGTCCTACACCTGGGTCTAGGAGAGGCATTCTGGCTGCTGCAACGAGAAAGGAAAAATAATGGAGGCTGAGCATCATCCCTATAAATGGGTGACACAAAACTTGTCTATCTGTGTCACACTGGCTCAGTGTAGTCAAGTGTCCACACCTGACCACACATTAGTATCAGACAGAGAATGTGTGTATTAGGAACAATTAATTACTCCTTGGTTTCTCTCGATCAAAACTTAAATTAAACTCTTTATAAGGAAGTTGGCATCTGGGGTGGTTTACGAATCTGCACCGTCCTTACAAAAGTGCTTCCCATCTGGGGCCGCAGAGTGAGCCATGGGGCACCCTGGATGCACCTCTAAGTACTGGGCCATTCACCCACACAGAAGGAAGCAGGGTGCAGATGCCTCTAGGACTAATGGCTTATCTCATGCCAGTTTGGTACTGATGGAAAACAAATGCCATGTTCATTCAGAAATATCCAGCAAGGGTCCTTCCTCTGAACTTCACGCAGACTGCTGAAGACACAGTTCATTCAAGGAGTGAGTCCACCAGTTCCCTGGGCCACTCGGTCTGTTACCTTTCTCATCGTGGTGGCAAAGGCAACGTAAGGTAGGAAGGAGTCATCTTCGCTCAGAGTTTGAGAGGACACATTCCGTGGTGTAGAAACGCAACAGGAAAGCATGGAGAAGCTCCAGGATGCCTCGTGTTCTGGCAGACCAAGGAACAGAGAGCAGGACCGAATGCTGAGCTGGCCTACAACCTTCACAGCTCAACCCTCCATCCACCAGCTAGGTCCCATGTCCAGAAGGTTCCACAACGTCCCAAAACAGCACCACAGCTGAGGACCAGGTATTCATGGAGACAAGCCACATGGAAACCATCACAACAGGTTACTGACCAATACGTGTAAAGAGATCTAACCATCATGAGAGGGATCACTGAAAGGCGGACATCACTATGAGACAGGCCTCAGGAGAGCATCTGTGGGACCAAGCCAATGACTCCACCTCCAAGCGTGCTGGTGAAGCCCTTCCCTGGAGAGGTTGCCATGCATCATGGATGCTCTCCAGGATTCTTTCTGCCTTCTTCCTGGTTCTGAGAAATTCACTGGTCCCCCTTTCAGCGCACTCCACAGCAGGTGAGCTGGCTGCCTTGCCATTGTCAGAGCCAAGGCCCCAGCAGGGAACACTGTCTCCTGACAATGCTTATTGTACCATCGTTTGTTCCACAGTCCTGAAAAGCAGCACTAATCCTGTCTGCTTTATATATCAGAGTTCAGAGCAGACTTTTTGTTTAACAAAATGTGTTTCATTGCTTTCAAAAAGGATTGATGGCTATTGGCCGAGGAGTCTCACCGGGCTCAGCACACAGCCGGCTCTGGCTCTCTCATGTATTTTTACAACTATTTTCAAGAAATAAATAGTCTTTCCACTGGCTCTGGAGGGATAATTTTAATAATATATTTGGGGGAATATTTGAAATGGAATGAGAGTGTTACAACTCTAGACTTTGCTATATTTATCGTTGAATCTCCTTAGCTTCTGTATTAAAACAAAAAAGAAAGCAACACTTCTGTTTTACTGAGAAGGCGGAATTGAGTAGAAGAAACACACGGATTTTTCCACTCAGAGAGACACGGGATTAAATCATCATCTCTGGCTCTGTGGTCTGGGGCGAAAGGCTGGTGTCTCTGCATTCACTCAGTGGTGATGAGTGCGGCGTGGGGAATGAGGAAGATGCCGGCTATGGTATACGAAGTGCTCAACACAGTGTCTAATATTACTGATAACCGTCTTCTTTTTCCCATAGATATTTGTGCACATACATGTATATATGCATGTTCATATGTATGTGGGCTTACATGTGTGCTTACAAGTATAAAGGTATGGTATAGAGGCCAGAAGTTGACGTTAGGTGTTTTTCCAATTTTTCTCCACCTTATTAATTGAGACAAAGTCTCACGGAAACTCAGACCTCACCCGTTTGGCTACTGTGGCTAGCCGTCGCGCCCAGGGACGCCCCTCACAGAGCCCTGGGATGCCACGCGTGTGCTGCCATGCTCAACACTTACATGGGACATGGGTGCTGGGGATCCGAACTCAGGCCCTCATGCCTTCATGCCAAGTATTTTACCAACTGGACAATTGCCCTCTCCCCGATAACTATTTTTTTTGAAATCTTCCCCATGTGGCAAGCCTTGTGGGAGTCGGGGGTTCTCTGGACCAGTTAGAACTGTAAGTTCTCCACCTGACTCCACTGTTGAGTTGGGAACACCAAGGGCAGGGCCAGTGACGTGCTTTAACAAGCTCTCCTGGAGGCTCTGAAACATCCTGAGCAGAAGAAACCGATCATGTGGTTAGCCCATCCACGCCGCTAGCGTGTGCTGAAGCAAATGCAGATATGCCCGCTCCCGTGTGTTTAACAATAGCCACAGATCACTGACATACCAGTGACATCAGTGGCTCTCAGCACCTTTCCTTGCAAGGAAATGAAAGCCAGGAGACCTGAGAAAGCCAAATACCTTGCCTGCTCTTCCCCCTGGGACTTCTCTTGCTCCCCAGTGGGTCTGCTCCTTGTCTGCCAAACAGTTTGTGAAATTCCGGGTGAGAATTCGGAATGTACACTTCCTCGTCAGAGCAGCTCCGGGACCCCCAGGTCAAAGGTCAGCCTCTCCCTGGCTTGTCATTATGCCCTCCCATCTGTCCCCTGATAAAATACTAGTTGCTTGAGGGCAGGAACTGTGTCTTATTCATCTCTCTGTCCCCAGCACCTGGTGTACATAGTAGACACCTAATAAAGGGGCGGTGAATGAATGAAGTGTCAGTCCCCAGTCAGAGGGGCATTTGTTCCCGGAGTACTCAGGTGTTAGGAGCGCCCTAGCAGCCAATATATTTCCGGTCCCGGTGACAAGTACGCAACTGGAGTGCCTAGAGACCCATGAAATGTTACCTGAGCCATGCCCCCCCATCCATCGGCTCGGTTCAGTGCCACAAGGAACACTGTGTGACAGACTCGCGAAAGATCAGAACCACATTAGGAACAGCCTAGAAAAGCAAACTGCAAGAAGCCATTCCTTTTCTCTGTCATAATTTGTTTTCCCAGTTGCCGGTGAGGTTGAAATGAGCTCTGCCTGCCGACAATTTGGATAGAATAACTTCTGTTTCATGAATTCTGAGCAGTGGAGGACTGAATTCTGCTCTGGGCTATGGAAAATGAACAAAGCCCTTTGTGGGGAAGGTGGAGGGAGGAAGAATTTGGTCCTGCTCCGGAGCTGTCTCTGAAGTTATTCTTGCTTCCAAGTTTTTCCATGCTGGCTAGTCTAGAAGGCCTTGCTGCTCACGCCCACAGCACTTATGCTGGGCCCATTCATCTAATCCACTCAGAAGACCCAGGATGGATACAGATTTCTTCTTCCGCACATTAATTTATTTCTTCTCATGGCAATGTCCCCACCAGCTACAGTCATAGCCAGCTTTATTGAAAACCAGCAGGAAATCCATTCTTCCCTGGGAAACTTTAAGTTAAATTCAGGCTATGATGAAAAGTTATCCTAGTGATCATTTTTCTCTAATCAAAGTGTGCACAGGAGGAAATGGGTTAAGGCAAGGGGCCTTTATAATGAGGACGGCAGGTCTCCATTGAGAACGGAAGGGGGAAGAATCAAAGCAGAAGACATGGGTCCAACCCATGTGTGCAAAAGTGACGCTGAGATGTTTAAATGGATGCAGCCAGATTCCAGTCATCATGATTAGGACCCTAATTAGGACCCCAAGCTATAGCGTGACATGTTGTCATCCTGTTGCCTGGCTGAAGGAAGAAGGGAGAAGAAGCCAGTGGTCCGAGAAAAGAGCATGCTGTTGGGATCCATGAAGCCAGCCCCATGATGGAAGTAAAATATTGTGGAATTAGCTCTGTGGCTGTCTGTGTTCATTGAGGCCGATGAGCTGAAGCCGTTTGCTTCTCTCCGGGCTTATCGGTGCTGGGACGGCAGCACTCGGGAGTTTGAAGCAGGAGGAGCGTGAGGTCCAGCCAGCCTGGGCTACACTGCAGCCACACGGACCCTACATGGCTTTCCTGAGTCTCAGTGTGAGCTGTGTTTTCTACCTCTGAGAGTTTGGATGGCCTGAGCCAGTTCCTCTAGTTGACACCCTCTGCATACACCATCAAAATCAAAGTTTGGAGCCAGGAAAGGGGAGAACCACATGGTGGACATGACTGAGCCAACCTCGAGGGTGGAAAAACACCTCTTGAATTGAACTATGAGAGGGTACTTTTTCTTCCCTTCTTCCAAGGAGCCAGTGTTAAAGTTAAGTAACCATCATGGCCTTTTTTTTTTTTTTTTTTTTTTTTTTACCTTTACTAAAATGACATTGTTGAGCTATTTTACTTAGTCCTTTGAAGTGGTTTTCTTCCTCAGAGTCTAGTTTTTGCACATTATATATTGAAAGGGTATTCTCATTGCCTGGTGGAAGGAAGTGGAAAACATGATATGCTATAAACTCTGACCTTAGGAACATCCATAACATAATGTCATAAAATATAATTAGAAATTTATTTCAACATTACATTACAGATCTATGACTTAAAGGTAATTTCTGTCATTTAAATATGATGGTGAGCTGATGACTAAATTGGATTCTTAGAGGAAAACAATTTCTCCTGCATTAGGAGTTATTACTTTAATTGAATAATATCTGGATCATGCTGGTGATAATGTTAATGTTATTACCCATTATCTTGGTGATGTCCAACCCACTGTTTCCAGGGAAAAAATTCAGCCCATTAAATGGATATAAGGATTAAAACAGGAAAAAAAAAAAGAAAGCTGCAAGCTCTTCATAGTTCATTATGCCAAGGTCAAGACAAAGAAATGGCCCTGACCTTGAAATAGGACAAAAGATCTGGCCTGGACTAACTGCTACATTAAAATAATTCCCAGAGAAATTTTTTTTTATCTACAGCAGAGTACATTGGGTTACGTCAACAACATGCTCTGAAAATTAGTATCTGTTAATTCATTTGTTTTGTTTGTTTAATTACCAATTCGCTCATTCACCAGCATATTTTATGCATCCCCATGAAGCCGTGAATGACAATGCAATGTAACTGGTATTGTGTTGGCATCATAAGAGATTTTATTTTCTGAGGAAGTTAGTCAGGAACTCAGTGATGGGTGACATAATGGCCTAAGCCCATGTCAAAGGGACATATCTAAAGGTGCTTTGTGGAAGTGCAAGGAAATTTCAAACTCATTACAAGGTTTCATAATCGCTTTCTTTTCTGTCCCTGCTCCTACTACCTCCATCAGCATTATGAGCCAGATCTCATCACGCCGTGACAGGTGACAGAGGCCTTACATGACAGGGGCCTGGCTAGGAAACCAATGTCCTCGTAGGTCATGCTTTGTCATTATCTTCCTGAAGGTGCCAAGACACACAAGAAAGTTCCATCTCTGTTCCATTGAGCAGAACCACCTGGACATTTTTTTAAAAACTGTATTTCTGTACCTCGGAATTCTAATTCAATCTTTCTGAGGTGATATCTGAACACAAGTAGACTTTAAAAGTTTTAGGGATAAAAAATAACACAAAGAGCCGGGTGTGGTGGCGCACGCCTTTAATCCCAGCACTCGGGACACAGAGGTAGGAGGATTGCCATGAGTTCAAGGCAACCCTGAGATTACAGAGTGAATTCCAGGTCAGCCTGAACTAGAGTGAAACCCTACCTCGAAAAACAAAAACAATAAAAAAAAAAAGACAAAAAAGAAAAGGCCCTGATTTGTAATGTTTGTCAATTTCCATGGTATAAATACTTCCACTTTGGCCAATTTCAGCGTGCTGTGGCATCACTGAGGATAGAGCTCTACCCCTTTACTGATACCAAATATCAAATAGATTCCTGCCCCGAAACACAAGTCTCATTCAGACCCTCCCAACACAGCTAGAGCCTGCTGGAAGTTGAGCTATCTCCACCTTTCCTAAAAGCTCTTGCCCTATTTAAAAGACGGGTAAACCGATGTGCAAGACGGACAGACCTGGGAAAGCACTTGTGCCCAAAGTACAATGAAAACAGTATACTACCCTCAATAATTTTCAAGCATGATGAAAATATTTGCCTATTGGTCTAGAGAGATTGCTTAGTGGTTAAGGCACTTGCCTTCAAAGACAAAGGACCCAGGTTTGACTCCCCAGGACCCATGTAAGCCAGATGCACAAGGTTGTACATGCATCTGCAGTTTGTTTGCAGAGACTGAAGGCCCTGATGTACCCATTGTCTGTCAGTCTCTCTCTCTCTCATTCTCTCAAATACATAAATAAATATAAAAACTATTTTCTTAGAGGGCCAGGCTTGGCAAGGCACACGTGGACTGCTAGCACTTGGGTAGAGGTAAGAAGATCACAAGTTCCCAGCCCGCCTGAGTTAAATGGTGGGCTGCTCTTCAAACTTAGAAATCCTCATGTGGACTTGACCATGGATGGAGTCAATCCATAGCAAGACTTGAAGTCAAAAGTCAAACTTCTCCATTCACTCTGCTGCTGTGTCTCTGACACTCTGGAGACCTTGTCCAACTCAGGTCTGAGGCCTTTGTGAGGGACAAACTGGGGCAAAAGTGCTGTCTCTACCCTTCTACCTGCACCCCACCTGCACCCCCAGTCCACGGTAGGCCTTAGATACAGATTTCTCCCTCTGCCTTCTGTTCTTTGCCTCGTAAGAATGTCCGAAGCTGGTGTCCTACCCAGGCCACAAAAGAGCCAAGTGACAAAGTTAGCATAAGACATAAGGAGTCCAGCCTGCTTCTGCACTCCTGGAACCAGCGTTTCCCACAATGACAGGCGCCTTTGTCTGGCTCCAGTCTGGCCAGAGCCCGAGAGTTCCCTCCAGCCTCGTTTTCCTATTTCTCTAAGCCAGGTCTGGCAGGAGCCTTGCAAACAGATCAAGTGTTGGTCAGTAGAAGCCTATTCGGTGGTGCTAGGAGCGGCTGCCTACCTCTCACCTATTAACTGTTCTTCATGTGCGCCTGGTGGCAAACCCTGGGCTGGACAGCGAGGAAGAGAGACAGAGAGAGCAGGGGAGTCGTGCCTCTGCGCCCGAAGCGCTCATGGGCAGTGGGAAGGAGAGCGCCTGCACTCCCGTGCAGCACATCCTGCCGCCGCCACCAGCCAGGCCAACGTAGGTCACCTCACAAACAACGAGGCTATCGAGGCCAATTTCTGTCTGGACAGTTGTCTGTAAGGAGTGGTCCCCTTCCTTTGGCTCTTACATTCTTTCCACCACCTCTTCCGCAATGGACCCCAAGCCTTGGAGGGTGTGAGATGTTTCAGTGCTGGACACTCCTCCGTCCCTTCTTCTCAGCACTCTGTTGCCTTTTGGGTCATCCCAGTGGTCATCACCATCTGAAAAGAGAAGCTTCTCTAACCAGAAGTGAGTAGTATTAATATATGAATATAGGGCTGGAGAGGTGGCTTAGTGGTTAAGCACTTGCCTGTGAAGCCTATGGATCCCAGTTCGAGGCTCGATTCCCCAGGACCCACGTTAGCCAGATGCACAAGGGGGCGCACGCGTCTGGAGTTCGTTTGCAGTGGCTGGAAGCCCTGGCGCGCCCACTCTCCTCTCTCCCTCTTTCTCTCTGCCTCCTTCTCTCTCTGTCTGTCACTCTCAAATAAATAAATAAAAATAAACAAGAACAAAAATTAATATATATATATGTATGTATGTATGTATGGACATTAAGTGTAGTGCTTTCAGGGCAGTTTGGTGAGAATAATATATACATTTATGCAGACAAGAGTAGGCTTTATACCCCTAAAGCTCATGACCCCCCCTGCCATAGGCTTTTGATTAGGTTTTCAGTACCAGGCATGTATTCCCTGGCTGTGCCCCCACAAGACCCTCATAATAGGAGAAAAAGATGATGTCATCAAATTAAAAGAGAGACTAATGGAGAGAGGGAGGGGATGTGATTGAGAGCAGAGTTGTGAAGGGAAAAGGCGGGGAGGGGAGGGAAATATAGAAGCTGTCAATAAAAAATAATTTAAAAAATCAAGGAGGAAAGAGTGGGGAAGCAGGGGGACTGCGCCAGGCCGGGTGCTCAGGAAGGCCCCGGTTGCCTTGTGAAGGACGAGGAGGCAAGATTAAAGTGAGGAGCGGAACAAAGCCTCGTCAGGGAGGTGGTGGCCCGTGGGTCTATCCGGCTTGAGAAACTGCAAGTAGGTTAGAAGGTGGCAGGTATGCTAATGGCTAGGCTTTCTTTTTCCTTTTTGACTGTTGTATGTGTGATGGTGTGTATGTATGTGTGTGTGTTTGTGTGCACGCGCATGTGCACATGTATGTGAATATGGGGACCAGAGGTCAACATCTCTGTCTTCCTCAATTGCTTTTCACCTTGCTTTTTATTTTATTAATTAATTAATTTTTTTAGGGTAGAGAGAGAATGGGCACGCCAGTGCCTCTGGCCACTGCAAACAAGCTCCAGACGCACGCACCATGTTGTGCCTCTGGCTTCACACGGATACTGGGGAATTGAACCCGGATCCTTCAGCTTTACAGTCAAGTGCCTTAATGGCTGAGCCATTTCTCCAGCCCTTCCCCCTTGTGTTTTTTGAGGCTGGGTTTGTCACTGAACCTTGGGGCGCACGGAGTTGGCTAGAACAAGCTAGCCAGCGAGCCCCCGGGCCCTCCTGCCGCTGTCTGCAGCACTGGGACGCCAGGCGCACGATGGCGCTCCAGGTCTGCGCGCTCGCACTGACTAAGCTGTCTCCCCAGAGCCCCTCTCCATTCGCGCTTTTCGAATACCAGAGAGCCCTGGGCTTGGATGGTGGCTCCTGTGGGCCCTGGCCGTGCAACTGGCACGACTTGTTTAGATTCTAGAAACCTAAGTTTCCTCTTGGTAAGACCACCTCATTGGACCTGCGGCAGGCAGGCCACAGATGAGCAGGCACGTACCTCGTGCGGGCGTCACCCCTGGGCTCGGTCGCTGGCTGGTGATGAGGAGGAAGGGGACGATTGGGGTGGTGGAACAAAGCACATGCTCACTCGTAAGGATGAGGAGGAGTTGAATAGTGGAGCTGAAGAAGGGGAGGAGGAGGTGAAAGCGAGCGAGGGAAAGGAAAGAATTTAAGAATTTAAACTTTACCCTTTTTAAAATTTTTTTGTTCATTTTTATTTATTTATTTGAGAGCGACAGACAGAGAGAAAGAGGCAGATAGAGAGAGAGAGAATGGGCACGCCAGGGCTTCCAGACACATGCGCCCCCTTGTGCATCTGGCTAACGTGGGTCCTGGGGAATCGAGCCTCGAACCGGGGTCCTTAGGCTTCACAGGCAAGCGCTTAACGGCTAAGCCATCTCTCCAGCCCTAAACTTTACCCTTAAAGCCAAAAGAAGAATCTCAAGAGGTAGAATAGCTTAGCTCTGTAAAGTTCCCTCTTATGGACTGTGCAGAAGGCCCTGGCATTGCCACGAGGCATGATGACGGCTACATGGTGACCACGGGGCATTAGGGCCCCTCCAGAGTGTGGCTGAGGGTGCCGTACCTGCCACCCCTCAGACATTCAGGTGTGAATTCTCTGAGGCAGGTCTGCACGCTCTCAGCAAGGCCCAAGTGCGTGAAATTTAACGGAAGCCAGGCCGCTACTGTCATTGGGACTAAGAGCTTTGTGGTTTCATGACTGTCACACTCACACACAGTGATGTGCTCCATTTCTTTCTTTGCTAACGTATAAAAGATAATAGTGGTTATCAGCGGGTGGTGGGATTATGCTTGGTTTTGACAGTATTCCTTTTGCCTAGCTCTACTTTCTAAATGTCCTACAATGAATACAGCTTGCAATAGAGAAAAGCCATTATAAAATGTGGCCAAAAGGAAAACTCTGCATTACATAGTTTCCATCAAACCAGCTGTTCTTTCCTGACTACCTGAGTTAAGAAATGTTCCACTCAATTACAAAGGAAGGGAATGTTGATAAGATCCCACTTCTAGGCTATTTCTTTTGTTCTTTCTTTTTGCTGTCCTGAGGAAGACAGAGATGTGTGAACAGACTTGGAAAATGATAGTTGTTTTTATTGTTATAGCTTCAGGCATGGATTGCTGCTCTGATTCATATTTCAGGAAACTCCAAGTTCAGTAAATCGCCCAGTATTAGAAATGATTGAAGTATCAATATTTTATTTTCAGAGAAAATGAAATATTGTGCCAGAGACAAGTCCAGGTGATACTAATAATATTACCATATTCAGCCTGGGCTGTGGGTGGCGTTCAGAACAATAAATGAGTGGATTTAAGCAACTAAAGATGGGTCCTCATTGAAATGTGAGAAGTTTCAAGAGAAATAAGGACAGGGATCTAATCTAATTTTTAATGCTATGCTCCAAAACAGAGAATTCCAAAACCATACCTTAGTCAAAGATTCATGTAATATACATCCTGTGCATCATACGGCCATCTTCTTATGAGGAGGCATCTTGAAGACAACCTTCCAGTTAGCTTCCTTTAACATAATAACAATAGTTTGCATGGTCCCTTCACCCCCACCACACACACACAGTGTTCAGAGCTTTCACCCTTGGAACTTGAAATATCTGAGTTAGCTGGAGGTCCATGTTGGAGATGAAGGACGTAGGCTCAGGAATGCTTACTCACTGGTGTGAGGTCACACAGGAGGGAAGTGGAAAGGCAAGATTCAGGCCAGCTCTTCAGAGCCTTTTCCACTCCTCCCTGCCACTGGCTGGACAAGATTCGCCAGAAGAACAAACCAGGTCTTATAGGGATTTTATTAGTTCCTATCACTGACATAGCACAGTACCCCAAATTTGGTGGCTTAAGACTAGGCAAATTAATTCTCACATAGCAATTGGGATCAGAAGCTCAAAATAAGTGGGTATGGTAGGAGGATTCTCCCAGCTTGCAGCCACAGACTACTGTCTTCCTTGACTTGTGACCACATCATTCCAGTCTACTTCCATCAATGTCCTGCCTTCTCTCTCTCTCTCTCTCTCTCTCTCTCTCTCTGTTTTTGTTTGGTCACATTTTTCTATATCTCTCCTTTGTGAGGACATTACTATGGTTTGATTATGAAGGATTCCCCCATAGGCTCATGTATTTTAATACTTGGTCCTCAGCGCTGATCTACAAGGCTGTGAAGCCCTCCTAAAGTCTAGGAGGTAGCTTGGAAAGTTGTGGAAATGTTAGGAAGCGGAGTCTCACTAATGGGAGGGGTCAGTGGGGCAGGCCACTTGAGGTTTTTTTTTATATAATTTTTTTAAATTAATTTATGTATTTATTTGAGAGCGACAGACACAGAGAGAAAGACAGATAGAGGGAGAGAGAGAGAATGGGCGCGCCAGGGCTACCAGCCTCCGCAAACAAACTCCAGATGTGTGCGCTCCCTTGTGCATCTGGCTAACGTGGGACCTGGGGAACCGAGCCTCGAACCAGGGTCCTTAGGCTTCACAGGCAAGTGCTTAACTGCTAAGCCATCTCTCTAGCCCCCACTTGAGGTTTTATAACATGGCTCTGTTTCCTGTTCCCGTTCACGGGTTGAGGCGTCCCACCTGAGCCCCCCTGCCTGCCGCCATGACGCCTCCTGCCTCTGGCCTTTCCTCTCCCAGCATGAAGGACTGTAACAACCCCTCCAAATAACCCTTCCTCTCTTAAGAGGCTGCTCTTTGTCAAGCATTTGGTCACAGCAACAAGAAAGTAACTGATGGACTCATATTTAGAGCCCCTTGGATAATCTAGGACAGTCTTTCCACCCCATGATCCTGCATTTAACTGTATCTTTAAAATCTTCTTGGTCCACAGCATCCCCGGGTTAGGATGTGGAGACCTTGGTGTGGGGTATGGGAAGGCATTAGTTAGCCTACTGTAGGAATATTTATTTCATTTGTTCAAGTGGTTCCTAAAGGTAAAAATCCATGGGTTTAAATTTACATCTTAACTCTTTATAGATTTTTTAACTTTTAACATTTCATTGCAATGTCCCTTGGTAGCTTTTGTTTTCACCAGCTGGCTTTTAGGCAACTTCAGTTCTCATCCACGTTGGAAGCAACTTACCTGAAATGGCATCCTTCTTCAGGCCTACGTGGGGTTTGCAGGCCCGGCTTGCGAAGAGACCGACTTCATTCACTGCAGAGGCTCCAGGCCTGCTGCCGTGCAGAAGCGCTCGCTCCGTGTCAGGAGGGTGTGAACATTCTGCGCTCATTAACGAGCCTGTGAGGGGGAGCTCCATATCCCCGTGACAGCTGAAGAGATCAAGGCTGAAGGGGTCCAGTGGCGTGGCCAAGACTGCACAGTTAAGCCACAGAGCCTCCGAAATGCAAGCTTCTGATACCATCCTATCACACCAATGAACAATTCCTAAGCCTGGGTAATGCATGGGCCTATTTAAAAGGGCAAAAGCAAGCTTCACAGATGCCCAAGGTTGAGTTATAATGATTTTCATCATACTATTATTATTTAATTACGTGCAAAAATAAGTAGATATTAACTCCTTTTGCATATAGCTCTCGTAAGACTATAAAAGGAAAATAACGATACCAATAATGACACAAATAATCTGCAACCCTTTAAGATGCTAATTCAGATCATTGCTTTAATGTGGAGGATGATGCTGTTCTGTGGAATTAAACAACTGCTCATAGTCTGCAGGCTCAGCTCCCCACCCTGCCTGGCCGGTCAGAGTCCAGAGCCCTGATGTCACAGTCTTTTCGGCTCATTTGTCTGCTACTCCGCCACCAGTGACCTGTTCACATGCAGCTACATGTCCTTTGGGCTTCACCTAGCGAGGATGTTGTTGGCTTCTTGACTTTGCCTATTCCATGTGTGTGTTCAGCTATGGGACTGTGGGTGCCTATGTGCCAAGACACATGTGTGAAGGTCAAAGAACAAATTTGGGTATAGGTTCTCACCTCCCACCTCATTAAAGGAAAGCAGAAAGCTCTCTCATTCCCTCTCTCTCTCTCTCTCTCTCTCTCATTCTCTTTGCTGTCATTAGTGTTCACTGCTGTGTTTCTCAGGCTAGCTGGTCCCAGAGCTAGTTAGAAATTCTCCACCTACCATCTCACTATGGGATTATAGAAGCTTGCTAAGGCTTCTGGATTGTACATGGGATCTGGGACCTAAACTCGGGGACCCAGGCTTGAGCAGCAAACTGAACTTTATCCAATGAGTCCTTACCCCAGCCTGACTCTGTCTCTTCTTACCCTAAACACTGCCCTGGGTTCTGTGAGTTCAGTTCGCCGTGGGACGTTTTCGGGACACAGTTGTGGAAACACAGCTTATGGGAGACAACAGGGGGCAGAAAGGGGCAGAGGAGAGGCTGGGCAGAAGAACAGTTGCCAAGAAGGCCTCTGCTGGAAGCAGCTCTTCACAGGGGTCCCGCCTTCGGGGTGGCCTTGGTGCCCTTGGATGTTCACTGGCATGAGTGATGACATGAACTCGCATAGGCAACCTTATCCAGCCAAACAAAAAACCAGCAGTTAAGAGCCGCCTTTCAGCATTGCCCCTGCCACCAGAATGCCACCCTTTCAGCAGCACCAGCATGCTGGCACACAGTATAGGGCACCAGTGACTATGAACAAATGTGCCCCAGACCCTGAAAACGCCAGGTAGCACCTCAATGGAAGACTTTGGTATGTTTACATTTTTTAAGTTCTCATGAAAAATATAAAATGTTTGTAGTCCCACAGAGAACCCACGGTTGTCACAGATTCCCATGTACTTGGATCTTACTCTACGAAGTGGAACCATCGAAGGTCTACCAGTTGCCCTCTCATTTCTGGGACAAAACACTCAACCAGAGGCAATTCGTAGAAAGCAATGGTTTATTTCAGCTTATAGTTTTGAGGGGGAATCTCATCATGGCAGAGGAAGTATGGAATGACTAAGAAGCTGGTACCTCTCTTACCGCATCAGCTTGAAGAAGTCGTCTGAATCCTAAGCTCGGAGCGGGGCTATATCCCCAAAGCCAGCCCCCAGCAGCACACCCTGCCAGTGAGGATCCGCCTCCCAAAGGCCCTACGACTTTCCCAAATTGCAGCCAAGCCCGAGACCCAGTATCCAACGTCCATGAGCCTGCAGAGCACATTTCATTCAAACAACTGCAGGAGGCATCTGCTCTGTCGCCTCTGCTGCGATTCGTTCTGTAAACCTGCGACATCGCCGCAGCGTGGCGATCACCACCAAATCTTGTGACTCCTTCTTAGGTCATAGTTGCAATGTCCAAGTCCTGTCACCGTGAGTGAGCATTGAGACATCTGTGGCCCATGCCTTGCCTTCGGTGAGTGCCTCTCTGTGTGTTTGATCCAGCACCTGCTGCCTTGTGGGTGCTTTGCCAAGGTGTGCTCGTCAGCAAGAGGATGCAGGGTGATTGACGGACTTGGAAAAGGATGGACCGAACGTTCAGGCACTGGATGAGTTTCCTTTGCAGAAGGACCCTTGTTGAGGGGACAAAGGACAAACGCAAAGGGACCCAACATGAAAGCACGTGCCTTGAGATTCCTGGGCAGGACAAGCAGCAGGTGATGGAGAGGCGCATGAGGGCAGATGAGACAACCGGAGTGGGGGGGGGGAGTCTGCCAGTAGACCGAAAGTAACCAGCGCTTTTAATTCTCCTGGTCTTTCCTGCCCTTGATCTCATTTTAATCCTCACGCTGATTATTAATCCATGAGAATTCAGCCTCTACAAGGGCAAGGATGGTATCCTGGTCTACTGCCCTGCCCCCCAAGCCTGGTTAAGTAAACGTGAACTCTACAAATAGAGAATCAGACACAGAGATGAGAACAGCTTCCACAAACTTACACACAGCATTTCAGTGGCAGCACCAAGATTTACTCTTCGGTCTGCCTTATTCTACACCACACTGCTCCTTAACACCCACGCTGGTGTCCAGTCATGACGAAAGCAGAGGTTTTGCAGTCAAGGGTCCTGCTGTGGCCAGGGGAAGTCTGGAAGGGTTGCATCTGGATGTGAGGGAGAGAGATCTGAAAGTGCCAACCAGCAAGGCAAAAAGTTTCTCCCAGGATCCCTCGAACCTCATCTGGGTGGGGACTCTCCTAAGTGGAAAGGGTTAAGCCTCTATGGCTTATGTGAGCTGTTACTTTGCATTTAAATAGTGCCATTTATGAAATCAACATTCCCTGGAATCTGATTTGCTTCTAATGTGCTGAGTACCTTAAGGCATACTTACTTCCCATCCAGGTCATTTGGAGAGTTATTACTTAATAATTTGAAAGCTTTTTGCAGAAATCAGTGGATAAAAGGACATGATGAAATGAAATGTTATTATATTTAAGGGCCCAGCAAAACAGGCTGCTGGCACAATACCTAGGTCAGAAGCTTCTTGGTGGGAAAGAAAAGAAGGACAGATTTTGATATCTCATCTCCTTTGAAACTGCTTTTATTTTAAAGATACACCTTGCCTAACAAAGCCTAATGGGCTTTGAAATTGTCAAGGAGCCATCCACAGTCTGTCTTCTTTCTTTCCATTGTGATTCAGTGGTAATATAGTCACATGGTATGAAACTCAGAAGACAGGGCTGGAGAGATTGCTCAATGGTTAAAGATGTTTGCTTGCAAAGCCTGACAGCCTGGGTTTGATTCCCCAGAACCTATGTAAAGCTAGATGTACAAAGTGGTGCATGCATCTGGAGTATGTCTGCAGTAGCAAGAGGCCCTGGCTTGCCCATTCTTCTCCTGTCTGTCTGTCTGTCTATCTATCTCACTTTCTCTCTCTCCTTTTTCTCGGTCCTTGCAAATAAATAAAGTACAATTTTAAAAATAAAAAAATGAATCCAAGCCAGACGTGGTGGTGCACGCCTTTAGTCCCAGCACTCAGGAGGCAGAAGTAGGAGGATTGCCGTGAGTTCAAGGCCACCCTGAGACTACATAGTAAATTCCAGGTCAGCCTGGGCTAGAGTGAGACCCTATCTCAAAAACAAAACAAAAAAAAAAAAAAGGAATCCAGTCAGGTGTGGTGGCGCACACCTTTAATCCCAGCACTCTGGGGACAGAGGTAGGAAGGTCACCTTGAGTTCAAGGCCACCCTCACACTACATAGTGAGTTCCAGGTCAGCCTGGGCTAGAGCAGGCCCGCACATTAAAAAAGAAGAAGAATAGAAATCCAGAAGACACGTATGAGTGTGCACGGAAAAGTCTCATCCTTTCTTTTGCTCCCTCATTATCTGTTTTTATCACCCCTCAAATACCTCCCAGAGATACTTTACAACTAGACACACCCAGCCCCCCACACACACGCCCACACATACTTGCTCTCTGCCATTTCTCTGCACAATAATTACACAAATCAACTACTGCACCGACTTCTCTGCGCCTTGCTTGTTTAATGGATCTTAGGATCTCATATTTGGCATGTCCTGTAATGATGAACTCAGAACACACAGCCATGTACACAGATGTGCGTGTGTGTGCGCATGAGCATTGGTGCCAAGTGGGTGGTGAAGTCGTACAAGAGAAAATGCCAGTTGGTGACAGTGGTGAGGTCAGGGTGGTGGGATTAGAGGCTATTTTCTTGTTCTCGTTCGCCCTAAAATACATTCAGTTGTCTTTTTTAAATTCTGCAGTTCTAAGCACCCCCCGCCCTTTTGGTTTGTTTTCATTTTGGCACAGCACCCGCTGGCCTTCCTCCTTCACAGTCCCATCCACAGGGCCAGCGACTGGCCTCCCTGAGTCAGGACGAACCCTCTGTCTCCCGGGCGCGACCACCTTGTCATCCCTCCTGCCTTGGTGCTTTCCCAGGGACGCAACCAGCTTGTTGTACACTTGAGTAGACTTGGAGTGACCCCAAGGCCCAGGTGCTGAAAGCTGGGTGTCCAGTCTGTGTGGCAGCTGAGAAGCAGAAGTGCCTTTGGGAGGAGGAACTGAGGGGCGCAAGCCCAGCGGGAGGGAGTCAGGTCACCGCAGCGAGCCCTTGAAGGCGTATTGGGAAACCCTCCACCGCCTCCCGGTCCATTGCACTCACAAGGCCCTTTGAGCCCCCCAGGGAGGGCAGCAGGCCACAGGGTTTCTCTAGCTTCTCACCACCATTTAATTAACTAACTCATTTTTCATCCCTTAAACATTCCCCGGATGCCTCCTGTAAGCCAGGCTGGGGGGGGGGGGGCAGTGGGACTGCAGCTCTGCCATTGGCCTCAGACGTGAGACCCGCCTTGGAGTGCAGGGTTGGAAACTGGGCAGCATCGTCAAGGGCTGCGCCATGAAGACCACCCTGCAGAGCTAGGGACTCTGAAAGTCTTGCAGCTAGACACACCACCAGCCAGTCCTGATGGGGCCCGTCCTCCCTGGACCCATGGCTTCCTTGCAACAGTCCTGTCTGAACGTCTTCTCCTGTGTGGATGTGGATTTGGCCCAGCCTGATAGAAGCAGGGAGATGGGGAAGACGCAGAGGTCGGGGGCCATGGAATGGACACACAGGCCCCATTCCAGTGACCTCTTCAGACTCAGAGGAGAAGCTCACGGTCATGATTAGAAAGGACATAATAAAAATCCAGAAAATGAAGGCAGCCCAGCCAAAGGAGAAGCTAAGTCATGCCTGTCCCCGATGGACCTCAGAGCCACCAGCCCACCACAGACATCCACAGCCGGCAGGGCTGAGGGGTGAGCCGGGGTGCTCTAAGGAGCCTTCCTCTCCCCCTTCACAATGGCTAAGTTGCTTTCCCAAAACCACCTCGGGAAAATTGTTATCTGCAAGCATCGTGCAATTTTCCCATCGGAATTACAGGCTGTGTTTGAAAAGAAATAAAGGGAAATTGAATGTGAAATGCTTCTATACCACACATCATCTTCTCGTGGATCTGTGAAGGGGCTGCAGATACCTTCTCTTCTCGGGCTTTGAAACGGCCGATCAGACAGCAGCTGTTTCTCGGGAGACGAGGTGTGGAGTAACTGGGGTGGCTCCTGAGGATGACTTAGAACCCAGCAGCTCAGGCTGTGGTTCCTCAGCTAGCCTCCGCGCTGTCCCTCCACCCCCCTCCACCCTAGCAGCCCTCACCTGCTCCTGAAGCGCCGTCCTGCTAGTGACCCGTTTGTTCCGTATCATGTCCCAGCGCTGGCCCCATCCTGAGCAGATGAAGTGCAGGTGGACTAGGGCTCAGGACACTGGCCCCTTCTTCATCCCGGCCTCTCCTCCATTCAACAAATACGGATGGAGCCTGTTCCTGGCACAGGCCAACCCAGGAACATGACAGCAATGAGCGAGGAAAAGCCCTGCCCTCCTACAGCAGAGAAGTGATGATTAAATAAACGAACCGGACAGCGATGAATGTTTTGGAGAAAATAACGTTCAGGTAAAAGGGAGGGGTGCTGGATTGAGGAGGGGGTGGGGGCTCACTTTGGTCAGAGTCTCATTCCACATGCAAATGTTGGACAGCCAAGAGACAAGCCTGGAGATAAGAGGTGTGGTTGGGATAGATGATGAAAACTGAGAGGTAAAGCTTGGGAACAGGTGACATCCCTAAGGCAGAGGGGAGAGTAAAGAGAAAAGGGCCAAGGTCTGGAGCCCAGGAAACGACAGGCTCAGCACGGGAGACGGAGAAGGAAAGGCCACCCTGGTGGCTTGAATCATGCATCCCCCATAAACGCAGGTGTTCTGAGTGCTTGGCTCCCAGCTGGTGGCAGTTTTGGAGGTGGGGCCTTGCTAGAGAAGGCAGGCGTGTTGCTAGAGGCGGGACTTGAGGTTTAGCAGCCCCTGGTTTGCCGGCGTTAGTTCAGCTCACTGCCCAGCTGCGGGTTTCCACCTGCCGTGGCAGAGGCGGTGTTGGGCCTCTGCTCATGCCATGCCTTCTCCTGCCGGCACCGAGCTTCCCCCCAAGACTGCAAGCCATTTTCCTCCCATCAGCCGCACTGGTCAGATGCTTTGTCCCAGCAATGAAAAGAAAACTACAGCCCCAGAGATGAGAAGGAAATTAGGCAAGCGAGGCGTGATCAGCATAGCTTGTCTCTCCAGGAAGCCACGGGCTGGGTGAGGCCCTTGCCTCCTGGTGTGGCGGAGTCATGGATGAGCTCCACAAGAGCAGTGCCAAGGAGTCCCAGTTACCTCATCTGAGGTCTACGGGAGCCACACACCTGCCTGTCTCAGAAGACCTCAGCAGAGGAACACAGAAGATCATGGGCAAACTGTAAAGTACCACCAGACACAAGCCGCCTGGTCTTATTTATGACCCTATAAACCTAGAGCCTGCTGGAGTGATGGGAGTCTACAGTTGGGCACAATTGATTTTAAAGATGTAACAGTCATGTTATCACTTCATAAAATAGCTCATTACCAGCCGCTCATCACAGGACACCCACCAAGGGATGCAAAAATTACCTTCAGAGCTGGTTATCAGGGAAAGGTTTTTGTGGTCGTAGCTGGGAGTTCTGGGGGAAAATAATGGAGGCAAACAGTGCTCTCAGGATCTTCACCCAGGATGACAGGCTCTCCTCTTCCTCAGGGAACCTCGAGGCTCATGGTTCCAGGCAGGCAGGGGCTCCTCAGAGAAACCAACTGAGCTCCTACTGACACATAAACAAAATGAGGGATGGAGGGAGGGAAGAAGAAAAGAAGGAAGCAAAGAAGGAAAGAGCTGGAGAGATTTCCTAGTGGTTAAGGAGCTTGCCTACAAAGCCTAAGGACCCATGTTTGGCTCTCTAGATCCCACATAAGCCAGATGCCCCAGGTGGTACAAGTATCTGGAGTTCAATTTCAGTGGCTGAGGCCCTGGTGTGCCAATTCTCTCTCCCTCTCTCTTTCTTTGTCTCTCTCTCTCTCTCTCTCTCTCTCTTTCTTTCTCATACACACACACACATTAAAAAAAAAAATTTGCAGCCATACATGGTGGCACACGCCTTTAATCCCAGCATTTGGGAGGCAGAGGTAGGAGGATCACCATGAGTTCAAGGCCACCTGAGACTACATGGTGAATTCTAGGTCAGCCTGAGCTAGAGTTAGACCCTACCTTGAAAAACATTTTTTAAAAATACAAAAAAAAAAAAAAAAAAGGCTAGAGAAATTGCTTAGTGGTTAAGGCACTTACCTGTGAAGCCCAAGAATGCATATTGGAATCTGCAGGTCCCACCTAGCCAGATGCAGTGACCCAAGCATGAAATGTCGCACATGCGCACAAGGGCCTCGTGTGTCTGGACTTCATTCTCAGAGGCTGAAAGGCCCTAGCACACTCTCTTTCTGTCTCTCTCAAGACTAAAAGAATTTTTTAAAAGAATACATAAAAAAGAAGGAAGGAAGGGAGGGAGGAAGGGAGGGAGGGAGGGAGGGAGGGAGGGAGGGAGGGAGGGGGAAGTGGAAAGACAGTAAGTTCTGAGGACAGATACACTGCATCGGAATCCAGATTCCTGGATGGTCATGAACAAGTCACTTGACTTCTTTGAGACTTGATTTCCTCATCCACAAAGGACAGCAGGACAGGGAACAGGCTGACGTGTGGCAGGGACAGAAGACTGTGTGTGCGCAGTGTTGTTGGGTTTGTCCCCTCTTCAGTAGGAGTTCTCCAATTCAAGGAATCCATCACATAATTGTGAAACTAATTAAGCCAAATAAATATGTTTCTATAGATTGAAAAATACATACCTGCCAGGCATGACTGCCCATATCTTTAATCCCAGTACTAGGGAGGCAGAGGTCGGAAGATCACTGTGAGTTCAAGGCCAGCCTGAGACTGCATAGTGAAGTCCAGGTCAGCCTGGGCTAGAGACCCTACCTCAGAAAAACAAAAAAGAAGAAGGAGGAGAAAGAGGAGGAGGAGGGAAAGAAAGGCAGGAAGGGAGGGAGGGAGGGAGGGAGGGAGGGAGGGAGGGAGGGAGGGAGGGAGGGAGAAAAAAAAACATACCTGCTTTTACAAATGTGTGATGCAGACTAAATGAGACTCTATATATGGGTAATTAGGAAGGTGCTAACACAAAAGTTAAACTTTTTCTACTCATAACCCCCTTTTTAAAAAAAGGTATTCATTTACTTATTTGAGAAAGAGAGGGTCAGAAAAAGAGAAAGAGAATGTGTGCATCAGGCAAACAAACTGCAGATGCATGCACCACCTTGTGCATCTGGCTTTACCTGGTTACTGGGAAATTGAACCTGGGTCTGCAGGCTTCTCATGCAAATGCCTTAACCACTAAGCCATCTGCCCAGCCCCCGTAATCCTTTTTACTGAGAAATTTTTTCATGACCCTGGGTATGTAGGTATATAAAATAGGTATACAAATCAAACATTTACTAATAATAAATTATAAAGAAATATATTTAAGACAGTTCTTTGGCATTTATATGATTTACCATTAATTACAGATCAAAACAAATTTGCAAATAAATAAGATAGATGTGCTTGCTTATTTTTGCATAAATAATTAAACCTTGGCCAAATGTTTAATACTGCAGGATGCAGAGAATCTTCAGTTTTTGCTAGAATTGATGAATGTTCCTGATTTTATGATCATTGATGCTGAGAATTCCACTTTGCATAAATATGCAATACAAAATGTCAGAAGTAGTGTAGAATCACTTCAGAAATTGTTGGACAATTTGGGCCTTATCCCAAGCCAAAATTCATTAAACAATTTTTTTTTATAAAACTCAAGCTAGCTGGGCATGGTGGCACATGTCTTTCATCCCAGCACTCGGGAAGCAGAAGTAGGAGAATTGCCATGAGTTCAAGGCCACTCTGAGACTACATAGTGAATTCCAGGTCAGTCTTGGCTAGGATGACACCCTACCTCAAAAAAAAAAAAAAGAAGGAGGGTCTGGAGAGATTGCTCAGGGGTTAAGGCACTTGCCTGCAAGACCTAATGACCCTGGGTTCAATTCCCCAATACCCACATAAAGACAGATACACAAAGTAGCACATGTATCTGGAGTTTGTTTGCAGCTAGAAGCCCTGGCATGCCCATTTTCTCTCCCTCTCTCTCTCTCTCTATCCTCTATGTCCTTACAAATAAATAAATAAAATAAAATTTAAAAAAAATATTTAAGCCAGATGTGGTGGTGCACGCCTTTAATCCCAGCACACAGGAGACAGGTAGGATGATCGCCATAAGTTCAAGGCCACTCTGATACTACATAGTAAGTTCCATGTAAGGCTGGGCTAGAGTGAGACTCTACCTCAAAATTTATATATATACATACATATACATACACATATACATACATATATATGTGTGTGTATGTATATATGTATATATATATATACATATATATATATACATATATAAATTTTTTAAAACTCAGGCAACTTAAACAATAATTTTGAAGTCAAGCATTAAAACATAATACAGTCCAAACATAAACTAATTTAGTATTTACATGTTGAGTAATAGTGGTAGGAAAATATTTTCTTTGTTTCCCATAATTAAACCATTATGTTTCTAGAATAACAGAAAACTTTATATGTACAGTAAAAACACTTCAGTTCATAACATGGAGCAGTCTGGAAACTAGCCCAAGTGTCCTGGGAAACGTTTGCTGGCGCTGTGTGGATCAACAGCCTTACAGCGCAGGATCCGCCTGCACTGAAAGAAAGGCCTCAGAATTGTTAGGCATTTGATTTTGAGGTTTTTTTTAAAAAAATATTTTATTATTTATTTACTTGAGAGAGAGAAAGACATAGGGGGAGAGAAAGAGAATGGGCACTCCAGGGCCTTCAGCCTCTGTAAACAAACTCCAGATACATGCACCACCTTGTGCATCTGGCTTATGTGGTTCCTGAGGAATCAAACAGAGGTCCTTTGGCTTTGCAGACAAACACCTTGAATTAATTTTGATGATTTTAATCCATACACCTTTAACTGAAGCTAAATTCTGTGAGCCCTGCCACAGCCTACAGGTTAAGAAGTCATGGCCCATCTAGCACATTCAAACAGTAACAGTTGTTCTCTTTTTTTATTGGGGGGGAGGAACAGAGAGAGGAAAGGGGGGGAATTGGCACACCAGGGCCGCCAGCCACTACAATCGAACTCCAGACACGTCCACATGTGCAACCTTGTGCATGCATCGCCTTGTGCATCTGGCTTACGTGGGACCTGAGGAGTCGGACATGGGTCCTTAGGCTTCGCAGGCAAGCACCTTAACCGCTAAGCTGTTTCTCCAGCCCAACAGTTGTTCTTATTGTTATTCCTTCTTGTTTTAGTTCTCTTGCCGCTCTGATCCTGAATTGCACCCCATCTCTCTTTCTGGGGGAAAGAAGCACGTGGGGCACCACACTGGGTGGCGTGGCTGGGCTGAGATGACTTAGCTTCGGAGCTGCCAGGAGCAGAGCGGGTTTCGGGCTAAAGAAACGACTCAACCATGTGCAGTTGCTGACTGGGAAATGAGGTCAAAGGCGAGGAGCCAGGCCGAGAGCAGGAGGCGACAGCCAGCCAGTCCCTGTGCACATGCCCCATGGCTGTGGGCACGGCCCTCAGGGTGCTGGGTGCTAGCACTGAGTCCATGGCTGGACCGGTGCAAATTGAAGCCACACCCTGACCCCAGATACACATTCTTCCTCTCTGCCCCACTCGGTACCTTCTGGGCCTGGTGTCATCTCCACTTGCATGAGCCTTCCTCCCTCCAACCTGACCCCTGCCCACAGCATGTTCGGGGCTGAGCTTTTCCATACATCTGTCATGCCTTCTCACATGTTTACCAAAAGCAAGATGGAAGGTGGACATCAGTGATGCAGAGTTTCTTTGGGGAGGGGAGGGGAGTGTTTCAACTGGCACATCTTTGGAATAGCATTAGCATCATCCAAACAAGTCATGAACTGCAGATGCCTTGAAATGCTTCATTTGAAAAGGGTCCTACGGGAGTTGTAAAGAAAAAGCTCCAAGTATCCTTGAAAGATCCCGTCTGCACCTTCAAGACTTGTTAAAAACAAGCTTTTCATTTACGTCTGCTGTGTGGGTTGCTTGCTCTGAATTTAAGTCCTTCATTTTTCTGAATGTGAACTGCCCAGAGGCCCAGGGGCCCCGTCCATGGCTCAGGAAGCCACAGAAAGCTCCCCTCAGATGCTCATGGAGACTGGAAGCTTGGCTGCAAGTGAGAGGAAGCTTTCCCGAGGCTCTCTGGCCCATAGCTGCAACAGTGAGCTCAGCTCTGAGCTCAGACAATCTAACTCAAGTTTAATGTCAACTCGCTGTGAACGTCCCTACAGATCAGAAGTTGCCTAATATTCACCAAGCTCTCTGACGTACTAGGCGAGTGACCGCACATTTCTCTCACGTAGCCCCCCTGAGCTGGAGAAGACGGAGAAAAGGAGCTGAGCAGGAGCGTTCTGAGCGGAAGTGTGGCCTGCTTTCGACTCATGCCATGCCTGCGTCGCCATGGTGGATCATTCTCGCAAACCACAAGCCAAAATAAACCCCAGCTTCCTTAAGTTGCTTTTTATCTGCAGTGAGTAGCTAATACATTTCTCCCTAACAACTGTGTTCAGAGGGCATTTTAAAACCCATTTGACAGATGAAACAACTAAGGAAGTTGAAGATACTTGCCAAAGGACCCAGAATGGAGATGCAGATGGCATGTTATCACCAGAAATGAAGCAGGACCATTGTTGCTGGGGTATATAGTGCAGAAGCAAAATCAACATGGCATTGACTAGGACCTGAAAACAGATTTCATTGTACAGCAGGTGAATCTGCAGGACCAGCTAGCTGCACTCCCCCCTCAGCTCCACCCACATTGATGGCATTTTTGCAGTGAAGCATTTCAAGGGCGAAAGGATACTCAGCAGGCAACATCTCATTACTTGGATCTCATATCTTACTTCCTGTTGATATTTTGACCCAACTTGCTATAATTTAAAGATATTTAATACTTATTTTTTTAAATAATGAGCCATGATATTCAGTATATATTATATGCAGCCTATAGTATTGCTAACAGAAAGTCATAAGAACCATGTTAAAGTCACAGGCACAGGCCTCTGAGAGGTAGCTCAGTGGGTAAAGTACCTGCCTTAAAGTCAGTACAAAACAATGCATGTAGCATGATGCAGTTTTTGTTTATTTATTCATTTATTTTAGACAGAGTGAGGGAGAGAGAGAGAGAGAGAATTGGCACACCAGGGCCTCCACCACTGCAATAGAACTCCATATGCTTGTGTCTCCTAGTGGGCATGTGCAGCCTTGTGCTTGCCTCACCTTTGTGCATCTGGCTTATTTGGGATCTAGAGAGTCGAACATGGGTCCTTAGGCTTGATGGGCCAGTGCCTTATCTGCTAAGCCACCTCTCTAGCCCCATGATGCAGTTTTGTGGTAAAGCTATACATAGTACACACACATAGCTGCGTACACGTCCTAAGAGGTCTGGAAGAGTACATGGGGACTTGTACTCTTCAGAGAAGGAAGAGGAGACAGACGGCAGGGAGGATGCTGCAATCGAATGAGCTCAACATTTACATCAGGTGCCTCTGTCACAAGACAACTTTCTATGGTAAGCACATATTATTCTGGAATTGAAAAGCAAAGAAAGTCAACTAGATCTACGTGTTGAAGGCCATGCAGGCAAAATGCAATGTGCAAGAAATGCTCCTGGCAGTCATGAGGAGCCGTGGATGGCTTTTATTAGGAGGCTGTGTCAGCCCAGTCACATCCACAGACATGCATGCGGAGGGTGTTAGGTCGTGACGGGGCTGAGGAGCGGGAGCCGGAGGAAGATGGTGATGTTCCCTGGGCAGGCTCTGTCAGCTGCTCCGCATGCCTTGAGCCCAGAAAGACAGCTGGAGAAGGAATGGGTCTGAGACCAGAGAGCCCCATACAGACACAGGAGTGACAGGAGCCACAAAGACCCCAACACAGAATAGGAGTGACAGGAGCCACAAAGATCCCCATACAGATCCAGGAGTGACAGGCGTTTGCATCCCAGAGATCACTCTTGTTCCGTGTGTGAACAGCTTCATGGTGAACAACTTCTCTTAGTGGTGATTGATTGGGAGGGATACGCTGAAAACAAACAAATAAATCTTACACGCGACATGAAGCCACTCAAGTGCATCTAGGAAACTTCCTACAGGCCTGTGAAAGTGGGGTTTCGGTGCATCCAAAGAGTCTTTCCTCCTACCCAAAGCAAGCACACTAGGGAGTCTGCACCCAGAATGTGAACACTGCCAACTTACCCTGGAGGGCCTGGCCTCTGCCCTTCACCCAGAACCAGCCACAAGAGATTCAGGCCAAGTTGGGTCTGGACGAGCCCCCTTCATCTCAGAGGCCCACCACCCCTCTGATGGTGGCCAAGACAACATGGCCCCAAAGGGTGGCGGTGGTGCTTGTTTTATAATCTTTGACCTGGAAAATGCCTCGGGCTTCCTTCTTTCCAGCGTCTTCAGGGTTCTGGGGGTTTGTGGGCAAGTTTCCCAGCCAGAGAGAAATTCACCAATTCATCCCAAATATGTTCCAGGCACCTACTGCCAAGCACAGCTCCGAGGGCTGGCTGGGCTGCAGCTATGAGTCAGCTAAGAAAGTCTCTTCCCCACCCACCCTGGAACTCAGCTCTGTGCCCTTGGTGACAGTTCTTCCTTCCCCAGCTGGTGGCATTCTGGAGTTGTCTCCGTATAATCGATGATGGTGTCTGAGCTGCTGGGCTCAGGCCAGGGGAAGGGATAACCCCAGAGCAGCTGACTGCACTCTGGGGACGGGCTTGTCACAGGTGAATTGGGGCTATGCAGGCTGGCTATGCCCTCAGCATGCAACTGGAAGGAATACCTAATTGAACCCCAATATCAAGTCAGAAAGATAAGCAAGGCTCTGACTTTTTGCCCCATGATGACCACATAATGTGTTCCTTCAGAACATTAATTCTCAATTGTTTTTCCTCAGAGTTATTTGAGGTTCCCCCTGATTTAAGGGGGCTCTACACACTGTCCAGCCACAGTAGATCATGTCATGAGGGGAGCAGGCATGTGGACACGGGCTTTGCTCGGGCCTCTTTGTCCTAGGAAGCAGGTCTACACAGCAACAAGGGGCTCAGAGTGGCAGTCCTCGGGTTGGAGTCCTGGCGTTGCACAGAGCCTGGAGCGGGCCGCACTCTGCACCTGCCCACAGACTGCAGAATGCATGACCCGGTGTGGCTCCGTGGTTAAAAGCGCTTTCCACTGTGACGCCTGGGGGCCTCTCAGACAGGACTCCACTAAGGTTGACTCCCCAGAACCATTAAAAACCTGGTGTAGCCATGCACAGCTATAAGCCCAGTCCATGGGCGTCGGGGCGGACTAGAGAACTGCTGGGGCTCACTGACCAACAACAGCTCTAGGCTATGGAAGAGACTCTGTTTCAAGGAAATACACAGATGTACCACAAGAAGACACTCAGCCTCTCCTCTGTCCTACACACACCACACCACACTCTTACTCTACGCACACAGGGTACACACATCTGCGCGCGCACACACACACACACACACACACACACACCACAGGAAGTGAGGTCAACCAAGGTAAAGTCAGGTCTGAGTTGGACTCAGTGAAATGGAGAGCAGAGGTATGGCTCAGTGTGTGGACTCCACCTGGCTCACTACATGCTCGATGCTTCTTGGCGTTGCTGTCTCTAGGATCCCCCATGCTGGGGCAAGATGGCTACACACCAGACCAAGGAGCATCTCAACAGGACATGAGGAAGCCGGGATGGACAGTGTCGCCACACCCAGGCTCTTGTGTTGCCACAAGCCCAGCTCTCTACATTAAACACGTATGGTTCTCTTTTGCAGAGTGATGAGGTCCTCACCGTCATCAAAGCCAAAGCCCAGTGGCCCGCCTGGCAGCCTCTAAATGTGTAAGTAGCAAGCACACTGCTCCTGCCCTGCCCCATCCTGGCATACCTTACACCTTATCTCACTAAAGTCAATAATACCTCTGTTGCAGTCCAGTTCACATTGCTGGTAGAAATCACCCAACCAAGAGCAGCTTCTGGGAGAAAGGGATTTATTTTGGCTTACAGGCTCGAGGGGAAGCTCCACGATGGCAGGGGGAAACGATGGCATGAGCAGAGGGTGGACATCACCCCCTGGCCAACAGAAGGTGGACCACAGCAACAGGAGGGTGTGCCAAACACTGGTATAGGGAAACTGGCTATAACACCCATGAGCCCACCCCCAACAATACACTGCCTCCAGGAGGCGTTAATTCCCAAATATCCATCAGCTGGGAGCCTAGCATTCAGAACACCTAAGTTTATGGGGGACACCTGAATCAAACCCCCCAGCCTCCCAGATGAACAGTCAGGTGAGGTTCTTGTCTCACACGTATCTTCACCTTCTTGGGAACATAGGCTTGTCCTGTTTCCCCAGTGATCCTCCTGCACAGGGCGCCCTCATTCAGACATGATTGACCGGTTATTACATACTCACTCGTGCCCTCCAGAACCACTCACTGAACCGAACATGCGTGCCTCGGGGCCATGGGAACACACAGGAGGGCGCATGCTGAGCAGTTCTGATGTGCGGAAAGCCAAGCTCACCCTGTGCCCCGTCCTTGGTCTCCATCTCTTTCTTCTGTTGACTCCATCCTTTGGAGACTTCATCTGCTAATGATGACAGCAATTCCAGAAAGAAATCACCTCTCAGAAGAATGAATAGATGGATAGATGCAAGATAGATAGATGAAGAGACAGATGGGTCGATAGTAAGTAGGTAGGTATAGCTGTATAGATGGATAACACATGGATGGATAGTACATAGATGATATAGATAGAGAGATACATAGACAATATATGGATGAATGGATAGACAGACAAGACAGACAGACAAACAGATTATGTATAAGGAGAGACATCAGTTTTGGGGATACCTTTCCATAGATGACCCACATGCACCTTGAACTCATCATGTCCAAAATACAGCCCATCACCTTCACACAAACCTGTTCTTCTTTGTGTTCGGGAACATCAAAACTTCAGTGACTGGGCTGAAGAGACAGCATAGTGGTTAAGCACTTGCCTGTGAAGCCTAAGGACTCAGGTTTGAGGCTCGATTCCCCAGGACCCATGGTAGCCAGATGCACAAGGGGGTGCATGCATCTGGAGTTTGTTTGCAGTGGCTGGAGGCCCTGGTGTGCCCATTCTCTCTCTCTCTGTCTCTCTCTCTCCCTCCCTCCCTCCCTCCCTCCCTCCCTCCCTCTCCCTCTCTCTCTCTTTCTCCCTCTCTCTCTCCTCTCTCTCTCTCTCTCTCTCTCTCTCTCTCTCTCTCTCACTCTGTTGCTCTTTAAGAATAAATAAATAAATAAATAAAGGTGTGTGTCACCATGCCTGTTTCAAAATAAAAAAAAAACTTCAGTGACTCACAAAGTCACCATCATTCTGTCTTCTGAGTATCTCAAAAACCAGTCCTTACCTGGATATACTTCTGCCATCAGTTCAAATGACCATGAGCTTTTCACACCTGGTCTGCCTCACTTTTATTCCTCTCCTATAGCCTCCCCTAATCCAGTTCCTCATCTCCACTGCTACCACAGTGGTCTTTGAAAAGTCCAAACCTATTGTGCCCACCCCTCTCAGCGTCCTTCTGCGACCCTCCGCATCCACAGACTAGTCCACAGCTCCTATTTCAGCTTGGCAGGCCATCTGCTTCTTCCCAATGGGTTCCTTTCCCATGCGCTCCTGCCCAGCGCCTCCCTCTGGCCAACCTGAATTCCATACATCTCCCTGTGCAGACTTTGATTTCCATTCATCACTTAAGTACATAAGGCCTAGAAACCCTCAACAATGGTACCAGTCGTGACAGCAATGACAAGGGAATGCAAGAACCTGCTCCTCAGAGAAAAAGCCAAACCCAGGCTGAGGCAGCAGGAGCCGGGGCAGGAGGCCAAACCCTGCCAGACCTGGAGCCTGCACCCTGAACTGCTCAGCAAGCCAGGGACCTGTCCCCTAGACTGGCTTCTTCGACCCCTCAGCCGAGTGGGAAGACGAATAACTAACAGGGTTCTACCAGTGCAGGTCATATGCCCCTGCGCAAATCCAAATAGCCCCACATACACAGACTATAAAAGATAAGGTACGCGAGCCCTGTACAGTCAGACAGACACGGGTTAGAATGAAGATCTGAGCCACTCTGGAAGCCCAGAGAGGAGGCAAAGCCTATGTTAGGGGTGCGGAGAGGCCAGAGGATGCTTTTCACAGGATGCTCCAGGCAGCTGCATGGGGCCCCTTCTTCCCTAGGTCTCTAAGCTTGTTCCGCCTTCTCTCTGAGGAAGGCCACAGCAGGGCAGCAACAAAGCTCCCAGCTAAGAAGTGGGCCTTTCCCTCTCCTGAGCAGTGCCTGCCTGCTACCCTGAACTCTCCTCCCCACCCGTCACCCCGCTAGATGAGCATACGTCCCTGTCCCTGTCCCTGCGGCAGACACCACGAGAATTCCCATAGGCCCTCAGCCCCACTTGCCCGTTGACGTCAGTCAGGTTCCCCAGATCTCGTGTGGTCCGGTCTCTCCTCAGCTTCCTTCAGAGCCCAGGCTCCCAGACTGACCCAGGAAAGCCCACTCGCATTCGGACCTCTAAGAGAGCAGGGAGGTAGGGCCGGGGATGCAGCTCAGTGGTAGAGCGCTTGTCTAGCGTGCATGAGGCTGTGGATTGACGCCTCAGCAAAACTGAGGAGGGAGGAGAGAGAGAGAGAGAGACTACAGGGGTGGAAAGGGGTTGGAGGCATCTGAACTACTGTGAAGTCCATTAAGTGCTGGTTCCTAGATGAACCGGGTTACAACATGTGAACTACAGGGAGAAGACAGCAAAGGAGGGAAGGAGGGAGGGAGGGAAGTAGGGGGAAGAGAGGGAGGAAAGGAGAGAAAGAGGGAGGAAGGAAGGGAAGGAGACAGGAAAGGAGGGACGAAGGAAGGGAGGAAACAAAGAGGGAAGCCTTTTACTTTAAGCATCTACTAAGCACCCAATCCTCCCAGTAGACATTAACAGGTTTTGGCATCTCAATCCTCATAGTAACCCCATGAGGTAACCCTTTTATAGGTAATAAAACCGACTTAGAGTTTCTGTGGCAGGTATTGGTCATAGCACTGAAATCATGGGTGGATTGAGAATTCCAGCCCTATCCAGATGAATCAATCCAATCCATTTACTGTATGACAAGATCCCTCTGATTAAGTAACAATGCATTCATTTTCTCATGTTAGCCAAATGTCTTCCAGCCAGGCATTCTAAGTTGACTGTTGCCTCAAAATGAAAAGAAACAAAATTGTACTTCCTCTGGACCCTCATCCTTCTAACAAGGGTGCTAGACCACTTCATCATCTCAACAAATATTTATGGAGGTAGCCGGCGTGGTGGCGCGCGCCTTTAATCCCAGCACTTGGGAGGCAGAGGTAGGAGGATCTCCATGAGTTCAAGGCCACCCTGAGATTACATCGTGAATTCCAGGTCAACCTGGGCTAGAGTGAAACCCTACCCTGAAAAAAAAAAAAAAAAAAAATATATATATATATATATATATATATATATATATATATATATATATGTAGGTAGGTAGGTATATAGGCTCTCCAGAGACAATAAGTAAATAAATAAAGGTGTGTGCCACCATGCCTATTTAAAAAAAAAAACTTCAGTGACTTACAAAGTCACCATCATTCTGTCTTCTAAGTATCTCAAAAGCCAGTCCTTACCTGGATATACTTGTGTGAAAGGGGTTTGGGATAATACAGGAAGCAGAATTCCTGGTGGTGGTTGTAGTTTGATGGGGAGAGATACTTTAATAATCACACAAATAACTGAACCCCTATGAAGGAAATGTGTGTGTGATGGTGTGAGAATACATGAAGGGATTCTGGCCCAGCTGGGGAGTTAGAGCTAGATTTCTTCAGAAAATAGCAATGGGGCCAAGATCAGAGAAGCAGTAAGGAGCTAACCAAGCAAAGAAGAAAAATAAGGAGAGACTGTTCTCAAAAATCCAGCCAGGCGTGGTGGCACACTTTAATCCCAGCACTCAGGAGGCAGAGGTAGGAGGATCACTGTGAGTTTGAGGTCACCCTGAGACTACATAGTGAATTCCAGATTAGCCTGGACGAGAGTGAAACTCTACCTCAAAAAAAAAAAAAAAAAAAAGAATAGGGCACAACATCTTAAACAGCTGTGGCATAAATGTATCCAAAGGTGAGCTTGGTGGGCCCAAGCCATGCATCATTAAAAATTGGGAGATAAGCCAGGTGTGTGGTGGCGCACACCTTTACTCCCAGCACTTGGGAGGCAGAGGTAGGAGGATCGCTGTGAGTTCAAGGCCACCCTGAGACTGCAGAGTAAATTCCAGGTCAGCCTGAGCTACAATGAGACCCTACCTTGAAAAAACAAAAAAAAAGGGGGGGAGGGAATGTTAATGGGTTGAGAGGGAGTATATGAGAGGAACATGGTCAAAGTACTTTATATACTTTACGAAAATGTCCTTATGAAACCTAGCACTATGTATAATGAATATACACTAATAACAATTTGTCCTTTTGCATGAAAAGTAAGGGGAAATCACTGAAGAGTTTTAAGGACAAGGTTATTATCAGATTAACATTTAAAGACCAAAAGTAGCAGCAACATGGTGGCTCCTATGTGAAAGGCAGACGAGGTGAGAGATGGGTAGGCCGTTGCAGAGATGCAAGAGAACATGAACTCTGACTTGGGCTGGGCTGACGGTGGTGGTGAGAGGCGGAGATGGGAGAGGAGGGGAGCGGGGAGCCAGGCGAGGGGGAGGCACAGCTGGTGGGCAGACACCAGGTTGAGGAGGGAGAAGGCAGCAGAACAGGCAGGAATCTTCCCTGGGGGGGCTGGCTCGTCTACGGAATTGGCAGTGTCACCCCTAAGACCAGAGTAAGCGAAGCTTGCTGGGAAAGCCCAGGAGAGCAGTTCTGACCACGTCATATTGTGAATGTGCCTCAAAGTATCCAGGTAAAGGCTAAGGGCCCAGCTAGCGCCCATTACCTTGTGAATGTTAGGGCAAAAATGATGTGTGGGGACATCAAGGAACAAGAGACAGCTGATGTCTGAGGACAGCAGTCGGTGATTTAGGGCAGAGTCCAGAGAGTCCCCACATGCCATGAGGAGGAAGATTTGCCTGCAACTGAAGGCTGAGGAAGAAGATGATCCCAGGAAACCTAGGAAGAAGTCAAGGAGGGTGGCCAGCTGGGTCAGCCCAACCGACAGATCAGGGTACTAAAGTGCCCTTAGGGTTCATCAACACGAAGGTCGCCATGACCTTCCAGAGAATGCTTTCCGCCAAAGGGTGGGGCAACAAACAGCCAGCATCCCGTGAAATCTGGACAGAGTGGGGTCGGTGGGCCAACAACACGTGAGAAGCCTCTGGATCAAGTTCACTAGGAAAGTCCAAGGGTTGAATTGAAATCACAGGGGAATGAAAATCAAAAGGAGCTGTTTTTGTGTTGTTATCATTTCATCTCAAGAGGGAAACGACTTTCTGAAAAGAGCATTTTGTAACACCTTCCCACCCATCCCTCAGCCTCCCTGAGACCTCGTGGGAGAGAAGTCATGGATGGCAACAGACACCCCAAATCTCTCCACTTAGCGCTCCGGGCTTGTTAAGGGGAGGGAATTTTCCTTTCATTTTCCCATACCCCTGGCTCCCCTTTCCTCTTCCAAATCTCATTAGGAAGTCAAATTAGGAAGCTGACAGGTTGCCAAGTTTTGTTTTGCCCAAACAGCTCTGCCCCTCCCCCCTGAGCCTGCTCGATTGAGGTTAATGGGATTCCAGCCTCCAGAGCCCAGTGGAAAGCCAGGGTGACCTACTTTGTGAGGTCCTGCCCGTTGAAACTGACTTGTTTTTCAATGATCTTCATCTTTATCCCCGGCACCAGTTCTCAAAGAACAGCCCTGAATGAACAAATTAGTTGCTGACTTGATTCGTTCAATAAATCAAGCCGTCGCTCCGGCGTCCCAGTGTGCAGGTAGAGACGGGAAAAGACAGATTCTACAAAAGCCCACATCCTTCACTGGTTCCTCCAGCACCTGAGTGGAAAATGCCCGAGTTTCCTGCAAATCATTCTGAATTTCCATTACTCTGTTCCTCCAGGGTGGTCGGTATGCTAAGAATGATGGGACCTTAAATACACACACACACACACACACACACACACACACACACACCCTTCTCCTAGCTTGTAACGAACGACTCCTGGAAAGGACCAGAATCCTTTAAAATTATCCCCAGTCACTCTGCTCCATGATTGCCTGATGAGACAGTGGGGTGTGTTTGTGAGGCCAGCCGTGTAAAGACAGGCCCCTTCTCTGGAACTGCAAAGACATGGGTCCCCAGGAGACCAGAAACATCTTCTTAAATCAGTACTTGAAGCTCTGGGGTCCCGTCTTGCCTTCTGCGGGACTTCCACTCTCAGGATAGTGCTCAAGGAGCAGGTGGTGGACCTGCGGATCCAGATGAACTGGGACTCCCAGATGCCCTCTGGTTACACAGGGAAGCCTCACTGCAACCTTTCTCCTCCAAGCCTGGACTGCAGTCTAATGAATGGCTCGGGCGCCCTCTCGTGGCTGCATCGAGTTTCTGCAACTGCGAAAACCGAACAAGTGCGAAGCCCTGCTCCTGAATCTCACTGTGACTTGGGATCAAACACTAGGAGAAGCATCAAAAGCGTTTCTTGCAGGGCCTGGTGGCGCACGCCTTTAATCCCAGCACTCGGCAGGCAGAGGTAAGAGGATCACAGTGAGTTCAAGGCCACCCTGAGACTACATAGTGAATTCCTGGCGCCTCCTGGGCTGGAGTGAAACCCTACCTTGAAAAACAAAACAAAACAAAAATCTTGCCTCTTTTGTTCCGCGGTGTTTGTGGAAGTTTTGTTTGGAAGCATTGCAAGAGAAAATGAGTCAAGTTGTGTATGCTGCAGGCAAGTGAGAAGGAATTTCCTCACAATAAAACCTTGGTGGAGGTATGATGCTCCTATTTTGCAGACTTCATAACTGTAAAGAAAAGTAAGGTTAAAGTCCCTGTCAAGTGGGTAGTAAGTGGTAGCGCCAATATTCACACCTGGCTCTGTCTGTTACAGTGCCCCGCCTCCTTACTCCACACACCGCACTCTCTCCAAAGGAGAGACAGTTCGTCATTTACTTTTAATTTTTCTGACATGAATAATTTTACTGGGGTTTGGGTTTCTTCTCATAATTTGGATTATCTCTGTATAGCTATGAACACTTTTCTGTTATACTGGAAGGAGACATATTTGTTAACACCTTAGTTTTCTTTAGAATTTAAGAACAGGTTGAATAGCCTTATCCAAAATGCTTGGTACCTGAGGTGTTAGGGTTTGCATCTTAAATGTCCCTCCAGAAGGGCTAAAGTTTTGATTTCCAACCTGTAGTGCTATTGGACATGGTGGAACCTTTAAAAGTTAGGAAATTAGGGGCTGGAGAGGTGGCTTAGCGGTTAAGCGCTTGCCTGTGAAGCCTAAGGATCCTGGTTCGAGGCTCGATTCCCCAGGACCCACGTTAGCCAGACGCACAAGGGGGTGCACGCATCTGGAGCTCGTTTGAGTGGCTAGAGGCCCTGGCATGCCCATTCTCTCTCTCCCTCTCTGCCTCTTTCTCTCTCTGTCTCTCTCAAATAAATAAATAAAAAATAAACAAAAAATGTTTTAAAAACTTATTTAGAAAAAAAGTTAGAGCCGGGTGTGGTGGCACACACCTTTAATCCCAGCACTCGGAAGGCAGAGGTAGGAAGATCTCCATGAGTTCAAAGCCACCCTGAGACTACAGAGTTAATTCCAGGTCAGCCTGGACCAGAGTGAGACCCTACCTCGAAAAAAAAAAAAAAAAAAAAAAAAGTTAGGACATTAGGTCATTGGTGATACGGGCTTGGGCATAAAGGACAATTGGGACCCCAGCCACATCTCCTTTCTTCTCCTTCTTGGCCACCATGAGAAGAGCAGCTTCCTGTGACACATGACACATTATGCACAATGCCACCACAGTCTCAAAGCACAGACGTGCAACCTTGGGTTAAAGCCTCATGGAACCATGAGTCAAAAGCCTTTCTTCTTTTAAATTAATCATCAGGTATTTTGTCACAGTGACAGAAAATTAACACAAGAGGTATTTGAGATGTCTGGGATTATTTGTATTTTGGAATATTTGCATAGATAATGGGATATCTTGGATAAGAACCAAGTCTAAACATAAACCTCATTTGTTTCATATGCACCTTATACATGTAGTCTGAAGGTAATTTGCATGACATACTTAAATGATCTACGGTTTGAGGATGACGCATCCATCATATGAGGTCTGCGGTGGAATTTTCCACTTAGTGGGTCTCGAGGAATGGTCATCAAAACCTTCAGATTTTGAAGTAGTTCGGACTTTGTATTTTTACATTACGAATATTAAAGACATTCAGTTGTTTTTATCATATAGGTGTTTTAACTGATATATAATTACATTAGTTTTTCCTTTGAAATGTATTATTTCAAAGGTGAAAAGGTTAATATTTCTTTAACAGATTTTTCTTGAAAGTTTGATTTTTTTCCCTATAATATAGATATTGTCTATTTAACTCTAGATTAATTCTTTGTTATGCAAGGTTAGATGTGAATACAATATTTTTATTGGAGTTAACTTAGCACAACCCTGCCTGTTGAATAATTTTTCTTTTTACCCCTAGTTGATTAGCCTGTTGTATGTAAAGCCCAGCTATAGTGTCTGGGATCTCCAGTCCATGTACTGATTTATATTTCTGTTTTACCTTGAATATCATATTAATTTTATCATTCTTTACCATATACTGGTGTATAATTTGATTCGATCAACTCTTCGCTAAAAAAAAAAAAAAATGGATTGAAAGTTAAACCCCAGATTAATAAAATCAAGGAAAACCAAATTGGTAAAATGTCATAACTTGGGAGATGTGGCATATAAAAAAGCATGAATAAGAACTTTTATTACAGTTTGATGAAATTAAAGGTAAGGAAAAGTCACACATATTCTTATCCATTTCATTATTTTAGAAAGCATTTTTATAAAAGAAGAAAAAGAAATAATAAATACTTCAGAGTGATCTTTAATTAAATGTAAAGGTCAAAGAAAGTACGGGAGCTCCACATTCATTTCCTAGATTAATTCATTTATCCCAACAAACATCCAAAGGGGCCACCACATGCTAAGATCTATGTTGGGCAGCAGGACAGCTGAGGCCCAGCAAACAAGTGGCCCCACTCTATGGGCACCTAGTGGGGAAGGCTGATAGTAAACAGGTAACTTCAGTGAGAGGGTCGGGTCAGCGTGCCAGGGGAAGGTAAGAGTTTTATACAACAGAGGTGGGTAGGGAAACGCCCTCTCCAAAAGACTCCACAAGCCAAGGGGCAGAGAGGACTTCTCCAATGCAGGGTAAGGGAACGGAGCAACGTGTGTCTGAAGAACTAGGGCGTTGTTCCCGGGCCACCATACACTGGGGATTGTCATTTACACACCATTGGTTGGAGCATTTTGTGCAGGGATTAGTGGCTCCAAATTTCCACCCCTTTAAAACCATTGCCAGGCTCTGCAGGGCGCCTCCCTCACGCAACAGATCTAGCTGTCACAAAGTGGGACCCAATGCATCAGCAGAGAATGGTTTCCAAAAGGAGTGCCTGTCCTCAAGAGGTGTCTTAGTTCCTTTGCTCACAGCTGTGACCAGATACCTGCAACAATCTGCTCAAGGAAGACAGGGCTTGTTTTGGCCCACAGTTGAGGAGACACTGTCCACCAGTGACGGATAAGGCATGGCAGCCGGAGTGCCAGGAAAGTGGTCGCTTTCCGTCTGTCCTCAGAAAGCCGAAGACATGAATCCTGGTGCTCAGCTCATTCCCCTCCCCACAGCCCAGGATGTCCACAGGATGGCACCGCCTACACTCGGCCACGGTCCTCCAGCAGTCCTCTCCGGGAACACCTGCAAACCACGCCAAGCTGTCTCCTAGGTGATGACGCACCCAGCTGAGCTGGTGACGAAAATGAACTATCACGAGTGGATACCCCCACCTGCTGCACAGGTACCCGGCATGAGTTCAGCCTCTACGGCAAGCAAGAGAGAGAGACCAAAGCCGGGTGTGGTGGCGCAAGCCTTTAATCCTGGCCCTCGGGAGGCAGAGGTAGGAGGATCACCATGAGTTCGAGGCCACCCTGTGAAAATAGAGTGAATTCCAGGTCAGCCTGGGCGAGAGTGAAAGCCTACCTCAAAATTAAAAAAAAAAAAAAAGAAAGAAAGAAAGGAGAGAGGGGGAGAGAGAGACTACATCCCAAGGGGGTTCCGGACAGGTGCTGCAAGACAGGCCCAGCCACCACCTGTGAGACCGTAGGTGACTAGTGTGCTGGCCCCCAGACTGAGTCGTCACCAAAGCCAGCTCTCCAAAGAAGCTGCAGAGACCACTGATCCACAGGCGGCAAGAATGCAGAGCTGGGAAAAGGAAAGAGGCCCCCACCCGCGGCAATCTGGGCCTGACCACACACACAGCGGGCTGCATTGGTGTGGAGCGTCAGTAGTTTACAAGATCCTTCTTTCTAGCAAAGTTTAGTCCTCAGGACCACAATTAGATGAAGACATTGAGAAACCCCAAGACGGTGAGCAACCTGCCCACGATCCAATCCGCAGCTGGCGTGGAGGGGCGCTCAGTCACGCCAGCACGTGGCCATTGTTTCAGCCAGCCCGCTGGGACACAAAGCGGCCTGGGGACAGCCGTGACGCCTGGCCCCGGGGGAGCCTCCGGTCCAGAGTAAGAGTCGGAGCTGTGAAGAGCAATTGCAAGCATGAGTCTGCACAGAGACCTGCAGGCCACATGGAAATAGACTGAGGGCCTGAGCCTCCGCCACTGCATCAAAACCACTCCTGACAGGCTGGAGAGATGGCTCGCTGGCTAAGGTGTTTGCCGGCAAAGCCTAACAACCTGAGTTTGATTCCCCAGGACCCACATAAAGTCAGATGCACGGTGATGCATGCATCGGGAGTTCATTTGCTGTGGCTGGAGACCCTGGCATGTCCTCTCTCTCTCTCTCTCTCTCTTTTTCTCCTTACCAAGAAATACATAAAAGTATTTTTAAAAGAAAAATAAAGACTTCTGGACCAGGAGACAGGTGATCTGAGGCTCCAGCCAGTCTAGCCTAAATTGGCAAGCTGCAAGCCAGTGAGCGAATCTGTATCCAAGGAGACAGATGGTGTTCTTTTTTTAAAAAAAAAAAAAATTGTTTATTTTTATTTATTTATTTGAGAGCAACAGACAGAGAAAGAGGCAGATAGAGAGAAAGAGAATGGGCGCACTGGGGCCTCCAGCCACTGCAAACGAACTCCAGACGCGTGTGCCCCTTGTGCATCTGGCAAATGTGGGTCCTGGGGAATCAAGCCTCGAACCAGGATCCTTAGGCTTCACAGGCAAGCGCTTAACCGCTAAGCCATCTCTCCAGCCCCAGATGGTGTTCTTGAGGATGACACCGGAGGCTGTTCTCAGGCCGCCACGAGCACTCACACCCATGTGCGTTTGCACCCACACACTAACATGCACACACATGCATTAAAGAGAATGGACAGCACAGGGTTCTCTCCACGTCTGCCCAACAGATAGAATCAGAGGGGAGAAAGGGAGCACCCAGGATCTGCCTTCTCTCTGCCCCTCCTGTTCTCTAGCCACGGCTGAGTCAGATGTCCCCCAAGTACCCTCGCATTCTCTAACGGCTCCATGTCTGGTTTCCAGGAGGGCAGCCCCCTCGGCTGAGTTTTCAGTAGACAGGACGCGCCACTTGATGTCCTTCCTGACCATGATGGGTCCCAGTCCCGACTGGAACGTGGGCTTATCTGCGGAGGATCTGTGCACGAGGGAGTGTGGCTGGGTCCAGAAGGTGGTGCAGGACTTGATTCCCTGGGATGCCGGCACTGACAGCGGGGTGACCTATGAGGTAGGCACGTGACTACGGTGGTGCGGGCAGCCTTCCTCACCGTGCCCTCCTGGCAGAGCCCTGACCTGGGTGTCCCGGATACAGTAGTGAGTTCTGACCCAGCTATGCCCTAGGAGACCCTCTCTGGTGAGGCAGGTAGATGTCCAATGTCCCAACTGCATGGAAGCCTGGAGACGTGAGAAACCAGTGTGGGAACAGTCCGTCAGCATACTGTGGCCGAGTGTGTGGGCGTCATTGCTCACCCACCTTTTTATTGAGTCAGGGGCTCTTGTCCCGGAGCTCACATAAGTAAGCAAGATTGGCTGTCCAGTGACCCCGGGAATCTGCCGGTCTCCTCCTCCCCAGCGCTGGGGTTACACACACGCCCACAGCCACGCCCGGCTCCTGATGTGGGTTCCAGCTGTCCACCCATGCTTGCCCCACAAGCACCGCACCAACCAAGCCGTCTCCCCAGCCCCGCGCTGAGTCTTCTGTTTGCTTGTTTTAAAGATAGTTACTCTGCACCTTGATTTGTAAATTTTGTTTGTCGTCTGTTGGTTGGTTGGCGTTTCTGGTGATGCTGGGGGCTGAGCCAAGGGCACTGCACCTCCCAGAGAAGCTCTATCACTAACACACACTCTACGCCCTCGGTTTTCTGTTTGTGGAGGGTTTTTTTTTGTTTGTTTGGTTGGTTTTTTGAGACATGTTCTTAGTACGTATCTATGTATGCCAGGCTGGTTTCAAAGTCCTGAATCTGGGGTATCCCATGATGCCGAGCTTCCGACTAACACTCAGAGCCAGGCGCATTCAGCCAACCGCAGCCTGGGGCTGCTTTCCCACGGCAAGGGCTGAGCTGAGCAGTTAGCAGAGACACACTGTGACCCGCGAAGCCTGAAATATTCCCCTCCGACCTGATACGGAGGAAAGGCTGCCGCCTGGTCCAGCAGAAAAAGGCTTGGATTCAGGCCGAGCTGACTCAGGCGTTTATGGGTCAAGACGATGTCTCTGAAATTTGGCTCCATCTGGACACCACCTTGTGGTGTATGTGCAGGAATTTTAAAGCAAGGGTCGACAAATTTCCAAGCAAGGCATTGGGCATGAACAGAATTCCACAAATATATTTGCACCTGTTAAATTTCCATCAGAATGAGGCACCGAGTTTGATCCCCAGAATCTCCCTCTCCCCACCCCCCACCCCGCCTCTCTCTCTCTTTTTCTCTCTCTCTCAAACACACACACATCCTATCAGAGTTTTGTTCTGATCCATAATAAGAATTTGCTCCATGGCTTTTATATTTTATTTCACACGGTGTATGTCTGTTTTTCCCACAGTCATCAAACAAGCCCACAATTCCCCAGGAGAAAATCCGGCCCCTGACCAGTCTGGACCATCCTCAGAGTCCTTTCTACGACCCAGAGGGCGGATCCATCACTCAAGTAGCCAGAGTTGTCATCGAGAGAATTGCTCGGAAGGTACCGGGCTCGAGCCCACCAGGAGGGCCCAGGATCCTGGACACCTTCCAGCTCTAGATTCATGGGGTCTCTGGCAAGAAGTATCTCATGATATAGGGTTCCAGGCCTTCTTGGGGTTTTGAGTATGCAGATGACTTCCTAAGATGTGCATGGGCAAAATGAACTCAGTAGTGAGGCCAGGGCTGAAATCAGCGGTTTGGTGCAGTCAGATTGTTTTCATCATCAGTCGATTACTACTGTCTGCCATGGTCTTGCTTAGTAAACCCTTCCTTCTTGCATTTCTTTTGCAGTCAGGTTGTAAAACTTGGCAGAACTCTCCCATGGCATAGGATTTGCAGAGGAGACATTGGATTTGATGTCTCCTGCAGCTTTCCCCCCACATTCTCTCCTTTGTCTAATGTGAGCTCTCCTTTGGCAGGGGGAACAATGCAACATTGTGCCTGACAATGTGGACGACATTGTGGCTGACCTGGCCCCAGAAGAGAAAGATGAAGGTATGCCGCTCTCCTTTGTTGCAGGTGGCAAACATAAATTGACATGAGCCTTGGGGAAGGTAAGTTACTAATATGTTTTAAGGACCGTAAGTGTGCAGGCGTGGTGGTGCATGCCTTTAATACCAGCACTCGGGAGGCAGAGGTAGGAGGATCACTGTGAGTTCAAGGCCAGCCTTGGACTACATAGTGAATTACAGGTCAGTGTGGCCTAGAGCAAGACCCTACCTCAAAAAAAAAAAAAAAAAAAAAAAAAAAAGAGAGAGAGAGAAGGAAAGAAAGAAAGAGAAAAAAACACCATAAACGTGATTATGGCCTTTGATGGGGTAATTCCATCTCTGAGGATTTCTCCTCAAGAGATAATTCAGAGGTGGGGTAGAGGTGTGGTAAACTAGCATGTGCTAGGTCCTGGATTTGATCCCAGCACCCTACCAAAGAAAAGACTAAAACACACGCCAAGATGAGGCACCAAGTATAAGGCAGTTGGTGAAGGCATGACGCTGCGACATGTACTGAGCACCAGCCCTGTACCCCGACCACGGCAGCAGCCTTGGGCAGGTTTCATAGCATTCAGACCACTGCGTGCTCTGCTTCTTGCACTGGTCCGTGAGGCAGACTCATGGACATCCACCACCTCAGCAGGGACAGGAGCCCAGACCCTACAGTAATGAAGGAGAGGCAGAGCCATGATTTGAACTCAAGTTTCCTCCTGGAATCTGGACTTCTGCTATCCTGTCACCTTGGCAAGAAGCCATGCTTTCTCTACCCCTCTCCCCTCAACTCTAAAATGGGCATCATAATAGAACCTGCCTCAGAGAGAATGAGATCAGTGGAACCAGTCAGGCAGTTCTTAAGATAATGTTACAAGTAATAAGTGCTCAGAGAACACCAGCTGCTCTTACTGTGATCCTACCTGGAACTGGGAACATAAGGAAGATGAAGCTGTAAAAACAAAGATCACATGGGGGCTGGAGAGATGGCTTAGCAGTTAGGGCGCTTGTCTGCTAAGCCTAAGGATCCATGTTCGACTCTCCAGATCCCGCACGAAGGTGAGGCAAGTGCAAGGTTGCACATGCCCATGTGGTGGCACAAGCATCTGGAGTTCAAGTGCAGTGGCTGAGACCCTGGCACACCAATTCTCTCTCTCACTTTCTCAAACGAAAATAAAATTGAAAAGGTCATATGCATCACTCACTATACATTATATGTATTTATGGAGACTGTCAATGAAAAGGTTTGTGAAAGCCACATGCTTTCTAAAATTGTCCATAAAGGAGCTGGTGATGAGATGTTTGGGTGTTGAGAGAAAAGAACAGTTAGGGAATCACCCCCATTACTTAGATACTTACCAGCAGGGGACTGAGAGGGCTAGTCATGGCTTCCACACAACCCCCTCCACCCGAGAAAACGTGCCAAACACTCCTTGCAGACGACACCCCTGAAACCTGCATCTACTCCAACTGGTCCCCATGGTCGGCGTGCAGCTCGTCCACCTGTGAGAAAGGCAAGCGAATGCGGCAGCGCATGCTGAAGGCGCAGCTGGACCTCAGCGTCCCCTGCCCCGACACCCAGGACTTCCAGCCCTGCATGGGCCCCGGCTGCAGCGATGAAGGTAAGGACACGGTCCCGGCCAGCCGGCAGCCTGGGGGCGGCGGGGGGGGGGTGGTGGTGCTGCACAGCAGCATGGGTCCCTGCACCTGGCAGGCTGTGTCCCTAGAGGGACCCCAGGACCCCGACTCTTGGTATCAGTGGAGTCCAGGTAGAGCACATGCTTCCTACTGTTTCTTCCTGTGAGCACACAACCTGTCTTGACAGAATTCTTTTATATATTTTTTTAAATTTTTATTTATTTGGAAGAGAGAAAGAAGCAGAAAGGGAGAGAGAGAGAGAGAGAGATGTAGAGAATGGTCGCGCCAGGGCCTGCAGCCACTGCAAATGAACTCCAGATGTGTGCGCCCCCTTGTGCATCTGGCTAACATGGGAAATCAAATGGAGGTCCCTTGGCTTTGCAGGCAAGTGCCTTAACCGCTAAGCCATCTACCCAGCCCTTATGAAGAATTCTTACGAGGGGCCTCTTCCTTCCTTCCTGTGTTACTCCCGTGTGGCCTAGACACGATGACTGAGAGAACAACTTAAGTGGGGACGGTCTATTTTGGCTCCGTGTCAGGAGGTCCATCCGTGGCTGGCTGGCCCCGTGCACTCCGGTAGAATCTCGTGATGGGGAGAGTGTACAGGAGAGGTGTCTCTCTCCCCGCGATGGACAGGAAGCAGAGAGGCAGTAGGGAGCCAGTGTGAGCTATGCCCTTCAGGGCTGCTCTTCTGTGACTCGCTTCTTCTACTTAGACCCCAAGTCCTGAAGTCTCCACAACCTCCCAAGATCATACCACTAGCAAAAGAGCAAGCCTTTAATGCAAGCCTGTGAGGGATGTTCCAGATGGAACGATAGCGCCTCCCCAGCCATGAAATACATCACACACATGACTTCAGAGCCAGCCAACACAGGCGTGAGCTAGGCCAAGTTACAACTAACAAGTAGTACTTCTGGATTGTAAACTCTGACTCCCTCTATTCCTCCCTCCCTCACTTATCCTTACCCTTCCCTCACTTACTTCCTTTCTTTATACCCTCCTTCCCTCCCTCCTTTCCTTCCTTCCCAGACCAGCCTGGAACTCACTATGTAGCCTCCAAGCTAGCCAGGACTCACGATCCTCCTGCCTCGGCCTCCCAAGTGCTGGGAATACAGGCATGAGTCTTCATGCCCGCTTTCCAGTGGCTTTTTCGGGTAATTGTCGTTCATGTTCCTCTGTGGTGTTCTGCCTCAGCCTGAGCCCAAGACGGAGCCCTTGCATCACTTGATAACATGCATTCCCAGGCTCTCTAACAGAGCCCAAAGGTCAGGCTTGATCTGCGAGCTTTCAGTACCTATGTCACGATGGCACAGCCTTCGAGATTGCATGAAGCTGATGTGCAAAGCCCAGGACGTGACCCCTTCCTCTGCTTGGATAACTGTGGCTACACTCTTACTCCTCGGAGGTGCAAATGAGGTGACAGGCAGGATACACAGGCTAGGCTGACGCCTGGTGGGTAGAAAACCACTTCCAAGAGGAGGAGAATTGAAGCAAGCTTACCTCCTTTTAGGTGGCTCACAATCCAGCCCTTCCTGGCTGCAGGCTGATCTGACCCTCTGGCCACACATCCACATGGTTTACTTTATTTTTTTTTTTTTTAGTTAAGAGAGAGAGGCAGATAGAGAAGGGGTATGCCAGGGCATCTAGCCACTGCAAACAAACTCCAAACACATGCATGACCTTGTATATCTGGCTTATGTGGGTACTAGGAAATCGAGCCTGGGACCTTAGGGCTCCCCAGACAAGTGCCTTAACCACCAAGCCATTGCTCCAGTCCACCACATGGTTTACTTCTAATCATTTTTGCCCCAAATAGGGCACTTAGGATGGGGGGAAACAGCCCTGCCATACACAAGCCTATTTATGAACAGGCAGGGAGGAAGGGACTGGACCTTCCACACTGAAGGCTCTCCTTTGGAGTCTAAAACAAACAGTGGACTTGAGATCTCTAGCCTCCTCCTCCTCCGCGGGGAAGGGGCCACCACCATCTGCCTATCAGGCAGGTGCTCTGAAGCTGGGCGGCGCCTTTCTTTGTTCCTCCCAGAACCAGAGCTCTCTGGTCCCCACACTAAATTCCTTTCTGCACCGATTTTTTCCGGGGGAAGTGGTTGGAGTAGGACGGAAGCAGACACTGTGTTAGACATTTGGGAAGAACTGCTTTTTTTTCATAAGATGAATGCACTTTATGGCACTGTAGATATTGTATGTCACTGAGTTCTTCCCAGGGACCGGCACCCTCCCCAACCCTTGACATCTTTCCAAATTTCTTTTTATCAATTTGTTCATTTGTATGTGTGTGTGTGTGTGTGTGTGTGTGTGTGAAGAAAGTGAGAGAAAAACAAGCATGCCCTTTGGACAGTGGTCAGAGGACAGCGTCCGGTGCGGCTCCTCTCTACCTCTTGTGAGGCATGGCCTCTTGTTCCTATTCCCCACTCTGTTCTTGAGCTTCTAGGAAATGCCCCTCTGTTTTCACTATAGCCCCAGGGCATTACAGAAGCCCATGGCAGCTTTGGCTCTTACGTGGGCTCTGGGCATCGGAACTCAGGAGCTCAGCATTGCACACCAGGCACTTGATTCACTGAGCCATTTCTCAAGCCTCGTCTTTCCCAATTTCTGTACATCTTTCAAGAATCCTTGTAGAGATCTTTTGCAATCAAAGATCTGATCGCATGAGTCCCCAGCTGAGAAACCTGTGGTTCCTTATTGCTCATGCGCAAACTCCTCAGCTGAACTTGCCAGTGAAACAGAGTTGGAAGAGGACTAGCTAGGGATTCCTGCAGGGTGGGGCTCTTGAGCCAGAGTGCCTCTCAGAAGACTCAGGTGATTGTAGCAGCCTGCCCAAGAAACCATCTGGCCAGGCCATAGGAAGCCAATACCACGGCTCATCAGCCACCACACCCTCCCACCAGATCACAGCCCAAGTCAGGTGTACTTGGTTGTGCCTGATGCCTTAGTTACCTTGGATTCCAGCTGTCATTTCTTAGCAGCACCACCAGCACTGTCGGGCACAACACATGTGCAATTGGCAGTGTGGGCATGTGCAGACTGGCTGAGCACTTACGTGGACTCCAACTCCTTCTGGCTCCCTCTCCCGACACCACACACCCACAGCAGCACTAAGCTGACGTCCCTTTACCTTAAATACAAAGATCCTTTCCCCAGCAAAGGGTCACTCGGGTGTTTACTGGAAATGTGAGAGTTTACCCAGAATCCCAAAAGGGAGAACATTTGTCATCCTCCGTGCTGCCTAATTCCCTGGGTGCATAGCTCTTGCCCTATTTCTTTTAATTTTTTGTTGTGGGGGGTGCTGGAGATATGGCTCAGTGGGAAAGGCACTTACCTACAAAGCAAGGAGAGACAGAGAGAGAATATGGGTGTGCCAGGGCCTCAAGCCATTACAAATGAACTCCAGGTGCAAGTGTCACCTTGTGCCTCTGGCTTTATGTGGATATTGGGGAATCGAACCTGGGTCTTTTGGCTTTGCAGGCAAATGTCCCAACCGCTGAGCCACCTGTCCAGCCCCTCCTGCCCTATTTCTATATTTTTAAATATCTTATTTCTTTTTTTATTTCAGAGAGAGATAGGAAGAGGCAGAGAGAAAGAGAGAATGGGTACATCAGGGTCTCCAGCCATTGCAAACAAACTCCAGACGCATGCGCCCTGTTTGTGTGGCTCATGTGGGTCCTGGGAAATTGAACTGGGGTCCTTAGGTTTTGCAGGCAAATGCCTTAACCACTACGCCATTTCCCCAGCCCCTCCTGGCCTATTTATAACACCTGGAATTAGTGTCAGCTTCTCTCTCTCTCTCTCTCTCTCTCTCTCTCTCCTTCTCTCCTTTTCCTCCCACTCTTTCTAGTAGGACAAGATCCATACCTTACCTAGCTTTGTAACCTCAGAACATTACTAGTGAGCACTTGGGATGGATAGATTCCATTTTCTTCATTTTTTTAGAATTAAACAAACACAACACACACACACAGAGTTATCTGACAGCACCTAACCCTTGAGAATACAACCACCTGTCACACTGCAAGGTTGCTGTCTTTCCAACAACAATCTCTTCAGCATCCAGTGACCATGGCCTTTGCTGACAGCCACACATGCAAGCAGAGGCATGGCCCCCGGTGCTAATGACTGCTGTGCGGCCTTCCCCATCCTTCCTCCATCCCTCCCTCTCTTCGGGTACACAAACACTCCCTAGCCCCGCCCCCCAGACAGGCCACTTGCTCCCCATCAGCACCCCGGGGGAGTTTTTCTTGCCATCCTCAACAAAGGCACTGAGGAGTCTGTGGTGTTGTGGGGCACCTGCCTGTCAGAAGAAAAAAAAAATCTTTCCTCAGATTGGGGAAATGGAGATTCAGACAGTAACTAGAGCCTCAAGTTCCTCTGAACAAAAGAGCTTACATTTTATCTCGGAATACCTATCTCCTCTTCCTCCGTGTGGTGGTGGAAATGTTGAACATCTGCACTGTCCAGGGCGGTGGCCTCTAGGCTAGGAGACTACTGGGCACTTCAAGGAGGACTAGCAAGAGAGGAATCAACCTCTTGTTTTGTTTTTTTTTTTAACACTTTTTAAAATTTTTTTATTTATTTATTTAAGAGCGACAGACACAGAGAGAAAGACAGATAGAGGGAGAGAGAGAATGGGCGCGCCAGGGCTTCCAGCCTCTGCAAACGAACTCCAGACGCGTGCGCCCCCTTGTGCATCTGGCTAACGTGGGACCTGGGGAACCGAGCCTCGAACCGGGGTCCTTAGGCTTCACAGGCAAGCGCTTAACCGCTAAGCCATCTCTCCAGCCCTCAACCTCTTGTTTACTGCCTGGTCCTAGCTGCATGATACATTATATCTAGACTTTACAAATGGATGATTTGTCTTAAAATTGCATTTCAGCGTCTCATGCGTTTGGTTTGGGGTGGTTTTGTTTTGGAGACAAGGTCCCACCCTGGAGCCCAGGCGGAGCTGGGACGCATGGCCGTCCTCCTGCCTCAGCCTCCCAGTGTTGGGTCTCCAGGCGTGTGTCACCATCCACATCACTGTTTGCGCATCTTCTAAGTACATCTTTAAGTAATGAAGTGCCCCATCCACGTGGGAAAAGGGTGTTTCCTCTGACACTTGGTGCGTTGGAGCCCATGCGCTGCCCAAGCCCACTGGAGGGCCCGAGTGTGTCCCGCAGGCGCCCCGGCCGCCCCGTGCCAGGCCCCACTGAGCACCCGGGTTGTTTGCAGATGGCTCCACCTGCACCATGTCCGAGTGGATCACCTGGTCGCCCTGCAGCATCTCTTGCGGCACGGGCATGCGGTCCCGGGAGCGCTACGTGAAGCAGTTCCCGGAGGACGGCTCGGTGTGCACGCTGCCCACGGAGGAGACGGAGACGTGCGTGGTCAACGAGGAGTGCTGTGAGTGGGGGCGCCCAGCGGGCGGGCGGGGGGCCGATGCTAACGCCGCCCGGACTCCAACTCCGCGGACCCCTCAGCCCCCGGCAGCTGCCTGATGACCGAATGGGGCGAGTGGGACGAGTGCAGCGCCACCTGCGGGACGGGCATGAAGAAGCGGCACCGCATGGTCAAGATGAGCCCTGCCCACGGCTCCTCGTGCAAGGCCGACACGTCGCAGGCCGAGAAGTGCATGATGCCGGAGTGCCGTGAGTGGAGTGGGTGTGGGAAGGGCTTGCGGGACCGGGACCCGGGACCGGCGTGGGGAGACCCGGCGCCCCCTACTGGCACCGCGGAGGATGGATGGGCAGGGGCCCAGGGAAAGATGGCAAGCCACGGGGGTGTGGCCACGCTAGACCTAACCTGGCTGCCCACCGGAGGGTACTCTAGGCAATGCTGGCATGGCGAACTGGCAGCGTCTGGATAGAACTCACCTGGGGCTACCTCATGGCGCATCTTCCCTGGAGCATGGAGGAGGGGGCAGTACACTTAATAATGTATTTAGGCAAAAGCACATACTCAGGGGCAGTCCGATCCTGTTGCAGTGGTCTTGCCTGGCCTCATAAAGCACGACCTTCCCATTCAATGCACAAACACGTAAGACTCAAACCAGCACACAGGTACACACATCCGAAAAGACCTCGGCACGGGTCCAAAACTGCACCTGTGAGTTAATAAGCATCCTTCTCAGGCAGTGAAGGCTGTTTCTGAACTTAGTGGGGCCTCCCTCCAGCCTTTGGTGATCTCACGTGAACACTTGTGGTCTAGGGGCACTGACCCCATCTGATGCCAGGTCATGACGGTCAGCTGGGCCACACAGGAGATTCAGGGAAGTGCCAAGGACAGTAAATAGGAAGTCATTTAGCGCTCCAGGCTGCTCAGTCTTACTGGAACTCATGAGCCAATTCCATTTGATTGGGCAGTGGGGTCACAGCAGGAGGGGGGATTATGGGTCAAGAGCTAAGACGGTAGGGGCATGTTCTCAGTGCCACACCTGCATCTTGATCCAGACACCATCCCATGCTTGCTGTCGCCGTGGTCCGAGTGGAGTGACTGCAGTGTGACCTGTGGGAAGGGCATGCGGACCCGCCAGCGCATGCTCAAGTCTCTGGCGGAGCTGGGCGACTGTAATGAGGAGCTGGAGCAGGTGGAGAAGTGCATGCTGCCCGAGTGCCGTAAGTCCTGAGCCCTGGACGGCCGCTCCCGTGAGCCCCGGGAGCTCAGTCAGCCTCCTCCGGGCAGACACTGCAACACTGTGCAGTGCAAACATTAGTGCTGGGGACAAGGTGGGGGTGACAGGCTGTGGCTAGATAAACCATCTCCTCACTGTCTGCAAACACAACACAAACTGCAAGGGGCTGTGACCCACGTGAAAACACACACAGCACAAGTGTAAATGGGAGACCCACGTGAAAACACACAGCACAAGTGTAAATGGGAGACCCACGTGAAACACACACAGCACAAGTGTAAATGGGAGACCCACGTGAAACACACATAGCACAAGTATAACTGGGAAATCCACATGAAACAAACACAGAAAAGGGTAACCAGGAGACACCACTCTGCTTCTGGTAACCCAGTTGTTCAGTACATTCCTTCCACTGCCTTGTTGCCAAGGGCAAGCCTGTTGAGATGTTCAAAGGGGTGTCAGTTAAGGGACCTCCACTTTCCGATGTGAGATACCCATGCCCGTCTGTGTCTTGCTAGCCATTGACTGTGAGCTCACCGAGTGGTCCCAGTGGTCAGAATGCAACAAGTCATGCGGGAAAGGTCACATGATTCGAACAAGGGTGATCCAAATGGAGCCTCAGTTCGGAGGTGCACCCTGCCCAGAGACTGTGCAGCGCAAGAAATGCCGCCTCCGGAAATGTCTTCGCAACCCATCCATCCAGAAGCTGCGCTGGAGGGAGGCCCGAGAGAGCCGGCGCAGTGAGCAGCTGAGGGAAGAGTTGGATGGGGAGCAGTTCCCAGGTAGGGCTCCCGGCGAGGGTCCACGCTCAGCTCCAGGGCAGGTGGGGTTATACTGGGCTCAAAACAAAATGGGGTACTTCCTGGATTCTTCAGACAGCATTTTAATTCTTTAGATCTAGGGGACCATCCCCCCATATACACATACTAATAGGCATAATTTACGGAAAATGGCAGTGTTTTCATCTAAAGAAACTTTAGGTATCATAACAACCTTCAAAAGTAAATTTTCAGGCAGAGCTTTTAGAAATCACCCTTTTCTTCATGTCTGTAAAAGCAGAAGTCCTGTCCAACCTTGCTCAAAAACTAGTGTGAGGGCTAAGCCCATGGGGAAATGATGACAAAAATGTCATCAGTCTCAGTGTTTAGGACTTCAAAGAGTAAGTCCCACTTTAAAGGGTGTGGCTCGGACCGCACTGCCAGATGAAACTTCAAATAATACAGGCCCAGACTGCCAAATAAGTCCACCAGCATGAACGAAGTGCTGAGGGAGCCAAAGTTCAGAGAATGCCAAAGCGAGGAGGTAGAGTGGTTCTGGAAGAATGCCTAGGAGTTTGCCAGCTACAGAAGTCCAGTCCAGCTAGAAGGGATGACTGCCAAGACACGGAGCCCGAAGGACATATTTTCAAGCAGATGAGTGCAAGCAGACCAGAATACAAAGTGGGAGGCCACGCCAGAGACCTGCAGCCTGCTGAGGGTTACAGACTCAATTCAAAGAGTCAAAGTCTTGGGGGGGGGGGAGGGCAGGGACGTGCGTGTGGAGTGTGGACATGCGCACACCCCGCGTGCAAGCCTGAGGACAGAGAGAACATTGGGTGTCCTCCTCTTCGCTGTGCCACTTGTTTCCTTGAGAGGAAGGCTCTCAATGAACCCAGAGCTGTGGTTTAGTCAGACTGAATGGTGAGCCCGTGATCTCCCTGCCTCCACACCCCCGTCTGGGGTAACAGGCATGAGTATGCCTAGAGGGTGCTGGGGATCAACCTCAGGTCCTTAGGCTTGCATGACATGTGCTCTTACCTGGAGCCCCTCCCTGGTGAAGGTTTTAAGAATGACATAAAAAGACCTATCTGGAGTGCTCTAGAGAAGGCAACGCAGATGCACCTTAACTTTTATTTATTTTTTTTTTTTGGTTTTTCGAGGTAGGGTCTCACTCTGGTCCAGGCTGACCTGGAATTAACTCTGTAGTCTCAGGGTGGCCTTGAACTCACGGTGATCCTCCTACCTCTGCCTCCCGAGTGCGGGGATTAAAGGCGTGCGCCACCACGCCCGGCTAACTTTTATTTTTTAATTTTATTTATTTGAGAGAGTGAAAGCGGCACAGAGACAGAGAGAGAATGGGCGCACCAGGGCCTCCAGGCACTGCAAATGAACTCCAGATGCGTGCGCCACCTTGTGCAGCTGGCTTACATGGGTCCTGGGGAATCGAACCAAGGTCCTTTGGCTTTGCAGGCAAATGCCTTAACCGCTAAGGCATCTCTCCTGCCCCAGCTTTAACTTTTACTTGTAGCCCAGGAGAAAGATTATCCCCTTCTCTAGTACACCTTGAAAAGTTCTACCTCTAAGATAAAAAAAGACAAAGAATTCCCTGCCTGGGACTGCTCTGCTGAATGAGCCAGACCAGGCCCGGAGTACGGTACAAAGGGGAGCAACAGGGCAGAGGCTGGAAGACCCAAGTCCTGGGTGTGGACCGTGAGAAGCTGTGGCTTCCCTGGAGGACAAGGCAGGCACCGTGTACACTGCAGGTTAATTCCACGGTTTCTGGTGACATATAAAGGAACAGCTCGAAGTAGCCCCTCTGCTGTCTTCCTCCACATGGGGAGTGGACAGTCCTTGCCTTAGGGAGAACTCTCAAGGGAGTCACCGGTCCACAATGGGTAAAGCCAAGCCTATGCTCAGCAGTTTCTGAAACTCTGCTGGGGTGCGAACAGATCTCTAGTACATACTCACAAAC